>NW_027532607.1:5556673-5571733 GCF_008692635.1 Crocuta crocuta | reverse complement strand
AAAAAAAAAAAAAAAAAAAAAAAAATCCACGTGTAAGTAGATCAAACCTGTGCTGTTCAAAGGTCAACTGTATTCTAAAATAAAAAAGTATAGGGGGTGCCTGGGTGGCTCAGTCGGTTAAGCGTCTGACCCCTGACGTCAGCTCAGGTCATGATCTCGTGGTTCGTGAGTTTGAGTCCCGCACGGGGCTCTGCACTGACAGCGTGGAGTCTGCTTTGGACTCTCTCTCTCTCTCTCTCTCTCTCTCTCCCCCTCTGTCTCTGCCCCACCCCCACGTGTTCTCAACATACATAAATTAACCTCTAAAAGAAATTTTAAGAATAAAATAAGAAACTGCACTGGAAAACATATCTTGCCCGTGTGGACTTAACATTCACATTTCAGGGGACAGGGACAATCAGCAATAGATAACAGAAAAGTAAACTCCTAAGTAAGTTATTTGGTATGTTTAAAGGAATAAATACCCTGAATAAAAACAGCAGGGTAAAGGAAGGAGGGGCTTGGGATGGAAGGTTAAATCCTAAAGTCTATGAAGGGCTGGTGCTTAGTAGGTGCTCAATAAATCACGGCCATCTTTTCTTCTATGTAATTATGCATGTGGCCGCCCTACCTTGCAGATACTTTTGTTAGGATGATGTTCAGATGATTTGTATCATATAAGATAACACACAGTGGCAGGCAAAGCGAAACAACCCTAAAGCTCACGGGGTTGCAAGAGGAAGCCAGATTAAAGTACCTGCCGGGGAGAATCCACAAAATGAGAAAGTAGGATTTAGCAGAGCACCTAGGACCTAAGGTTGCCTGGCCCTTTAAGTATCTCCAGGGAAGGAAGCTTGTAAGAAGTCAGTCCATTTGCTCAGGAGCCCAGGATCTGAGAGGTTCTCTTTTTAACATTCTGATTATCAGTGATGAATAAAGAGAAAATACGAGAGAGAGAAAGCCAAAAAGAGTAACAACTACTTACGGAGCCCCATTGACATGCAGGCTCCGGGCATCACAGTCCTCAGGATAACCCTGCAAAAGAGGTTATACTATACCCATTTTACAGACAAAGAAACTGAGGCCCGGAGTCCTCAAGAGGCTCGCCGAAAGTCACAGAACTTAGCATTAGTGCCCCCGAAATCCTTCCTGCTATTCTGCGACGCCAGGGACCAGCGCTCAGGCAAGTCAGTCGTTTATNAGAAGAGACTCCATTTATGTGGTCCCACAGGAAGCCCGTGTTGAAAGCAAACACACACGGAGCTGATGATGGTGACTCACAACTTCTAACCCTCCTCCTAACCAGTTGCATAAACTTTTCCAGCGTATTGAAGTCTTGTAGAAATAGTGCTTCATGGGAAGATATCAAGGAAAATGTTCCAAGAGCCGACCAGCAGGCCCTACTCCGAGTCGTCAGCCCCTTTTTGAGGTTTCTCTTTTTTCCCTCAGCCATTCCTTTAAAAAAAAAAAAAAATTTTTTTCCCCTCACCATTGACCTTGTTAGAGTTGCTAGTACATTTTCCCCTTACACTGTCGCACTTCTGTAAATGTTTTTGTTCTTTGTTCTACTTCCTGCACTCTTTGAGCTTGGCTGTGATGTCTGTTCAGTGGGGCTTTTCTGATCCAATTGCCCCTTGCCCGTACATCCTCTCCGCAGGTATCAAAAATGAGGGCAGTGGGGCCTGGAGGGCCCCTCATTAGAGGGAGGCAGCCCCGCTCCCCCACCAGTCGCAAGCAGAGAGGGCCGAGCCGACTCTGCGAATGACCAGTATTGAAAAGAAAGCTCCAGGGGTGAGAGAGAGATGCAGGCTAGCAGAGTCAGAAGCAGAAGGTTAAAAAAGACAAGAAAAGCGAGGAGGGAAAAAAAAAAAGAAACAGAGAGAGAGAAACCCACAAAGGCCTGCTTTCTGACTGCCTAAGTGGCTCCGTTTCAGGACCCGAGGCTTTCCAGAAAACCGTCCTGTGAAGCATAGACCCTTTCATGCCATAAAATCTTCCCTCTGAGGGCAACACCTCGGGTATGGAGGACATTCGTCCCCAGAGTGGCTGGCCACACGCGATGCTCCCCTCTGGAGATGAGGGGTGCCTTTTATCTCGGCGATCAGAGCCTGAGCTGCTGGCCAGCTCCTGTAGGAGCGGTGGCGTCCAGGAACTTTGCTGGGATCCACATGAGTCAGCCTCCTTGGGGGAAGGGGTGCGGGGAGTGGGGCCCTGGAGAGCCGCCACGGGTGGCTCAGGGGCTGTGCGGAGCTCTGGGCAGTGGGCGGTGGGGGCGCTGGCCCCCCGCGAGCTTGCGGGGGCCGGCACGCTGCGAGGGGCGCTGCTCACTCAGGGCGGTGCACGCGGCACTGGGTGTGGGCAGCGGAGGACCTGGCCTGCCGCCCGGCTGACCCAGGGTGGCCTCGAGCAAGCCGTCTCAACCTTCTGGGCTCTGTTTCCTTTTTGGTTGAATGGCAACAGCATCCTCGTCTTCGTTCGGCATCGAGTGCTATTTTCCTGAGCACCTACTATGTGCTGGCTGCTGGAAACAGAAAGATGGCAAGGTAGTGAGATGCCTGGCCCCAAAGACCGCTGGTTCTAACTGAGGAAGGCAGACCTGTGAACGGGTAATTAAAATCCAGGGTGAGGAGCACCGTGAGAGAGGCGTGCGGGCGCAGGGTGAGAGCACTGATTACCTCTTTCTAGGGAGGTCATTAAAGCTGACTTTAAGTCTTGGTGAATAGCTTAGGAGTTTCGTAGTCATACGGGGGAGAGAGCAAATGGCATTATAGGCAGGAGGTGCATTTTGTGCCAAAGTACGGAGTCATGCTCAAAGAACTGTGATATTTTTTGTAGAGAGGGAACATAGACTACAAGTGTGTGTGTGCGCACATGTACGCACACGTGTGTGTGCACGTGTTGCAGGTCTAGGGTGCGGTGAGTGAGGCACTTGCCTAGGGCCCCGATTTAAAGGGGCACTAAAAGACTCAGCCATCAAAATTAATAGAATCTCACTCAAGGTTTTGAAAACTCAAAGCTAAAGCAGAAAGTCCATGGATTTAAAAAACAAAAAACAAAAAACAAAAAACAAAACACTAACGTTTGAAATAAAGCCAGGGTTGGATCACGCACCTGCACCACTCGCCTCCGTGACCTCGCTCTCATCCTGTCCCTGTGGGATCCTCTTACCCTTCTATCCAGTCCAAATGTGGAGGTTCAATAAAGGTGGACATTTCTGAGTAACCATTCAATGTAACACGAGCATCTGCTTCTCCTGGTCAAAGAGCATCTTCTTCTAACCTGTGGGGTGGGGGTGGGGTGGACGGGGAGGAGGTCAGGTTGTCCCTTGTAACTCTGGGGATGCAGCGTGGCTGCTGTTCTGCTGGCCTCAGAGGGGGTACGGTGCTGGGGAAGACCCTTCTTCCCTGGACCACCCCAGTCCCCCAGCATACATACATCACCAACTTAGGGCTGACTGTTTGTGAAGTCAGCGTTACTGACAGTATAGAGAAAAACGGGGAAAATCATCATAAATAAAAGCATTATAAAATATGAATATAAAATATGAATATTTCCAGAACCATAAGGGAGATGGGGGAAAAGAAAGTGGGGTCAACTTTCAAGCTCTACTTCCCTGCCTTGAGGTCTTCTTAAAACATACAGTCACTTCCTGGGGCGCCTGGGTGGCTCAGTCGGTTGAGCGTCCGGCTTCGGCTCAGGTCATGATCTCACGGCTCGGGGGGTCGAGCCCTGCGTCGGGCTCTGACAGCTAGCTCAGAGCCTTGAGCCTGTTTCAGATTCTGTACCTCCCTCTCTCTCCGACTCTCCCCTGCTCATGCTATCTCTCTCTCAGAAATAAGTAAAACATTAAAAAAAATTAAAAAAAAAAACATACAGTCACTTCCTAATCTCTGACTCTTTTCGGGGAAAACACTCCCTCCTACCAAAAATATTTGTCTCATCTGGGAGCTGTGTCACCACCCACCGGTGCAATACTTGAGACCCAACAATCCCTGAAATAGAGCCCTCAACCATCTAAGCTGCTCAATCTGGAATAAAACCATGAAGGTCTTCAGTGGGACAGTCCAGAGCAAAGGAAGATATGTCCCCTCAGTTTTTCTGCAGTCTTCAAGCTTCTGTGGGTAAATTTTTGTACAGAATACATATATCTTTCACGGATATAGTTCTCAGAGACAGTAGAGCCTAAATTCATATTCAGGATCATGTAAGTTCTCTAAAAACAATGTAATTGGACAAGAGATATCTGGTCTTTCAGAAAGAGATATAGGTAGAGCGGTTTCTAGTTTCCTTTCTTTGCTTCTCCTTCTCGTTCTAGAACATGTCCACTCATCTATCCAGGTATAAGAAAGCAGACTGGTAACATTGCCACCACACACAAAGTCGTGTGCTCTTCATGTCTATTTCAGTTACATGAACACCGAGCAGTTTTGAAATTCTGCTTTTCCTCTACTTCAGCTAGATGAAACACTTCCACAGGTCTATCGACACTCCTCCTAATCTCTGTAAGCAGAAAGGAGTAGCAATATCAAGGTTTATTTTCCTCAATCCAGAGCAAACCTTCAAGGAGGGGGGGAAAGAGAGAAATTGTTCTACAAATTATGTCAGGTACAGTATTCCTCTGCCCATAATTTAAGGCTTATTATAGGCCTACATACGGAGTTTTTCCTAAGTAAGACTGTAGATCTCAACCCAAATACATTAGTAATTGCACCAAATGTAAATGGATCAAAATTTCTAATTAAAAGCAAATAATTCAAGCAAGTTATTTTTCATAAAACAGAACCATATGATTCTCCCAACAGATGAATATAAAATGTAAAGATACAGAAAGGTTCAAAGTAAAATGATAGAACAAGGTATGCCATGCAAACATGAAACATAAAGAAACTTGTGTAACAATATTAAAACGAAATTGATTTTAAGGAAGAAAAAAGCATTACTAGAGACAAAAACATTGAAAATACTAAGAGGTGGTCAAGCGTTGAACTCTTGATTTTGGTTCAGGTCATGATCTCATGGTTGTGAGATGGAGCCCTGAGTTGCCTGCTTGGGATTCTCTCTCTCTCTCTGTCTCTTCTCCTTCCCTGCTCTCTGTTTCCCTGAAAGTAAATAAACATTTAAAAAATGATTATATGCTTCAAAATATTGAAATCATAGATAAGTTCTCTGACCACAAGGCAATTAAGCTAAAAATCAATTAAAAAACAATAGAGAGAAAATCCCCATATGTTTATAAGTAAAACAAAATAATACTTTTAAATAACCCATAGATAAAAGAATAAATCATAATGGAAAAAAGAAAATATTTTCACTTCGTGATAATGAAATATAATACAATAGAAAATTTGTGTGATACAGCTGAAGTGATGTTCAGAGGGATTACATAGCCTCTCTTTAATACATTAGAAAAAAGAAAACCTGAAAATCAGTGATCTAAGTACTAAACTTAACAAGCTAGAAAAAAACAATAGTAAATTAACCACCACTCTCTCAATGTAGAAGGTAGTAAGAAAATTCAGAGCAGAAATTAACAAAATAGAAAATAAACACAAAATAGAGATAGTCAATAAAACCAAAAGCTGATTCTTTAAAATAACTAATAAAAATTATTTAAAAATTAAAAAATAAGAGGGGGACCTGGGTGGCTCAGTCGGTTGGGCGTCCAACTTTGCCTCAGGTCATGATTGCGCAGTTCCTGAATTCGAGCCCTCCACTGGGCTCTGTGCTGACAGCTCTGAGCCTGGAGCCTGCTTCGAATTCTGTTTCTCCCTCTCTCTGTTCTTCTCCTGTCTCTCTCTCTCTCTCTCTCAAAAATAAATAAAGATGAAAAAAATTAAAAATTAAAAAATAAGAAAAGAGAAGGCATAGGTAACTAGTATCAGGGAATTAAACTTAATACAGGATATCACAACAATTCCTAAAGACTTAAAATATAACAAAAGAAGATAAAGAAGTCTATGCCAAGAATTTAAATGTAATGTATAAATTTTTAGAAAAATTTAACTTACTAAAACTGACATTAGAAGAATTAAGAACTGTGAATAGTCCTAAGTATAGTTTAAAAGTTGTTTTTAATCTGTGATTTAAAATTTCCCATAATGCAAGATCCAGGTGTAGATGGCTTCACTAGCATTTTTTTTTCAAACATATAGGAAGGAATAACATCAATTTTATACAACCTCCTCCAGTATATAGGAAAGCTGAAATGATTTTCAACTTCATTTGTGAGGACCACACAACCAAGACACAAAAACCTGACAAGATCTTTATAAGAAAGGGAAACCAGAGACCCATATATCCAAAGTGCACGGAGGCAAATTATAAACACAAGAGTGGCGAGCCAAATTCCGAGATATAAAAACAGGAAAATGCATCACAATCAAGTCGAATTTATTCCGGTAATGCCAGGTTCATTTAACATTAGAAAATTAATCACTATCATTCACAATATTAGCAGAATAAGTAAAAAAAAATTGTATCAGTACCTTAACAGATGTGGAAATTGTATTTGATAACATTTTGCCAACACTTATGGCTTAACCCAAGTTAAGTCTTTGAGGGAGCCTGGGGGGCTCAGTCGGTTAAGCATCTAACTTGATTTTGGCTCAGGTCATGATCTCACAATTGTGAGATCAAGCCCTGAATCAGGCTCTGCACCGAGCATAGAGCCTGCTGAAGATTCTCTCTCTCCCTCTCTCTCTCTCTGCCCCTCTCTTTCTCACTATCTCTTTCCAAAAAAATATTTTTTAAGTCTTCATGAACTAGGGAGAGAAAAGAACTTTCCTAGCCTGATAAAAATGTTTAAAAAAAATCAAATCAAAACAAAACAAAGCCCCTACAATTTGCTGCAAATATCATATTTCATGGTGAATGTTAAAATCACCCCTTCCAGATCAGCAAAGAGATGTGGGTGTGCACTATGAATTCTACTCAGCATTATACTGGAAGACCTAACCAGTGAAAGAAGGCAAGAAAAAGGAATAGCAGTATGAGGATTATTATTCACAGACAACATGATTTTGTTTGTAGAAAATTTAAAAAATGTGTTGAGAAATTTAAATGATAAAAGAACCTAGAAAATTATTGGAATATATAAAGTCAATGCACAAAAATAAATTGCATTTCTATATGCAAACCTCTAATGATTAGAAAATGAAATTTTTAAACATTTCACTTAAAGTAACATATAAGGTCATTCAATATCTAGGTTGAGCTAAACCTAGTCAAAGTGTTCACAACCCCCATCAGCAGTTACAAAAAATTCTTGAGGGAAATTAAAGATTTAATATATGGAGAAATATATTACCCTCACACATCGAAAGATTCAATATTATAAAGATGTAAATTCTCCCCAAATTCTTTAGATTCAGTGCAGTCCCAATCAAAACCTCAATATATATTGTGTGTGTGTGTGTGTGTGTGTGTGTGTGTGTGTTGGCAAGATGACCCTAAAATGTATATAGAAATGCAAATAACCATGAATAGACAGGACAATCTTCAAAAAGAATGACAAAGTGAAAGTACTTGCTCTATCTGATATGAAGATATTAATTGCTATAATTAAGACATTGTGGTCATAGTGAGCTGTTAGATAAATGACCAAAATAACAAATGAGAGAGTCCAGAAACAGAAACAAATACTTACATATATGAAGACTTGATTTATTAGAAAGGTGGCATGATAGAACATTGCAGAAAAGAGACTTTTCTCAATAAACAGTGCCAGGTCCTTTGGATGTACATATGGAACAAAACTAATCTTTTTTTTTTTTTGGTCATTTTTAAATGTTTATTTAATTTTGAGACAGAGCGTGAGCAGGGGTAGGGCAGAGAGAGAGGCAGACACAGAATCCAAAGCACGCTCCAGGCTCTGAGCTATCAGCACAGAGTCCAACGCAGGGCTTGAACTCACGAACTGGGAGATCATGACCTGAGCCGGAGTTGGATGCTTAACCGACTGAACCACCCAGGTGCCCTATGGAACAAAACTAATCTTGATCCTTCTTCATACCATATACAAAAATCAACTCCACGAAGCTGGGCCCTTCCCTTACATCATACATAAAACTTAACTCAAAACATAAACATTTAAATGTAAGACCTGAGACTATTACATCCTCAGAAGGAAACAGGAAAAGCTTCATGCTGGTGAATTTGGTAATGATTTCTTGGTCCCTAGCCCTGCAAAGCATAAGCAACAAAAACAAAAACCGACAAATGAGACCACATCAAGTTCCAAAGTTCTTGGGCCTCAAGGAAACAAGCGACAGAGTGAAAAGGCAACTTACAGAATGGGAGAGAAGATTAGCAGATCACATATCTGAGAAGGGGTTGATATCCAGAATACCCAAATAATCTCTACACCTCTAGAACAAAAGAACAAATAACCCAATTTTCAAATGGCCAAAGGCCTTCAAAGGCCATTTCTCCAAAGAAGATACAAGAGCCAGTAAGGATATGACACGTTTCCCTAATCTTCAGAGAAATGTACACTGAAATGACAGTGACAAGTCACCTCATACCCTTTAGGATGGCTGCTATCAGAAAAATTTACAAATAGGGGCGCCTGGGTGGTTCAGTCAGTTAAGCATCTGACTCTTAGTTTCAGCCCAGGTCATAATCTCGTGTTTGTGGGTTTGAGCCCCACATCGGGCTCTGTGCTGACAGCATGGAGCCTGCTTGGGATTCTCTCTCTCCCTTTCTCTCTCTGCTCCTCCCTTGTTTGTGCTATAAACATAAAGAAAAAAGGAAGGAAGGGAAGGGAAGGGAAGGGAAGGGAAGGGAAGGGAAGGGAAGGGAAGTAGCAAGTGTTGGCCAGGCGGTGGAGAAATTGGAACTCTGGGGTACTGCTGATGGGAATATAAAATAGTCCAGCTGTCATGGAAAAGAGTGTAGACAATCCTCCAAAAATTAAAAATAGAATGAGTGAATGATCCAGCAAGCTCACATCTGGGTATACATCCAAAAGAATTCAGAGCACGATCTCAGGCATTTGCACACCCATGTTCACTACAGCATTATTCACAATAACCAAGAGGTAGAAGCAAGTTCTAGAGGTATGTTGCACAACAGTGTGAATACGGTTAACACTGCTGAACTGGACAATTAAAATAGTTCCGGCGGTACATGTATGTTATGTATTTTTACCATAACTTAAACAAAATCAATTCCAGATAGAAGGTTTTAAATATGAAAGCTACAACACAGGGGAACATCTCTGTGACCTTGGAGTAAAGAAAGATTTCTCCAGAGAAACAACATACTCAGGGGTTGGTAATGCAGCCAATAGAGTGGAATTTCTTCCTCTCTGGGAAACCTCTGTTTTGTTCTTAACACCTTCTGATGGATTGGATGCAGATCCTTCAGAACCCGGAGCACAATCTGCTTTCCTCAGAGTCAGCTGATGGGAGACGTTAAGCATATCTACAAAACGCCTCCATGGCGACACTTAGATTAGTATCTGGTTGAATAGCTGGGGACGTCATAATCTTGGCTCATTGAGCTGCTACAACAAAATATCGCAGGCCAGGTGATTTATAAACAACAACATGTATTTCTCACAGCTCTGGAGGCTGGGAAGTCCAAGGTCAGGGTGCCAACAGGGCCGGGATCTGGTAAAGACCCCTCCCCAGGTTGGACACTGCTGACTGCTCACCGTGTCTTCGGAAGAGGGGAAGGGTGAGCAAATTCTCTAGGGCCTCATTTTTATGGGGACTAATCCCATTCTTGGGGGCTCTACCCTCATGAGCGAATCACCTTCTCCAAAGGACCCACCTTCTAATACCATCGCTTTGGGGGTTTAGGATTTCAACATATGAATTTATTGGGGGGGGGGACATAAACATTTAGACTGGAGCAATGGGTCTTAAAAGCATAGGTTGTCTTATGACTCAGGTGTGGCAAGGCTGAGAGACCAGGAGACGATTGCCATTAAAAAGATGGTGGTTCTACTCACACATCACAAGAGGAGGGACCCCCCCCAAGAGAAGGGTGCATGGAGGGGGCACGTGGGAAAGCANCCAAAGGACCCACCTTCTAATACCATCGCTTTGGGGGTTTAGGATTTCAACATATGAATTTATTGGGGGGGGGGACATAAACATTTAGACTGGAGCAATGGGTCTTAAAAGCATAGGTTGTCTTATGACTCAGGTGTGGCAAGGCTGAGAGACCAGGAGACGATTGCCATTAAAAAGATGGTGGTTCTACTCACACATCACAAGAGGAGGGACCCCCCCCCCAAGAGAAGGGTGCATGGAGGGGGCACGTGGGAAAGCGCCAGGGTCAGCCAGGAGGCAGAGAGACTGAGGGGAAAGCGTGGGCCAGAGCCCCTACCGTAGTTCCCACAGGATGCGACAAGTGAGGTGGGGTAAGCAGACTCGGGATTGGCGAGTCTAAATAATTCCAGTGGGCTCCCAGGCCCAGGGCTGTCCCAGCTGGCCTGTCGCCTGGCTCGGCGGTGACTGGGGCCAAGGATGGTTCTTCTGAGCGTGAGGGTCCGAAGGAGGTGCAGAGGGTGTAGGCTCTGGATTGGCTGGCTTGTGTACGGCAGGCGTGCGCGCAGGTGAGTCCCAGGCTCTCTAGAAATTGGCCAAGCTGGGCCGGGCCCCTCACTGCAGGGCCAGCACGGCCTTGGGATGGGCAAGCGTCGGGACAGAGAAAGTAAAAGGCACGACTGATACCTGCGGACCAGCTAAGTGGACACACGAAGCTAACCGTGACGGTGGATTAGGAAAACGGCTGGAAGGCACACACCACAACGTTAACAACAGTTCTCTCTCAGCAAGCTGTGAGGCTGTGTGAGATTGACTCTCTTTCCTTTCTCTTTTCCGTAAGTTCTAAATTCTCTCCGTGAGCCTGAATTACTTTCCTTATCACATGGAGAGGGGAAGGGGACGGGGATGGGAACTGTCTGGCGTGACTAAGTCCCCGGCCCCGTGGACCCGAGCTCCCGTCCGGGCCGGTTAGAGGCACCACAGGCCTCTCCCTGCCCCGCCCTCCCTGCACCCTCTGTTCCCCGGAGCACAGTGGCACGGAGGGGCCTGGGGGCTGGCACAAGACAGGGGGGGCCGCCCCTCAGAGGGCCCGTGTCGAAACCTGGGCTGTATGGGTGTGTGTTCAGAGTGCGTATGTGAGTGTGTCAGCAGCGTCTCCACCACCGCGGAGCCCCTCGGAGGCCAGCGGCACTTCCCAGCCGCTCGGGGGGTGGACGTGTGCACTTGACTGTCACCTGACTGGGGAGGAGTCTGACTTTCCGTGGCCTTCTCTGCCCAGGACGCCCAGCTGCCCGCACGACGCCGGCTTGTCCCGCCCAGCTCGCCAGGGGCCGGGGCGGCCAGTGTCCCCCGTGTCCCCTGTGTCCTCACGGCACGCCGGGTCCCGGGCCGGCGTTTGGGGAGCGGACCCTATTTGGCCAGGACTCACTCCTGCAAAGCCAGACTGCAGGGAACGCGGGGGCCTCGGCTGGCGCTCTCCGGGGGCAAAGGCCGGCAGACCTGGGGGGTCAGGCCTGTGCTCTACCTCTCCCGGCCCCCACTGCACCGCGTCTTCCTGGAGCCAAGATGACACGAAGGGGGTCGGGCGGGGGAGGGCCACGGAGGGAGGAGGGCAAGGCCCTTCCTTCAAAGGGGACATCCCTCCCCTCTGTGATGAGGACGCCCTTCCTGAGGGGAATCACCCCCAAAGTGATAAGGCCTCTCCGAAGGGGGGCCGGACCCCCGGTAACACGCTGCCTTTGAAGCCGTCCCGTGAGTGCTGCGAGGGCTTCGCAGGACGCCCCAGCCCCTCGCTGGGAAAGTCTTTGAAGTGTCTGGTGAGGCCAGGCCTCCAAGGGGCTGACTGTCCTGAGTCCTGAGTCAGACACGTGGTGGGGGGGGGGGAAGNGGCTGGCTGAACGGCCGAGGCCTGCAGCTTCTGCAGCAGGAGCCTGACCCCAAGAAGGCAGCCAGGCTGGGCCCGGTGCGGAGCATCCCCCTCTCGGAGAAAAGAGGACCCCCTCCCCACCTCCCCCCACCACTCCGAGGGTGGGCCCTCAGCATGGGCCCCACCCAAGCCCACTGAGCCGGGAAGAGGTAAGTGACGACCCCCTTGTCTCTCTCTGGGAAGAATAAAGGACCCCCACCCCCACCCCTGGAATATGATGGGCACAGGACAAATGCTTCCCATTTTACAAAATGCCTCCATCCTCAAAACTCAGAATATCATCAGTGCCGCCATGCTGGAAACGAGGCAATTCGTGTGCGCTGGTGTAGGGAGAGGTTTACAGAAGAGTGAACCAAAGCACGGGTCGCTGGGAGACTTAACAAGGTAGCACAGACAAAGGACTGGGGCTCACGCCCCCAGAAAGCGCAGCACGCCACATCGCCACCTCGATGACCATTTAGCAGTCAGGCCCAGCGGAGGGACGCCAGACGAGACAGGAGGTCGGGAAATCCAGAGGCGAAGCCAAGTTCTGCCCATGCTTGGCTGTGTGCCCTTGGCCAGGTAGCTGAACCTCTCTGGGGGCCTCCCACCACATGGTCTCAAAGAACACGTTCTGCTCTGAAACATGGGTACCTCTTCCCTCCCCAGAATTCACCAAAAGACATTCTCTTCCCATATGTGACTTTTCAGATGTTGTTGACATCCATCCATTACATAAAACAGGCATTTATTTGATGGGAGTGGGGGCCCGACTCAGGTCTGCGTGTCACTAACAGGGAGGTGAGCTGCCCTAAATGCTCAGAGCAAGGTCAGGAGGAAGCCTGTCTCAGGAAGAAAGGAAGTTTCTCGGGTAGCCATGATCTCAGCGAATGCCCTCGGGCAGCTCAGTACGAAACACACATCACAGGTGTTCAGGGAAGCCTCCCCTTGCTCATCTCCCCCTTCTTCCTATTTCCGTGACTTCTGCCTCTGCGACTCGTTTTTTAAATGTAAATGAACGGACTTTCCTCTTTAGAGCAGTTTTAGGTTTAAAACAAAATTCAGTGGAAACTACGAATTCTCACCATCCCCCACCCCTGCCCCGGAAATTTTCCTATTATTAACCACTTATTTTTTAAGTTTATTTATTTTGAGAGAGAGAGAGAGAGAGCGCGAGCACAAGTGAGGGAGAGGGGGAGAGAGAATCCCAAACAGGCTCTGTGCTGACAGCGCGGGGCTCGATCTCACAAACCTTGAGCTCATGACCTGAGCTGAAGTCAAGAGTCAGACATGTCACTGACGGAGCCACCCAGGCACCCCTGACCTGTGACTAACCTCTTGCATTCATGGTACATTGGTCGCATCTGATGAGCCAGTATCGACAGAGCTCAGTCTCGGTGGTGTACGGTCCGTGGGTGTGGACACAGGTAGACTGACATATATCCATCATTACAGCATCACACAGAAGAGAGTCACCGCCCTAAAAATGCTCTGTGCTCCGCCTATCCATCCGTCCCTCCCACCCAGGCCCTGGCAACCCCTGATCATTTGTCCCTCTAGTTTTGCCTTTTCCAGAATGTCCTATAGTTGGAATCATCCAGTGTGCAGGCTTCTCAGGCTGTCACTCAGAGATCTGCATTTAAGTTTCCTCTGAATCTTTTCAGTTTGCTATGCTCCTTTCGTTTCAGCGCCCACCCTGTGGGCTTCTGATGGGGAGGGGGGGCGGCCAGAAGATCCTGACAGCTGTGCCAGAACCTTCGCAGCAGCCCTCCACCCCCACCCCGAGCCCGGCAGCACAGTCGGAGCCTGCCCATTCACCCGGTGTGCCCAGGAGTTAGGGACAAAAATGTAGGAAACAGGGGCCAGGTTCTCAGGAAATCCCACCCGAAACGGGTAGAAGGGGCTCCTGGGAGAGCGGTTTAGATGCACTCCGGCCTCCTTGCAGGAAACATGAGCCATCGCCTGAAAAGGAGACGCCGCCTGGTGACGCGGCGACCCCTCGGCACCTGACTCCACGCCCTGCCCAATATCCCCCGACCAGGCAAGGCAGGAGAATCTGGTGGGACGGCGTCCAACCCCCCGGCCCATCTCAAACCCGGCCAGGAAAGCCGCCTGGCTGTCTCCCGCCCCCGTCCCTGCCAGAAGGTTTTCCAGAGGAACCAGACAGCCTCCTGAACACCCGCAATATGCGTGGAGGAGTCGCTGGATCTCATCTGTCTACCTCCCCCCTGGGCCAAGACAAAAGCGCCGCTCCGTGTCTGACACCAGGGCCTGAATCGCTCTCAGCCCCCGCTGTCAATTACTCCCAAGCTTCTCAGCCCTCCTCCCTGGCTTTTCTTCTTCGCTTGGTGTTACTGACCACTGCCAAATGAACAAAGTAACAAGCTTCTGGCTCAGGGACACCACCCTACCTTTGCAAACTTTTGCAAACCTCAGCTGCCAGCCAGGTCTTGCCTTCTGGATCGTGGTTAGATCGGGGAAGGGGGCGGGGGGCTCCAAGAATTTCTGCATGACCGACTGGTGGCGGGTGGGAGTGGAGGGGCTGGAGAAGAAACACAGGACACGGACTATCTCCAGAGAAGGAGAAGCCCTTCAAACACCATCAGATGTGTCTTCCGTAAAGGGTTTCAGGGAGCTGTTTGTAAAGTCTACATTTAACAATACGAAGTACCAAGTACCCCGGGCTTGTGTATTTCAGGCATAACGTCTCAGAAGCAAAAACTTACAAAGATCTCTGATGTTTCTTTTTCAGACTTCCTTTCTTTTTTTTTTTTCCTCCATGATATGAACTTTTTTTTTTATGGCCCATGCTTTCCAGGGAGCTCTCCTCTGTCTCTTTTTCTCGCTGAAGCTGCAGATGTACATTATGGTAGTGTGAAAAAAGCTAATTACACTGCAGAGGCGCGGCGGGAGGCAGGGAAGGCCCCGCCGAGCGCACGGGATGATTGATTTGCACTGTCACACAGCTCTGCTGGGTGTCATAACTTAGTGACAAATCAAGGATTACAGTGACCCAGAGTAACTCTCTCCCTTTGTTGTCGGGCAGACATCAAAGCAGCCAAGCATATATAGTGTTTTTAATAAGTAGTTAAGTCAGGAGTAGCTTACAGTTTAGAAGGACTTTGTGTACAACTGGAGGGGTTGGGGCGGGGGCGACGGAGAGAAAAAACAACCAAAAAT
>NW_027532607.1:5534630-5556621 GCF_008692635.1 Crocuta crocuta | reverse complement strand
ATACATGCTACCGTTCTGGGGGTGGTGGTGGCACACTTCATAAGCAAATGGGTTTATTCTAAGCCAAGCAGAAGGAGGCTGGGTGGGTCACGTCGATGCATTTGAGGACAAATAACCTGTTCCCCCACAACTAGTCTCATAAAATGGTTGGGGCAACTCACCTTCTCTCGAATGTACTCGTATCCGTGAGGACAGCTGCGGTCCACGCTGGCTTTACTCAGGATCTTTACCTCCAGCAACAGAGCAGAGACCTGAAAATCAGAGCAAGGTGGGGAGCTACACTTCGTTCCTGCTATGCGGTCATTATCACCCTGGTGATTCGAGTGGTTTCTGAGGACAAAGACTGGCTCCCCGGAGGACGCCGTTGGGGCCGGGGCCCCGATGAGGCAGGACTGCCGTCACGCTCTGTGGGGTGCCAGGGTTCCCCTACTGACTTTCAGCAGGTGGAGCCCCCCCCGCCCCGGGCAGAGAATCTCACGTGAACTGCTAAGAAGCACAGATCGACATCAGCGCTGGGGTGACCCTGCTCCTGTGGTATGGGAGAGGCGCAAAGGCATGTCTTGGCTGTGTGACTCTTGGCAAATCCATCACCCTCTCTGGGCCTCAGTGTCTTCATCCTGCATAACTGGAAAGAATCCTTTCTTGCTTGCTCAGTGGGATGTAAAAATCTAATAAACAACGCTGAGGGAAATATTTCACAGATTCCCAAGAGTTATGTGACTTGATCAGAAAATGAAGGAAGGTGGGGGCACCTGCGTGGCTCAGTTGGTTAAGCGTCCGACTTCGGCTCAGGTCATGATCTCAGTTCATCGGTTCGAGCCCCGCGTCAGGCTCTGTGCTGACAGCCAGCTCAGAGCCTGGAGCCTGTTTCGGATTCTGTGTCTCCTTCTCTCTCTGACTCTCCCCTGCTCATGCTGTCTCTCTGTCTCTCTCAGAAATAAATAAAAACATTAAAAAAATTTTTTTTTAAAAAGAAAGAAAATGGAAGCATGGAAGCATAGAAAAAGAAGCCATCTTGTCACATGGATTCACCCACATGGGCACCCCATGACAGATCTCAATCTTCAGAAGTACATCCACAGAGAATCACTTTGGTCTATGTTGTGTATAAAATCCACTGGGGTAAACAATGCCTTGATTCTCATCTGTGTGTATGTATGCATCTATGTATTCCTCTCTGCATTCCAATGAACAAAACCAAGAAAAATCAAAACCACAGTAGTAGATTTAATTCCCATTAAAATGAATAGAATGATGGAACAGGCAGGCTGCAGGTAAGAAGGTGAAGATCAGGGAGGGGCAAGGAGGGGCTCCCCAAACAGGGAGGCCCCAACAGGTGGCTGATAGAGTGACACCCCTCAATACAGCCAGGTTACGTTACCTATGGCTACATGTTAGCCAGGTGGGTTCCAAAGTGGAATTTTCATCAGTCTGCTCAGAAGGTGAGATACAGCTTTGAGGAACTGACGGTCCCTCAAATTCATGCTGACTGACCAGCCAGAGTGTCCCATCCCCCACCCAGAGACTGTTCCACTGCATAACTGGGCCCTAGACCCTGGCTCTCACTCAGCGCTTGGAAATGTCCCATTGACAGGCTAGGATTCCCTGACTCTCTTTTTATTTAATTTTATTTTGTTATTTTTTCATATATCTTTTAATTTACATCCAAGTTAGTTAGCATATAGTGCAATAGTGATTTCAGGAGTAGAATCCAGTGATTCATCCCCTACATGTAACAGCCAGTGCTCATCCCAGCCCTGACTCTCTTTAGTCTGCAGACCATCTCCCTCTCTTTTTGCAGTTAAGTGCGCCACAGTTTACTCTACTTAGTGCATTCCGTTCTACGGTGGAAGGCGGATATTAACAAACGCATCCTGAAGGGTAGGCTCCTTCTGTAGATGTCCAAGTGCATCCTGTTATGTTGATTCATGATCTCGTGGGCCATAAGTGTGAGCCCTGAGTCAAGCTCTACACTGGCAGCATGGAGCCTGTCTCTCTCTCTCTCTCTCTCTGCCCCTCCCCTGCTCATATACTCTCTCTCTCTCTCAATCTCAAAATAAATAAATTAACATAAAAAATTTTTTTAAAGATTTTGTCTTTTCCTCTCTTCCTGCCCCCCCTCTAAAATTAAAAAAAAATGTTTATTTTAATTAAAATCTCAATACCTCTCCCTGTGTCTCTCCCCATCTTCTCTCTCCCAGATTAGGCATTTCTGACTGCCTCACCGAAAAACCTTTGGGCCTGACTAATGATGTTCCAGGGTTTCCCTCCAAATCTCTCCTGTGCATTTGGAATCTAGACAAATTGTGTGGGTGTTTTCTTGGATTTTCTTTTAGTCTCCTTCACCTTCCTTTTCCCTGGAAGGGTCAGGAGACATTTCCAGAAGAATTTTGAGAAATGATCTGCTAGTCTATACAGCACCAAAAGCGATGGCCAGATTTGTTTTTCTGAGCACCTGTCGGCTGGAATGTGGGGCTGAGCACAGAAGGGCGAGCAAAGCTTTCTTCTCGTACCTGCTAATGTCCTCCTGGATGGGCCCTCTGTCCCCAGGCCACCCAGCACAGGTCTCCCCTGAGGGTGGAGCCCCCTCCCATCTGAACCGGCAAGAAGGTCCCTCTCACAGACGGGACCAGGTAGAGAGGATGGCCCATCATCCGGGCCAGTTGGCCGAGTTCCTCTCTCAGCTAAATCAGGAAGCTCATAAAAAGACTTTATCTCTGGGTCACCCGTGCGTCCCCAGTTTCCACCCGCCTGGCGCCTGGGAAAGGACAACAAAGGGGTGTGGAGAACAATGAGCGTCTGTGAGCTGAGCCCGCACCGGCAGAGTCATGGGAACCCCAGGGTCCCAGACCCTCTCCTCCCTTGGCCTGGAGCCCGGGGCGAGGTGGGGGGGGGGGCTTCCTGGTAGACCACGAGGCCCTGGTGGCCTTGCCCATGTCCCTTCTTGAGTGTTATAGCTCTTCAACAAGAGCCTGACCAGTGGTCTGATGTTCTCCTTTGGTTTCTTAGAATATTCCTGGTGTCACCAGCTCTAGAATAGAACTCTGCCTATTTTGTGTCTTACCACCCCCTCCCTGGACTGGGCCTTAGACAACGCCAGGAGCATGTCACATCCTGCCCCTCACGTCTGCCATTCTTCCCAGAGGCCCCCACGGGGTTGAACGCTGACTGCTGAGGCCGCGGCCCTGCGGTTAGACGGCCGCTCCTTTCCCTCTGCCCCGCCTGAGCCTCGCGGCTGCCTGTAAAACACCAGGACTTCCGGGCATCTGTTTCATAACAGACTGGCTTCCCGGGCCCTTGGGGCAGGTACAGGGACCTTAAGGCACTGCTGCCCCCTGCCCAGCCCCCCCCCCCACACCTCCAGGCTCTCAGGGCCGCTGGATGACTTGTATTCTTTGCTTTTAAATTTTAGACTTTCCCATCTGCCATCTCATGACTTTTGCCACTAACCTGAGGAGAACGTAGATGCGTATTTTTATTTCTCCTTGAGGGACAAATGAACGGAGCTGCCTGCGTGTCTAAGGTCATTACCAGTAGCTGGCTGAGAGGGCACGTGAAACCCCCGACCCCTCGCTCACGGGTTTCTCCAGCCGGCTGCTTGCTCAGAAGCACTTCCGGTGCTTGGGCCTACTCTGCCTCCCACTTCCGGTCACCGGCTGCTACAGCCGAAAGGGGCTTCCGGTGTGGCCGTGTCCGGTCCCCTCATGAGGAAGGTTAGCCCCAGAGAAGGGAGGGGCTTCCCAAGGTTATACAGGGAGGGGGCGGCCAAGCCGTCTGGTCCCAGGCCCGCTGGTGCTGAAGATCCAAAGCCCTTTCTCCCTAGTTCTCTCCTTCCAATCCCCTCCCCTCCCCCGCCAGGGTGACCAGGCCATCCTGGGGTCTGCGTGGCCTTTGCAGCCACGGAGTGCTCTGAGGAAGGGCTGGAGGGTCCTCGTGGATGGGGGGGGGGTATGCGAAGGAGGGTGAGCTGGGACAGGGGGCAAGAAGGGCGAACATACCAGGCTCCGACGACTGCTGCAGGGCCTCAGGAACACCCCTCGTGTTGATGCTGATTGTGCGGCCGGCTCGGCCCACCTAATCCAACGTGAGAAGTGAAAAGGTGTTGGCGCTGCAGCACCACCGCGATGAAGAGAAGCCGAGTGCCGTCACCGGGGCCTGAGCGTCACCCGGTTCCGTGACGTCCCGCACGTCATCGAGAGTGTCAGGGGGACCTGGTAGCACAGCATGCTTGACCTGTGCTCTGTCTGCTCAGCCTAGCCAGAGTAGCCAGAGCTTCCGGGTCAGAAGGGGCTTGAAAAGTCCCCATTCAGAAGGAAATCAAGATGCAAACCAGATATATTGTGTCCTGGCTCTCTACCCTGTGGTCCCTTACTTTTACGGCTTCTCAGGTGACACCAAGTAGCCACAGGGGCCGTGTGCCCATGGCCCTGGTGCTGGTAAGCTCTGCAGAGCCTGCAGTGGGGAATGGACTGCCCACTCATCTTCTTTGGTCCCAGAGCAAGAGCTGCGAGTCACCCCCCACCGGAGGCGGGGAGCCAGGAGCTCCGTTCAGCCAGGACAGTGGGCCGTGGAGCTGAGAGAACCCAGGGAAAGGCGAGCTGCCAGCTGGTGGCCTGGAGACTGTGGCAATGTGGGCCTGGCGTTTCCCGAGCCCCTTTGATGGTGGGTGTGAAGTCAACATCCCCCCAGTTTCCAGGGGCTGTTCCCCAAGGCCACCCCAGTTAGCAGAGTGCCGAGTTGACACAAATACAGTTTTGCAAAGAGGCTTCTTTCCTCCCCTCCAGCCTTTCCTCCCACCAGAGTGATGCCCAAAAGCTCCTCCCATATGGAAAATCGGGAAGTGTATAACAAGCAGTGAAGTTTTTTTCCCTGCAGAGGGGGAAAACCAACAGCCTATGCATTAAACAGACAAACAAACAAACAAACAAAAAAACGCTCGAAAAATGGAATGGAAACATCCTATTAACAATGCCTATCTTGGGTGGGCAGGACAAAGTCTAATTTTTTTCTCATCTGGTCTTCATTTCCAAATGTACTAGAATATATATATATATAGTCACTGTATGCTAAAAATAAATATGTAATAAAAATTTTAGAGCCACTACGGCTCTCAAAAGCAGCGGGCTTCGTGCAGACAGTCCCTGGAGGGGATCCTTCCCCGACAGACGGCGGGTTCCTATACTGTCCCCAGAGCGAGCCACCCCGGCTCTGGGCTCCTCCATCACTTCCTTAAAGAGCTTCTCATTCTCTTCTGTCCCTGTAGAGTCAAGGTCTTATGGGAAACGCCAAATCCCATTATCTTCCAACTCAGCTAAATGGTGAGAAAACAGACTGGTCCGGGCATCCTGCTCTACTTTGAAGTCCGAGTGAGTGCTTCAGAGTGTCTCTGGCCCATTTATCTCCCCTCCCCTTGCGCCTCACCAGGTATAAAATGCCCGCAGACTAAAAATAAATCTCTCTTGAGACAGCTCTGGTGCAGCTGGGGTTTCACCTCCAGTGCCTTGCTTGAGCTCTGATCTGGATGTCTTTAACACATTAAAAAGCTGTAGCTACTTTAAACACAGAGCCACCATATGACCCAGCAATTCCACTCCTAGGGATAGACCTAAGAGAATTGAAAACATATGTTCACATAAAACCTTGTACATAAATGTTTACAGCGCCATTATTCATAAAAGCCGAAAGGTGGAAACAACCTCAACATCTACCAACTGGTGAGCGAATGAACAAAGCGTGGCTTGTCCACCACAATGGAATATTATTCGGCAATAAAAAGGAGCAGAGCTCTAACACCTGCGACGACGTGAGTGAACGGTGAACACAGGATTAAAGTGGAAAGACCATATCATATACGATTCTGTTCATCTGAAATGTTCGGAACAGCGAAATCTGTAGAGACAGAGAAGAGATTAGTGGTTGCCAAGGGCTGAGGGCCGGAAGGGGGATGAGGTCAGGGAGAGGATAGCTCAAGGGCACGAGGTTTCTTTTGGGGGAGATGAAAACGCTCTCAAGTTGTGGTATTGGTCATACGACTGGGCAGGCGACACAAAAAATACTGAATTGCACACGTTACATGAGCTACTTGTACGGTGTATGGATTTTATCTCAGGAAAGCTGCTCTTGACAAGCTTTAGCTGTGTTCTCATCAATCAATCACACACACGCTCACATTCACACTCACGTGCAGGTTGCATAGCAGCTCTGAGCTGGGGGCAAGGCAGGAATTTCAAGGGTGAACCCCGCTGCGAGGCAGCCAGGCCCACACCCCACACGGGAGACAAACATCCAGCTCAGGAGCCCAGGAGGTCAGAGAAGTGTGCCAATAAGGGGGAGCCAGACCCGGAGCGCTCCATCCATCTCTGATAATAACCTCTAAGTCAGGTGCAGGGGGAATGGGGTGGAGGAGCAGCACACACTCAAAGGAAACCAGACGTTGCAAGAGGAGCTGGATTCATTCTCTTTTTTTAAGAAAACCACGGGGCACCTGGGTGGCTCAGTCCATTAAGCTTCCGACTTCAGCTCAGGTCACGATCTCATGGTTCGTGAGTTCGAGCCCCGCGTCGGGCTCTATGCTGACAGCTCAGAGCCTGGAGGCTGCTTCTGATTCTGTCTCCCTCTCTCTCTGCCCCTCCCCCTCTCATGCTCTGTCTCTCACGAATAAATAAACATTAAAAAAAAGAAAAAAGAAAAAGAAAGAAAACCATTCTGCTCCCTCAAGCCGGCTGGCCCATCTTTTCCCCACCATCCCTGGACATGGCTGCCTGCTCTGGGGTCACGCTCTGTGCCTTAGTTCTCTTGGGTTCCCTTCTTCTCGAACTGCTGACACAGAAAAGCGGTGAAACCCTCTGATCACCTGAACAGAGTTCTGTCAGCAAGGGTTTGCTTCATGGATTTTGAGCCCTGTGCTTTGAGACACTTGACTTTTTGAACTAAATTATAAACCAGGGACAGGAAGTCCTTTGCCAGAATAGGGAATCTCAAGGCCAGGGGCTGGAGAGACAGACGGGCTGAGTGTGGCGCTCCAGCACACGAGGCCTCCTTGGCAGGAAGGTAGCTGCAATGGGGGCAGAAAAGGCCAAGGGTTAGAATAAAGGTGAAACCGCTTACCATGTTCTTTATTGACATGAACTCATTTGAGCCTCCTGATGTCCCATGGGCCTCAGTTTGCTCTTCTGTATAATGAAAGCTGGGCCCCGACTTTACAAGCTCTTTGAACAAGTATAAGTTTCCAGAAACTTACTGCATCAGAAATATCGGTTTCTATCATCACTACCATTCTTTTGTAAGATAATGTAGATACTGTGAGCATCCTCTTATTTGAAAATTATTATTATTCCCCTTTTAAAGGGATACTGAGAGGAGCGTCTGGGTGGCTCTGTCAGTTGGGCATCCGACTTAGGCTCAGATCATGATCTCACAGTTTGTGAGTTCAAGCCCCGCGTCAGGCTCTGTGCTGACAGCTTGGAGCCTGGAGTCTGCTCCGGATTCTGTGTCTCCCTCTTTCTCTGCCCCTCCCCTACTCACACTCTGTTTCTCTCTCCCTCTCACAAAAATAAATAAACGTTAGAAAAAATAGAGGGATCCTGAGGAAACTGAGGTCAGGTCACTGCCCTCACCTGTACGATAAATCAATGAGTCATGGGATGAGAGCCTCTTCACCTCATCTCCCCCAAGACCAGGGGTCTCAACGTCCAGTGGCATCGGAACAACGTGGGCACTTGTCAAAATCAAAGAGGCACAGGATCTGGGGTACGAGAGTCAAATTTCCCACGGCGGGCCCAGCCACATGCACTTTTAAGTTTCCTCCAGGTGATTCCGGTGCACACCAGAGTCCGTGAGTCTCTGCACTAAATCAAGCAGATCTCGGAAAGAGAAAACCTGAAAGCAAAAGAAAAATGTAACCAGAAAAACTAAAGAACTAAAACATAGCCTCTGCCTGTATCTTACAGTGACAGCTCACTTCATGGAGTGTTTACTTTGTGCGGGGAGGTGGCTGGGGGCGCTTTCTATACGCTGCATTAACATATGTGAACCCCTGAGACGCCCTCTGGGGTAGCTACTTTTATTATCTCCATTTGACAGAGGAGAGAATTTAAATTATGGACCCAAAGTCACCCAGCTAAGAAAGAGAGCCAGGAGAGGATCTTCACCACCTTGAGAGGCCTGTAGAGAGGAAGAGTGAGAACAGAAACCCAGCTGGGGGCTGGCAAGTGTAGGCTGAGACTTGGACCCTTGTAGGAAAGTTCATGGTGTGTGGGTGGCAAAGAGGGCACCCCTACCACCTTGAGAGGGCACCTCCCACGGGGTGTAATGGGTTGAATGGGCCCCCGCAAAAGATATGTCCATGTCCCAATCCCTGGAACCTGTGAGTTTGACTTTATTTGGAAAAAGGGTCTTTGAGATGCAATTAAGTTAAGGACCTAGATCTGGATTGTCCAGGTGGGCCCTAAATCCAGCCACAAGTGCCATCGGAGGAAGAGGAGACACAGAGAGGAGAGCAGGCCATGCAAAGATGCAGGCAGAGATGGGAAGAGGCAGCCACAAGCCAAGGGGCGCTGATGGTCACCAGAAGCTGGAAGGCACAAGGTGAGGAGTCTCCCCTGGAGCTTTGGAAGGGAGCTGAGCCCTGCCAACACCTTGATTTTGAATTTTCAGCCTCCAGAACTGTGAGAGAATGGATTTCTGGGGGATTAAGCCTCCTGGTTTGTGATACCTTGCTATGGTCACACTAGAAATTACACACTGGGGAAGTGACAATCAGTTTAATGGACATTGCCCCCGTGTCTCCTTAGCATCTCTTCTCCTTTGATCCAGGTTCCAAATCGTCCCTTCCTTGAGCGACTTGCTCACCAACCTCCTGCTGGGTGCTTCTGGTGGCCCATCCTGGCCCTGGACACAGGGAGGGGCCTATCATCTAGGACTGACCAATATCAGAGAGCCCCAACTCCTGGGCTGCAGTGATTGGTCCAGAGGTGACTCATGACTCAAGCCTGCCCAATCAGAGCCCTTCCCTAGATTTTTGTATTACTAAACAGGCAAAGGTTACACCTCTTTTTCTGTTGGGGCTGTGAAATTGGTGTACAAAGAATCCAAGCCACTGGGGGGGACATGTACCTGCCGTGTAGAGAAAGCCCATGCATGGTAGGTAGGAATGAGGCTGATATGAGAAAGGAAATAAAAGCAGGAAGCCAAGTTCAAGAGCAAGAGGACCCCGCTGGTGTTTAAATTTCTGGATGCAGCTGACCCTGAGCCAGCTCCGCCATTCCAATGGTTTGTGACGTGAAACTTAATATTTCTGCTCTGGCTACCTGGAGCGGGGTTTGGCCTTGCAACTGACAGAGCTCAGACTAACACAACAGGTTTAGAGCAACTGCCATTTCCCCCAGGCAGAGCAGAGGCATCTGGGAACAAACTTTACTACACTGCTTGCATCTCATCCTTTTTGAGGAAGGTTTGAGGACAAGATCAAGGGCTGGCAGTGTCATGTGTTAAAGAAAAGAGAAAGAAGCATGCTTGAGAAAATAGGTCTCCTCGATTCTCATGGCGTCTGTCAGAACGTCCAAGAGACTCAGTAGAAACCATTTCCAGGCAGGAGAATGTTCGTTCCTGTTTGGCAGAGCCTGGAGAAAAGAAGAAAAACAAAAGATCGAGACAGGGAGCCAAGGTGGGGGTGGGCATAGAGGCCCCAACCCCCTTTCATAGCCACCTATCCACCCAAACACTGGCCCCGGGATCACAATGACATCTGAAACTTCTTTCAGGCATTTCCTTCCCTTTCAGGTCTCTTTGGGTTCCTCGGCCCAGATGTTGCTAATTTTCCATCTTTTCAAAGCTCTCCGTTGCATTTAGAGTCAGAATGCTTCCTATTCATCGCTTCTGAATTCGAGGGGGAGGAAATCACAGAGGTCAGTGGGCCTTTTAATATAGAAAGTAAATGAGCAAAGCTGTGTGCGAATGTGTGAGTGCGTGCGGGCACACACATAGCTTGTTATTTCCTGCCTTAATCCACTTTTCAGCTCCACTGTACAAGATCACAGGAGAGACTCGGGCGGCACCTCTAGGAAAGGTTCCTCACATCTCCATCAGGAAAGAAGCTTCTTCCCAAAAGTTGCCCTTTTGAAGTTCACTGGGTCTTCTCTGCAACCCTCGACCAAGCTAATTACTGGTCAGCGAGGGGCCACTGTGAACTGGTCCCACACCAGAGGCCCTCTGAGGATCTTGTTTGCTGGGTGACTATTTTCACATGTTGGTTGCCTGTTCTGTTTACATGTGGCAAAGGGCTCCTTGCGTCTCACTTGAGGCAGAGCAGAGAGGGGGCCTTCCAATTAGAGCAGCCACGAAGCAGTGGAGGAAAGCTGGGGCCCAGGCTTTCCTGGCAAAGTTGGACAGTGAGAGGGCTCGTGAAGAAACTAAATTTGGTTGCTGCTATTCATCGAGAGGAAAAGCTGATTTAGAGAAGATAGAATGTGTGGACTGAGAGGGAGCCATTGGTTTCCTTCCAGCTTAACCACCGTATCTCCAACCTGCGCTAGGTCACCTGCCAAGTTCCCAGAAGAATCTACATACGGATCCTACTCAAAACAGGTAGTTCAAGTGGGTATTAGAACGGTAAGGTAGGAGGGGGTCTTTCACTTTTTTTAAGTGATAGAGAAAAGGAGAAAACAATAAAGACCAAAAGAGGTGATGTTGCTCATCCCCGAGGTAACAAATTCCCCATAAACATGAGTTTAATTTTGAACCCAAAATGGAGAGAAGTGGTCTTATCACTAGGAGTATAGATGGAAACTATGGGGGAGAACGGCTTCAATTTGACGGCCCCAGAAATGATAGGGTGGTGGTTCTCAATGGAGGGAATGTTTGAATCTTTACAATTTTTTTTTAATGTTTATAATTTTGTTTTTGAGACAGAGTACAAGCGGGGAAGAGACAGAGAGACAGGGAGACACAAATCAGAGGCAGGTTCCAGGCTCTGAGCTGTCAGCACAGAGCCCAACACGGGGCTCAAACTCATGAACCACAAGATCATGACCTGAGCTGAAGTCAGGACCTTAACCAACTGAGCCACCTAGGCACCCCTTGAATTTTTTTTCTTTGACGTCTATTTATTTTTGAGAGAGAACGTGCGCGAGCACACACACACACACGTGCGCCTGAGTGGGGGAGGGGTGGAGAGAGTGGGGGACAGAGGATCTGAAGCAGGCTCTGTGATGACAGCAGAAAGCCCAACGTTGGGCTCAAACTCACAAACCATGAGATCATGACCTGAGCCGAAGTTGGAACCTCAACCAACGGAGCCACCATGGCACCCTGGCAATTTTGAATTTCATCTATTGGCTAAAGGCCAGGGATATCCTACGATGCACGGACCAGGCCCCCACCACAAAGAATTACTCACTAAGAGTCTCAGCAGTAACACTGTTGAGAAACCTTGGCTAGGACTAGTCACATGACCCTACCTGACCTCCATGGCGGAAGGATGTGCAGTCTTCCCAAGAGCCAGAAGAGGAGAACCAGATCCGTGTGTGCCCTGGAAGGCTCACAGCAAGTTAGCTGTGAGAGGCTGGACTGCACGGCCATGGGATATCAGGGCTCGAGTAGGCACTAGAAGGAGCCAGAACTGACAATTTGTGAGAGTAGATCTCATGGGATAATGGAGGAAGCCGGTCCAAAAAGAGAAAGTGTGGCAGGTGTACAGAAAGAGGGAGCGATCGGGGGGCCCTGAGGGACACAGAAAGTAGGTGTTCTGGTCTTGGGCAGCTTCCTGCACCCCAAGTGGCCCCGCTGTGCTGGGTTTTCATGCGAAGCCCGGGGTCAGCATGCCAAAGCCCTGCTCTGAGCCCGTTTGAATAGGTTCCCATTTCTTGATACCGGAAGAGCTTTGACTCATGCCTGCCCCTTGTATTTCTTGAATCCATAATTCTCTGTGAAGGTTGTGGAAGGAAGCTGGACTCTCAAACATGGAGCCGTCCCAAAGATGATGGGTCTAGAGCGAGCTTTGCAGAAGAGCCCAACTTCCCACCAGCCCTGACCTGACCTGACACAGCCCATGACGCAGGGGCCCATGCAGGCAGCAGTCACTCCTATATCTTAAAGGCTCAGAAGGACCCACTGCGCATGCACACTTCACCCTGGGGTGCTGATCCAAGGGTTGAGCTGCTTTAATGCCATGCAGCCCTTCTCAGAATAATTCCTTCAAATGATTTAAATATTTCTAAATGGAGGAAGCGAAAATACAAAGGATTACAAAATCAACTGGTCACAATAGACAACAGTTCTCAGAATATCTTAAAATCGAGACAGAGCGCTCTGTGGACTTGTTAATTAGTACATTAGGAAACTCCAGGGGCGCCTGGGTGGCTCAGTCAGTTAAGTGTCCAATGTCAGCTCAGGTCATGAGCTCGCGGGTTGTGAGTTCAAGCCCCATGGCAGGCTCTGTGTTGACAGCTCAGAGCCTGGAGCCTGCTTTGGATTCTGTGTCTCCTTCTCTCCCTGCACCATCCCTGCTCACTCTCTCTCTCTCACTCAAAAATAAATAAGCATTTTTAAAAAAGTAACTCCAGTTCCAGGTTTATTACTTACGTGTAATTTCAGAGTAGTGATGAGTATAAATAACACAAAAAGATTATTACAACAACTATAATATGATATGAAAATATCTATTCATTTCGCAGAGAGTAACAGATACAACTAATTCTACTATGGTTTGCTTCCTGCCTGCATTTGTAACTGAAGGATATGCCAAATTTCCATTTGAGGCTTGTGAAAAGGAAGATATTTTTTATTGTTTAAGAAAAACAAAGAAAAACAAATCTGTTTAATAAAATACAGATTTAACCTTTAATGGAAATAAAAGCACTTTCCCCCCACCATACTCATGGAGTCTGTGTTTCATTCCCTCTTGGTGGTCCACGGGCCACAGATTGAGAAGCTCTGACCACAAGGTCCCAAACAGAAGCTGAAGAGATTTTCGGAGCAGGAAAACAGTGCGTGAAGAGGAGGCAGAAATGTTTCATTGTTCTAAGGCTAAGCAATGAACAGTGATACATCCCCAAGGCAAACTAGCTAATCAGCTTAGTTCTTCTCACCTTGCACACTTGAAGCATGAGCAGAAGAGGTACGCTTGGACGGAGAACTTGAATTCTAGAGGATACTGAAGCAGGAAAACAAGCTTGGCCCATGGGAGTGGAACAGCATCGCCAGACGGAGGAGACACCTGTCCTCAGTAGGGGGTGCGTCAGAAGTACCCCCGGACCAAAGCTGGGAGAGGTGTCTGCCGCTGTCCACTTGAGAGAAAAGCCAAAAACGGTCACCAGAGATCGAGCTGAGGACTGAGAAGAGAAGAAATGGGGGTCAAAGTGGATGAAATTCGATTCAGGGAACAGAATTTGTGGGGTAGGGGGCGGCAGGCGGCAGGCAAATACTTCTGTTCTGAAATCCAAGTGCTACATTCTTCCGGCGGCTGAAGGTGCCAGAGAAAGGCTGTGTGTGTTTGGAGAAGAAACAAAATTGTCTGAACGTGCTGCAGCAGACAAAGCGACAGATGAGAAATGAGAAAGCCTGAGCTCTAGTTTCCAATTTGCCTCCCTAATCAGAGAGAGCCACCCAAGTCAAGTCATTCTGTTGTCCGGAGTCTTGATGCTCTCGTCCACAAAATGAGAGTGTTGAGCACGATCTCATAGGCAAACATTTTACCGTGTCAAGATTGGTCAGAGAAAGTCACATCAGCACTGTGACCCCCAATTTTGGCTGCACCCTGAAATCTCCTGGGTCCTTTCCCCAGGATTCTGATTCCATTGGTCTGATACGGTGAGCATTCAGATTTTTTTAAATGCTCCCCAAATGATTCTGACAGCCAAGGTGGAGAACCACTGTTCTAGCATAAATTAGTCTCTCAGGTTGATAGATGGGGGTAGAGGTTGGAGATCAGACACTTGGATAGGGAAAGGAAGATCAAGTTCAGTAGGACCCAGGAACTGGGACGCATCAAGACATGAGAGGGTCCAGGGAAGGCAGTGGACATGGGGTAGGGGTGAGCAGGGAATGAACTAGTCTGGCCTAGAGTATGAGGGCAATCCTGTCTCTTTAGCTGGGTAAACCTGGACCAGTCACTTCCCCTTTCTGAACCTCAGTTTTCTCATCTGTAAAATGAGTGTGTATATAAAGGGAAAGCAAACACAAACCAACATGTAGTGAATACTCTTTATGTGCCGGGTCCTATACCAGATTCCATACATTTGTTATCCCATTTCCTTCTCACAACAGACTTGAGAGATGAGGAAACCGCTGTGTGAAAAGCTACCTAACCCCTTCTTCCATACCGTACTGAGTTACTACAGGGTCACAATGAACTCCTATGTCTGAAATAAGGTTGCCTGCTTTAGCAAATAAAAACACAGATGCCCAGTGAACTTTTAATTTCAGATAAATAGACACTTTTGTTAGCATAAGCATGTCCCAAATATTGTTTTGACTGACAGTCTGAATTTGAAACTATTTTACCAACTATGAATGAAGCCTGATACACAGGCACGGTTGCATTGGATTGGTTGACTTCCTACGGATAATAGGTTTTTCTGTATTAGGGATATTAACCCTCTGACATGTGTCCCAAATATTTTTCCTATTTGTGCTTTATTTTTTACTTTGTTTGTAGGGTTTGTTGCGCAGAAGTTTTTAATTTTTATGTTGTCACACGTTCCAATCTTTTTCTTTATTGTTTATAGCATTTGTGCTATGCCTAGAAGTTTCCGTCCAAAGATTATACACATTTTCACCCTTGCTTTCTTCTAGTACCTTTAAGGTTTTAGTTTTTACATTTAAAGCATCTGGAATTTATTTGGCAGAATGATGGCATTTTTTCCCCAAAATGGCTAGCCAGTTGTCCCCAGAGCATTCAATAAATTATCTTTTCCCTATTTGTTTGAAAATGCCCTTTATCATATACTGAATTCTGAGACTTACATGAGTACATTTCTGGGGCCTCCAATTTGTTCTTTTCATTGTACGACAGCATTTAAATTACTATAGTTTCACAACATGCTCTATTACCTGAAAGACAATCCACTCCCCTGTTTTCCCTTTTAAAGGATTTCGTGATTATTCTTATCTTTCTGTTTTCCTGATGAATTTTACAATTATTCTATTATGTACCCAAATCTCTAGTTTCATTAGCGTTGGGTTACATTTTCAAAATGATTTAGGGAGAAAAGACCTCTTATCAATAGTGCATCTGTTTGGGGCACCTGGGTGGCTCAGTTGGATAAGTGTCTGACTTTGGCTCAGGTCATGATCTTGCGGTTTGTGAGTTCGAGCCCCGCATCAGGTTCTGTGCTGACAGCTCAGAGCCTGGAGTCTGCTTCAGATTCTGTGTCTCCCTCTCTCTCTGCCCTTCCCATGCTCATTCTCTGTCTTTCAATAATAAATAAATGTTAAAAAAAATTGTTTTTAAATGTTGCATCTGTTTATTCAAGACCAAAGGATGTCTCTACATTCGTCATCCTCTAAATTTATGATTTTCAGTAAAGGTAAGTGCTTTCTTCATGTAAGTGCTGCACAGTTCTTATTAAATTTATTCCTAGCATTTTTTTAAATGTTTATTTTTGAGAGAAAGAGATAGAGTGTGAAAAAGGGGAGGGGCAAAGAAAGAGGGAGACACAGAATTTGAAGAGACTCCAGGCTATGAGCTGTCAGCACAGGGCCCAATGCAGGGCTGGAACTCAGGAACCATGAGGTCATGACCTGAGCTGAAGTCGGAAGCTTAACCGACTGAGCCACCCAAGGTCCCCCCATTCTTAGCATTTTACACACCATTCATTTTCATTATGTTTTCCGTTTGGTTATTGTTTGGACGTGTATGAGGTGTTTTACTATAAGGGGGCCCTGGCTGGCTCACTTCCTAAAGCATGGGACTCTTGAAATCAGGGTTGTGAGTTCAAGCCCCGTGTTGGGTATGGAGATCACTTAAAAAGTAGAATCTTTAAAAAAAAAAAAAAAAAAAAGGAAGGCAAGGGTAGAAGAGACAAAGACAAATTTGATCAATGTCGTAGTTTTCCCTGAGTCCCTTCCAGAGCAAGTTCAGTTTATCATGGTGATATCCCTAAAGGAAAAATCAGGTTCAGGGACAAGAGATTCCAGATTGGACAGACAGAAGACCCAGATGCAATATTCCCCCACCATTCTAATCAACTGTCTGTCAGGTAATGTGAGACTTGGAGCAAAAGGACCTCCTCCCGTCTTCAGGAACATCCTCCATCTTTGCCCAGGAGAACCCAGGCATCCCATTGGCTCTCAGGGCAAGCCCCGCCCCTTCCGGCAAGGCCTTCTCTTCCGGTGTGAAGGGCCTCCGCTGCCTGCCTGGCAATTCGCTTTTGCCTTCCTTTCCTCCCTGGGAGTCCTTCGTGATAGTCTGCTCCTCTAAAGGGAGTCTGGCGTCTCCCTGACACACACGTTTGCTTCAAGATTTACATTTTCGATTTCCCTGCCAATTTTCTGACTGCATACATAAAAGAGAATTGTAAATGTTTAGAAAAATCAAAGGCCTCCTTAGACACCTGCGGTTCCACCGTGCGAGCATTCTCTAATTCATGCCAAGAAGAGAACGAAGACATGAGGTGCAATAACCTGGCCGTTTTCTCGCTGAAGTCTTCCAAACTTTATTTCCCCTCGCTGTTGGAGCAGCGTCAAGCTCTCAGGGCAATCTGGAAGGCTGTCAGGCACAGCTTCCTGCTTTCCTTGGGCTGAGCAGTGCGGGGAGCCCACTCTGGTCTCACCATGCGGAGATAAGGTTGGGGGAGGTGGGGCAGGGACAGCAGCCAGTGCCCCTGGTCTGGCTAGTGTCCGTCCATCGCCGGGCACTTAACTAGACACTCGGTGGCTCACTCCCACACCCCCTGGGACCCTCTTGATTAACCCTTCCTCTACGCCTCCATCCTTCTCTGCCAATTCCCTTTCTTTCGGTTAGAACCTAAAGGGTGCCCCCCTCTCCACATTTGGACCTGAGGATCTACCTAGCTGCCAGCTTTTGAAAAAATAGCGACCTTTTAAGTGTTAATTTAAAGAGAAAAGCAAGAACTGTGCTGTCATTTTCCTTTTTTTTTTTTTTTCCAGATGGGAGAAAGCATATGCAAGGAATCTCAGGGCCATCCCTAAAATTAGATGTGGAAGTTGAGTGTACTTATTGATCACAGGTAGGCCAGTGCTCCGGGCCCATTAGAAGGAAACTTGCTGGGGGGAGAGGTGAAGTCTGGGGCTCCCAAGCTGAGTGATGTTTATCTGTGGACCCCTGGGGACTAAAAGCCACAGGCTCGTGTCAGCTGATGGCACAATTCTCTATCGGTTCTTTAGCCACTGATTTCCGAACCACCACAACCCAGATTAATAAGGAAGTGGCACTATTGGGTTTCAAGTTCACATCACTTTGCTTAACAAAACCCACAGCTGTTCCCACCACCACTCCTACCACTTGCCATTGGAGGTGGAAAACCCCATCCCATAAACCAGTTTCTTTCTGGGGCATTTGGGTGGCTCAGTCAGTTAGACATTTGACTTCAGCTCAGGTCATGACCTCAGGGCTCATGAGTTCAAGACCTGCATCAGGCTCTTTGCTGAATGTTCAGAGCCTGGAGTCGGCTTTGGATTCGGTCTCTCTCCCTCTCCCCCACCATCTGTCTTTGTCTCGTTCTCTCTCAAAAATAAATAAACATTTAAAAAAAACCGGTTTCCTTCTTTCAGATAACCCACCTTCTTTTATTCAGAGAAGTCTGAACTCTAACGAATCAAATTTTTCCATGTCTTCCAACTTCTAAGTACAAGAGACTGGACCATGTTATGTTTTCCCCAGAGCTTAAATGACACACTTCTATTTTTCTCTTTCTATTTCAAGGGAGGACCCTATTTGGCCATCTTCATCCTCTGGGCAGGGGCAGAGGAAATGATCCTCCTCTCCAATTCTTTTCCCTGTTAGATATGGTTTTCTTGAATGTTGCACAGAATGTATATGACAGAAATATCTTTCCAAGAACAGAATTCAAACTCTGACTCCACATACTCGTAGAGGCTACTGGCTTAGCTGTAGTCCTCATTGAACAGGGCTTTAGGAGACAGCAAGAGCCTGGGACTGTTTGATTGTGTGCGAATTGATGTGCATGGTTTGAGCTATAACAAGGTGTCACCAGTATAGTAAGTTTGGAAACAGGAAGGTTAAAGAGAAGGGAATTCTGGACAAGGACTCAGCTCTCCTCCCTAAGACAATTCACAGCGATCTTCCATTTTGGCCCACTTACACACCATTCATGGATCCCAATTTAGTTCAAGCTTCTTACCCTTCAGCGTGGGCTATAAAAATAAGGACATCTGGGAAAACCAAGGCAAGGTGGTAGGGAAAATAATTTCATGGGCTCTCTCCCTTTCCCGACCTCGTAACTTTTATTGCTTTACAGTTCATTGTCTCACTCTTTCCCCCACTGCCCACCACCTTCTTTTTGCTCACACAGGTCCTGTGGGAAACTCCATGAGGGGGTGGGGTGGGTGATTCATGATCTTTTGGAACGGCCGCTGAACAATGAGAGTCTCAGTGAAATACCCGGCTGGGAATATCAACTCCCCCTTTAATATTCCCTTCTTCTGGCTCAATGTGGAGTAATTTCAAGGCTCACCACAACTAGGGCTCGAAGTCTATCTTTTATTTCTGCTTCCTGTCTATTGTGCATTCCCTGGAACAATCTGGAGATGAGAGCCAGGTAGCAACAATGCAGCATGTCTCTGGGACCAAATGATAATTGGAAAATCCCAGTAAGTCCATTCCCTTTGGCCCTTAGTTCACATATGGCCAGCACATTAGAGACTTGTTCAAAAGACCAGTTTGGGACATGGGGTGGGGGTGATTTCTGTCATCATCTCACACTACATTCCCTCAGATAATCGGGCAACCAGGGCTTGATGTGCCTTGGCTCCATTGCAGTCTTGACCATGTCACTTTTTAGCCCAACCTGATGCCCCTTCTAGAATGGTCCACACTCAAAGAGATAAAGTAGCTTCTTTATGAGTGATTGCTTCCAGACTCAACGAAGAGAAACCCATGTGTTTGAAATGCCTGCCATTCTTCTCCATTTCACCATAAAGTAGCCAATTTAATTTTGCACAATACTGTTTGATAACAACCATGTGTGTGTCTTCTGTATTTATATACTCAGGAAAGGACCTACTTGGTCAGTGTGAGATAATTTCACAAGAAAAATGGAACCAGATGTGACTCCTTTTTATTTGGCTCTTCAAACTCAAGCAATCTAATTCCCAGGGTCAGTCGTTACTTGGGTTTTCAGTTACCTTGCAGAAGAGGATCCTTTTACACTACAGTGTTTGCTTTTCCAAGGTACCTGACGCGTGAGAGTGAGCAAAAGATTTAGAAAGCGAGTCCTCAGCCTGGAATGTTGCAACATTTGCAGGTTAGTGATTCAGTGGGATAGAAGTTTCCTCTTTTGGACTAGAACATGTCTGTCCAGTAGTAGGCTTATCTACTTCAATTAAACTCTTCCTCTAACTACTCAGAATATACAAGCAGTGTGGGCCTGAAATCCAAGGTCACATAGTGTTAGGATGACTCATTCAAAACTCCAAAGCACAGGAGTTGGGCAGAACTGACATCAGAGAAGGGCAGACTTTTCTCTCTTTGCACCTTATTTCCTTTTCCTTTTATTTCCATCTCAATTTGTACTGGAAAGCCTGTCATGTACAGTGGCACAATTTGTACACTATACAAAAGTGCTCAGCCAGAATAGTGAATGGGGGCTGAAATCCAGCCCATGCTATGCTTGCTAAGCTATGTATCCCAGCATGGGGCATAGCTATGTGGAGGAAGAGACATCTTCCCCCCCAGCCCCCAAGGGGACTAACTGGTCACCAAGTTGGCACCCCTGGGGTTGCATCTGTCCAGAAGAAGTGCATTTTTCTAAGAGGCTGTATGTGCTAGCGATGCCCTTGTATGCTCGCGATAGCCTGAAATATGAACATGCAAACACCAGAGTGTGTATCATCTACTCCTACCTGCTCACACAAGTATGGTTCAATAGGCCACATTCCTGTATTCTGTCCTGTCTTTGGGAGGACACCAAATGTAAGCCACCAGGAGAGGCTTTAGACCCAAGCTGGTAGTTACGTAGCACTTGTGTCACCATGCTTCCTGTGGCAGACATCACTAATCAATTCCGGAATTGTTTCACTTGGACTATGGCAGACATCACTAATCAATTCCAATTTCACTCGGAGCCCAAACTGGTCTCACAATCCTCCAGTCAGCGAAACATTTTCCTCAGTCTCTACTAACTGAATAGAGTTGACATACACGAGTAAACCTGTCCACCATCTGTCCCAGCTAGCAACTGCTACAATAATGCTGCATAACAAACCACTCCAAAAACCCAGCGGCTTAGAACAAGGATCATGGATTCTTGCTCACTGACCTTGGAGGCACCTGGGGTTTGGCAGATCTATGGGGAGTTGGGCAGGCTAGGGGTGCTCTGCTTCAAGCTGCCATCTAGCTGGGCTTGGTTCTTGCTATGGTTTGGGCTGGGTCTGCTCAACATGTTTCCTTTCTGGGGCCCCTGCTAAAGTGTCAACAGCACAGCCAGAGAATACTCTTCTTACGTTGAGATTAGGGGCATATAAGGGAAAGACCAGCCACACGAGCCATCTTTACTGTCTGCTTATGTCAGATCCACTAACATCCCACCAGTGAAAGTGAATGATGTGGCTGAGCCCAAAATTAAGGAGCGAGAAGTATGTCCCTCCTACTATAGGACCAAGGCAAGAGTGAAGGGTTATGACCAAGCTTTTGGGGGCCGCCACACTGTCTCTGTACTAGATGAAAGGGCAGGCACGGTGTCAAACCACATTTAGTGTGATGTCCCCTACTCGGCTGGTGCCCCCTTAATATCATTATTAAACTCATTTTTCTGAACCAGACAATCAACTTCTTGGCTCAGGTGGGTGGATAGCAGAGAGAGCTCAACTTCAGAGCCCAAGATGCAGAGATAGAGCAGTTCTTTATATAGCCTGACCAGCAAACCCAGTGATTAGTGGTAATTAAGTTGGATCTGAGACAGGTGCTTGCTCTAGGAAATGGGTACATAAAGACAAGTGAGGGGGGGCCAGGCGGATTCAGGGGGCAGGGACTTCCAGGAATGCAATTTGGAGAACTACGAGTGGAGGAGAAAGGGCAGAAGTGACGGTGGTCTAGGGGTGCCCCGGTTAGAAGTAGGCACGGGCATGGAGACCGCTGCTGATAGGACAGGGCTTTTGATTTTCTCTCATCAAAAGTAAAACATCCCTTGAGGCCACACCGTCTTATCCCCATCATCAAAGGTTAACCCAGGAAATTATAGAGCCAAGGTCCTTCCCTCCAGGAGTTCACGATCTGAGATACACAGGCAACAACTCTAGGGAGTAAACTATAGACAGAGAACCAAGACAAGGAGACAAGTGGGAAAGGGAGGTGCAACTGTGGATAAGAGAAAGCAGGGATCAATCCAGGCAGGCTCCCTGGAGGAGGAATGGGCACTCAGGAGCTCCTCATGAAAGGGAGTACTGTCATCCCAGAATAATGGCACAATTTGATAGAGGCGATGGAGGTAGAGATGGGATGTGGGGAGAGCATCTATTGCTGAACAAGCTGAGGGGAGGGGAGGGGCACAGAGGGTGGGCTGCACAGGAAGGTCTGTGAGTGGTCATTCATCTCAGCTCAGGGGAAGGTCAAGAGCTTTGCACCAGCTGCCTTTTTTTTTTCTTCAGTAGTGGTTGTAGAAAGAAAACGGGTGGTGGTAGGAAAACTGTAGCCTCCCAATCAGACATCTTAATAAAAGGAATCAGGCTGGGGCGCCGGGGTGGCTTAGTCGGTTAAGCGACCGACTTTCGCTTAGGTCATGATCTCACGGTTCGTGGGTTCGGGCCCCGCGTCCGGCTCTGTGCTGACTGCCAGCTCAGAGCCTGGAGCCTGTTT
>NW_027532607.1:5533414-5534392 GCF_008692635.1 Crocuta crocuta | reverse complement strand
CTGTTTCGGATTCTGTGTCTCCCTCTCTCTCTCTGACCCTCCCCTGCTCATGCTGTATCTCTCTCTCTCCTAGAAATAAATAAATAAATAAATAAATAAATATATATATATATATTTTAAAAAAAGGAATCAGGAAGAGGAGCGATCGCCAAGTCTATGCACCCTCACCTCCCCCAAGACCAAACCAAAGCTAGCCTACCTAGCCCGCTGGGGTCTCCAGTCGTGTGGATCAAGCCCCGTCAGGCTAGGCTTTCTGGTAAGTACTTTACATATCACAGCAAACTTGTCAAGTAAGGACTACTAATATCCCCTTTCGTAGGTGAGAAAACTGAGTCTTCACTGAGATGAATGACTGGTCCACAGCTGCGGAGTTAGAGAAGAACAGTGAGAATGGCACCCGGGCCATCCGGGTTTAGTGCCTGTGCCCTTCATTGCTCTTTTGACACGATTTCGCAGAGGTATCGCTTGCTTTAAAGGCAGTACAGACACTGCACCGCTTTAGTCTGGCCCAGCAGCAACTCCTGGATGGGACTGCCAATCAGGCTGTGAAGGTTTTGGCCATCCAGAAAGCCAACGTGACCTCATTTTCCACATTGTGCCAGAGAGTGTGTTCCCCAAAGCAGCCGAGGCCTTCGGGGATGTTCTTTTATCGGATGGGTCCCGGGTTCTCCCCCGTGCACTGCAAAGTCCTGACATGTTTTCTTTTGGAGAGAAGTAAAGTGTTAGTGGCAGCCAAGGGGAGGCTGAGCGAAATCTGCTCTTCCCTTTCAAGCCAGGTTAACCGAGTATGGTTTGTAGGCAGGTCGGTCATTGATTTTTTTCCCTCTCTTCTCGAGAGAGCACTGCCATAGTTACACGGATAAAAGCCAGGGAATAAAGACAGCACTGAATGGTCCAGGTTGAAAGAGAATGTTTGAAACAGGCTAGAAGCCCCAGTCGGGGGTTGGTGGGTAAGGTGAAATGTGTGCTACCTGAGGA
>NW_027532607.1:5439707-5533349 GCF_008692635.1 Crocuta crocuta | reverse complement strand
GGTAATTACCATTCCTTCCAAAAGCCAAAAGGAAACCTCTTGCTTTTGTCTTCCTTTTTTGTGTCTTGCAGCCTGTACCCAGTGTGGTGCAAGTTCGAGCTTGGAATTTCTCAAAAGCATTGAGGGTTTTGCCTCTATCTAACCCACACTCAAATCTCATTGTGGCTAAGGTCCGGTTGTGCAGACAGCTGGCTCAAAGTCGCCATGGAGGGCCTGTCAGAGCGAGGACGGGTTGGGGGAAAGGAAGCCAGCTTCCCTGAGGGTGTGGCATGCCCTGCACTGGGCCCCTGGGGACCGTTTGGGAACAATCGCCTCCCAGTCCAGAGGTTCAGGGATGCCATTCACCTTCGGTAAAATAGAAAGCAGAGGAAAAATGGCAAGCTTGCAAAAGAAGAAACATTCATTCACAGCCACAAATACTCTTGGAAGCGCCTGTCCTGTGTCAAAGAGTAGGCTCTATAATGTGAAGAACCAAAGCCATTCTAGCCGCTTCTCATGAGAACCTCAGGAGAGAATGTTAACAAAAGGAAACAAAATAAATGAGCCAACTAGGGTTTCTTTCCAGGTCAGAGGACTAAGGGCTTTGAATGGGATCCATGAAGAGAAAGAGAATTCTGAGTATAAGATTTTGTGACAGTTGACATCCCTGTAGCCCTGTGCGACTTCTGGAACAGACCTTCCCGTTAGCCAGAGTAGTCAGGACAGAGATTGTTCTCCAGACCCATGGTCAGCAGAGCACAGACTAGGTGATTTTCCAACGTGCAGATGGTTTGAGTAGGTCCATCCATGCTTCTCCATCCAGATTGTCTTGTGATCAACGGCAGTTATTTTCGAGGTTAAACATTGAGTCTGAGCAAAACTATTCATCTGGACCAAAGGAACCCCTCAATCCTGGCCTCACTGATGCCGTCCTCACTTGCTAACCACCTCGGGATTTAGTTAATCCACTGCTTTTTTCTTCTTTCAGGTTTCTTACCACATGAAAGGCTTTTCACTCCAGCTCTTTCTCGCTATGCTCTGTTGTGATCCCCCTTCGGAGAAAACAGCTCCTCTTCAGCCCTTACTTAGCTGGAGAGACTTGGACATCTGTCTTAAGTCACAGAGATCTCTTGAGCTCAGCTTTCCAGACCATCTCACGGGTCAAGCCAAGTTCTGGGGAAGAGTGAAAATTAAAGCAGTACGTGTGGCCAGATGTGTGGGGGTTAGGGCTCTAGGGTACACAAGAGTCTTCAGGCCCATCTGTGCTCGGCAGATAATGGCCCACATCGCAAGAGCAAGAACATTGTTGTGCTTTTCACTTATAGCATCCACTGCCAATAGACTTTCTCACCTACTTTCTCAGGAGTAAGATCTTCTCCCACGCTGTCTTTTAAAATGGGCGTGTGGGGGGTGCCTGCATGGCACAGTTAGTTAAGCATCTGACTCTTGATTTCAGCTCAGGTCATGATCTCACGGTTCATGAGTTTGAGACATGCATCGGGCTCTGGGCTGACACCGTGGAGCCTGCTTGGGGTTCTCTCTCTCTCTCTCTCTCTCTCTGTCCCTCCCCCACTCATGCTCTCTCTCAAACTTGAATTAATGTAGAAGAAGAAGAAGAAGAAGAAGAAGAAGAAGAAGAAGAAGAAGAAGAAGAGGAGAAATAAAAATAAATAAATAAATAAATAAATAAACCGGGAATGTGGCCTAAAGATTACATTGACCTTCCTCCTTTGCAAGTTGGCTTAGCACTAATCAACGAGGTATAGGAAGTGGAATGTGCTAATGCTGGGAGCATTTTTAAAGGAAAGGAGTGTGCTCTTACTCTCTCCCCTTTTCTCCTTCCTGCTGCTGGAATGCAGATGTGATGGCCAGAACCAAGGCAGCACTTTTAGTCCATGAGGACAAAGGCCACCCCATGGGGCAATGGTCCTTANCTGCATGGCACAGTTAGTTAAGCATCTGACTCTTGATTTCAGCTCAGGTCATGATCTCACGGTTCATGAGTTTGAGACATGCATCGGGCTCTGGGCTGACACCGTGGAGCCTGCTTGGGGTTCTCTCTCTCTCTCTCTCTCTCTCTGTCCCTCCCCCACTCATGCTCTCTCTCAAACTTGAATTAATGTAGAAGAAGAAGAAGAAGAAGAAGAAGAAGAAGAAGAAGAAGAAGAAGAAGAGGAGAAATAAAAATAAATAAATAAATAAATAAATAAATAAACCGGGAATGTGGCCTAAAGATTACATTGACCTTCCTCCTTTGCAAGTTGGCTTAGCACTAATCAACGAGGTATAGGAAGTGGAATGTGCTAATGCTGGGAGCATTTTTAAAGGAAAGGAGTGTGCTCTTACTCTCTCCCCTTTTCTCCTTCCTGCTGCTGGAATGCAGATGTGATGGCCAGAACCAAGGCAGCACTTTTAGTCCATGAGGACAAAGGCCACCCCATGGGGCAATGGTCCTTATACGTTTTGGTCTCAGAACCCCATTTGCACTCTTAAACATCCTTAACACCTAACCAAAAGTTTTCATTCATGTAGGTTATATTTTATTAATATTTTTAGTATTAGAAATGAAAGCAGAAAAATTAAAAACTCAGGTGTGTACAAGCACATACTCCATTAGCTTTCAGAGCAACATCAGCACACATTATGGAGCATCTGGAACACACCACTATTGAGACAATGAGCCTGAAAAGGCAAAAGACATCTTAGTGTCGCGTAAAGACAGTTTTGACCTCACAGAACTCTTGAAAGAGCCTTGGGGAGCTCACGTTCCCCGAGGAGGACAGCCCAGGGAACCAGAAGGTATCTAAGTGCCGGAGGAATTTGTGGGGCTGGTGAACACTGTTTCGGACATAGACGATCAACTTCTGGACTCTTCGTGAGCGAAAAATTACACGAGTCTTTGTTGTTGGGAGTGTTGCTATTTGGGGCCTTTTGTAGCGCTCTGTCCTTAGAGGTTTAGTGGGGCACACCCTGTGACAGTGGTCCCATTCTTCTAATTTTCCCCTCCCCAGAAGCTAAAAGTAACAACATACATTCCTGTGCAGTTTGAACAGTTGCACTTGAAAAAAGACAAAGATTTTCGGGAAGGCTTTCCTTCTTCTCCTTTGTCAGTTTTTAGGCAAGAATGTCGTCCTAACTTTAACCTCCACAGCTGGGAGGAGACAGAAATGAAAAGTCTGGGCCTCAGGATTCTCCTTGCTGTGGAACTGCACTGCCTGGTAAGAATTGTCCCTGGATATGAAAGCACGAAGAAGGTCAGGGCTCACGTTAATCTCCCCAACACCGCAGTGAGATCTGTGCTACCCTCCCCGTTCTGCAAATGTGGATGCTGAAACATGAAGGAGCTTGTCAATCATTATCGTATCATGTTTTCCGTTCTCAGAGCATCCACCTGATGAGCCCCTGGCGGCTCCTGTCCAAGCACCCCTAGGCCTCTGATAGATCCTAAATCCATTCATATCCTTCCAACATCCTCTGAAGCTTGGAAGAGAGGGGCAGGTATGTGGAGGAGAGAAACGACTTCTTCAAATTAGAATGTTCAACTGGGACCTTCTCCCCAACTCCTGTCTCAGAGTCTGATACCGGTTATGTTCAGGGCAGAGGCTACCACAGCTCTCTCCTCCGGGATGTGTGGTAGGTAAAGGTCCATGAAGCACCAGTGCCAGGCCCGGCAAGCTTACAGCTTTGTCCTGTACCCCTGTGGAAGCAAGCACCCTGTGGAAGAAGTGTTAAGACCCATTCAATGGTCCCTCCAGCCTCTCTGAAGGTACTTTCAGTAGGTCCAAGATAGACTAAGAGAAGGAAGAGCCACCAAGCTATTTATACTCCTCTAATGGCTCTAGGTGGTTGGGGAAATGACTGCCCCCCCAATCCAGTGACATATTCTGCTGCAAAACATGATGTGACATTTATAGCTTGCAACAAACTGCCATGGGAAACCCCATTAAGTTTTTTTTTTAATTTTTAATTTTATTTATTCTGAGAGAGAGAGAGAGAGAGAATCACAGATTCCTCACTCTCAGCACAGAGCCTCATGTGGGTGTCAAACTCACAAACCGTGGGATCATGACCTGAGCCAAAACCAAGAGTCAGACACTCAACTGTCTGAGCCACCCAGGTGCCCCTACAATTGAGTTTTTTAAATGCTGGAGTCGGGGGGGAAAGGGAATTGACACAGGGCAACCTCTTGGGGGAGTGGGCGTGGTACTCAGAAAAACATTTTATAAGTAACAAGATAGTCAAGTTAAAGACAGAAAAATTGGTCATATTACAAGGGAACATGTATAAAGCGGTTAACATAATTTTTCAGAATAATTAACTCTTAAAAAAATGAGTGTTGAGTTTTTCCTCATATCACTGTCCCACGGATAATTTCAGCAAGGTGAGAATGTGTGTCTTATTGAAGTAAGGGCAAAGATAAATCTGGTGTTTCAACTTAATACATAGAATTTACAAATGTTCAATGTGATATGAATACAAATGACACCAAAATATATTTTTAAAAACCTGTCAAACTCAATACCCAAAACACAAACAACCCAGTGAAGAAATGGGCAAAAGATATGAGCAGATACTTTTCCAGAGAAGACATCTGGATGACCAATAGACACATGAAAAGATGCTCAACATCACTCATCATCAGGGAAATACAAATCAAACCCACAATAAGATATCACCTCATACTTGTCAGAATGGGTGAAATTAACAACACAAGAAAAAACAGGCGTTGGTGAGGAAGGGGAACCCTCTTGCCCTGTTGGTGGGAATGCAGATAGGTGCAGCCACTCCGGAGAACAGTATCGAAGTTCCTCAAGAAACTAAAAATAGAACTCCCCTTTGATCCAGCAATTGCACTATTAGGTATTTACCCAAAGGATACGGAAATACAGATTTAAATGGGTACCTGCACCCCAATGTTTATAGCAGCATTATCAACAATAGCCAAATTACGGAGAGATCCCAAATATCTGTCAACTGATGAATGGATAAAGAAGGTGTGGTATGTATATAAGTGTGTGTATGTGTGTGTGCATATATATGTATATATATGTATGTATACATATGTATGTATATGTATGTGTATATATGTATACATATGTATATGTATACATATGTATGTATTTATGTGTGTATATATGTATGTATATATGTGTGTATATGTGTGTATGTATACATATGTATATATGTGTGTATATGTGTATGTATACATATGTGTATGTATGCATATGTGTATATATGTGTGTATATATGTATGTATACATACATATATACATATATATATAACTGAATATTACTGAGTCATTAAAAAGTGAAATCCTGCCATTTGCAACAAGTGGATAGAGCTAGAAGGTATTATGCTAAGCAAAATAAGTCAAACAGAAAGACAAATACCATATGATTTCACTCATATGTGTAATTTAATAAAACACAACACATGAACATATGGGAAGGGTGCGAGGAGGAGAGAGAGGGAAACAAGCCACAAGAGACTGCTAGTTTTAGAGAACAAATTGAGGGTTGATAGAGGGAGGCAGGTGGGGGATGGGCTAGATGGATGGTGGGTATTAAGGAGGCTACTTGTGATGAGCACTGGGTATTGTATGTAAGCGATGAATCACTGAATTAATTCTACTCCTGAAACCAATATAGCACTGTATGTTAATTAATAGAATTTAAATTAAAAATAATTATAAATAAAAAATACAAATAACATTACTCTTGCTTGCACTTTTCTTTTGGTCTTTCTTTTCCTCTCCCTGATTAAAAGAATTGTTTATGGGCAACCCACCCCCCCACAAAAACCCAGGTATGTCTTTCAAAATTACAAACCCCAAGTACTGTAGTAAATCACAATTGCCACAAGTCTCCATGATGTATCTATATTTGGAGTTCACTTGACACTTTTACAGAGATGAGTGGAATCCTCACCAATCTATTGATTAAAATGGAGACCGAGACGGAGCCTGGTTAAATGTCTGACTCCTGATTTCGGCTCAGGTCATGATCTCAGGGTTTGGGGGATTGAGCTCCACGTTGGGCTCTGTGCTTGGTGGTGCGGAGCCGGCTTGGGATTCTCTCTCTCTCCCTCTCTCTCTGCCCCTCCCCTGCTTGCTCACTTTCTCATAAATAAATAAATAAACAAACATTTTTTAAAAAGATGGAGACCAAGATAATAAACTCTTGTGTTCTCCCCCGTGACAACGCCTCCACCACCAACAACATTAAGCATCCATTTTATTATAAGTAACAGTGTAACTATTGACCCTTGAAGTAATAATGGCACCGTCTATTGCGAATGCTCGCTCTAAACCAAGGCCAAGCATGATCCTTGAACTGACATCGGTCCACGAACCGTTGTTACTGTTCTCGATTGTGAAAGGACAGAAATTGAGAGTGAACGTTTAGAAACGTTTATTGCAGTTTGACTTTGTCATGATATCCAAGCACATGATCAATGGACTTGTCTCGCTGAACAGTGTACAGAATTCCTGGAGCTGTCCTTCTCCCATGGGGAGTCAAACTGGTGACAGTTGCCTACGATTCTTATGCAGTAGGACCATGTATTGGTCTGGGATGGACTTAAAATGAAAACAAAACATAACAAAATTTAAAAAGAATTTTTAAAAATAGCCACAGAAAGCTTGAGAAGCACTGCAGTAGCCATTTTAATTGTGGGGCCAGCCGGAGCCTTACGGAGGTATCTTGTTGATGAACAGAGCTGAGTAAAGAGGTTTGAATTCTTAATAAGAGAGGCCCCTTAGGCAAACCCGTCCTTCAAACCTGAGGAGCAGGCATTTGGAAGAGAACTGCAGTTGGTTTGAGAGAGGAGTCTGAATCTCGCCCTGGGGACTGTCGGGCTGGTGAATAGAACATGAGTGGAATCCATCATCTAGACTCAACCCTAAGGCCAACAAATGTAATTCCCTGACTGCCTCCAGATCCCCAATATCCCACTTCCAGAAGCCTTAACCCAAGGCAAAAATCTCTTCCCTTACAAAACTCTTTTTAGGAACAATACTCAATCAGAGAGATTAAGTCAGTTCTTTTGTCACTGAGTGGCTAAAGAATGCCCATACCCCGTTTGCTCATCTAGAACAACTTTCACATTGCTCGTTGATACTGAAGTGATGGTGGTGGTGAGCACAAGAATGGTTCTTCCTGATCCCCATCTTAGTGAACTCTTGATAATTTCTTTAGGTTTATATTTTTTAAAGTGAGTTTGTGTTGATAGAGTCATTCAGAGGACGTGCCGCAAAAGGGTATCCAGAAACCTTTGATGGCTCAAGGTATGGTACCCTGTGCCATTCTCCATAGCCTCTCTTTAGCCCCCTCTTTTGCCGCTGGATCTTCCAAAAGCCAAATTGGAACCAAATTTCCAAGAGAAAAATGTTCTAAACCACAGTCTAAGAATAGTATGTCCATAATTAAGAAAATATTTTTGATCCGTAAATGGAAAACCCAACACATATTAAATACGTGAAGAAACAGACAAAAGAATGTGAACATTAGACACATTTCATTTTTTGAAAGTATGCAGATTTCTCAGAAAGTGTGCCTGCTGCAGGTATCTTAAATATTTGCTTTTAATATTAATCAACAGTCACATCCAAGCGAGGAGAATGGTCTGAGGAATATTTCTTCAGCCAGAGTGCTACATGCTGGCCTCTCCTTCAGTACTTTTGGTGACTGTGAGGCAAGAGTTAAGTATCTCTCAGTGTTGAATCATCATGGAAAGAATAAAAATTCAAGACGTCTCTTGCAGGCATAGTTTTGGGTATAGTGTTGCCTAGAAATGGGGAGGACTCAGAAGATGGTAGCTAGGCTTCCTTCAAATTTTAAAGCTCCAGAATAATTTTAAATTAAGGTTAGATTTGCTGATTGATTGAGATAAGCTTAATTAAAAATGCTTTTCTTAAATGTCCTTTGAACCTAAGTGAAGTTTGCCAGAACAATGTCCTTGAATAGCTTATCAACATGCAGACCACAGAACTCTCCTCTCCTCCTCCTTTCTCTTTTCTTCTCTACCTTCTTCCACTCTTATATTTACTTTTTTCTTTTTTGTCTTCCCCCTTCTTTCCTTCCCTCCTTTCTTTCCTCTTCCCTCCCTCCCTTCCTCCCTCCCTCCTATTTCCTTTGTCCCTTCCCTTCCCTTCCCTTCCCTTCCCTTCCCTCCTCTCTTTACTCCTTCCTTCCCTCCTCTCTCTTTTTCTTTTCTCTTTGCTTTCCTTCCTTTTTTTTTCTTGCTCCTTTTATTTCTCTCCATCTTGCCTCCACTTTCTTAAAAGTCTTTCTTTGTCTTGGCTTCTTTCGCTTACTTCTTTCTCTTACTTCTTTCCTAATTGTCTTTCTTTCATTTTCTCTTTCCTTATTTCATAAAAAAAAAAAAAAAAAAAATCTGGGTATGTGTGAAAACTCTTTTCCCAGATTGGCCTCATGCAAGACTTATTCATTAAGCCTAAGCTCTGAAACGGAAGGAAAACAAAAACTTTGCAGTTGTCTCTTATTTCCAAGGCAATAAAATGTCTTGATAGAACATAACTTAGTAAAATTAGTAAAAATGTTAAACTTGCCCCCTACCAGCGCTTTGCCTTGCAAAGTTGCTCTGTGCAAGTTTCTTTAAAATCTCAGAAGCATTAAATCTTCATTAAAATAAGCCCAGTGTATTTATGGTGTCAAAATATGTTTTAGAAAAGCCAAAAGCAACCGTTACACAAGTTGCCTCATTATCAATAATCTAACATCATACCTTTTATGTGTCATTTCTTTACACAATATACTATCATTGATGACTTCTAGCAAATACATCATGGCAAAAGATTACTCTCATCAGAGGCAGCCTTTGAAAAGGATATGCTAATTTCTAGGGAGCAAGAAAACATCAAAACAGTGCCAGCAAATAGCCAAGGGACTTTTATATCTTAATATCCTTCAGAAGTGCTTTATCTCCTAGTGCAACGTGTATCATAGTATAAACAGGAAATGAAACAGCCCCAGCATCAAAGAAGCATGGGCCATGGTTGTAATTTCAGATCAGGTTTAATAAAGGTTATCTACAGTAGGCTAATCAAACAAAAGGGTGCAGGTTTTAAAGAGCCATTTGATAATTTCCATTTAAGTTGTCCTATCAAAGAGAGCCCCAACAATGACTTAGAACTTCTGCTGAATGCCAGCACCTTCTTTCCAACATGACTTCTTCCATTGGTTGCAAGGCTCTTTGGATGTCCTAATTTTTAGGTGAGTCTAATTTTGAAATAATCGGCTTATCAGGAGTTGGCCTACTTTTACGCTGGCCTTGTTGATGAGCACAAGAATCAAAGGAAAGGAGGCTCCTAGCTACTATATCCAGATTCACAGCCTCGCCAAGGTGAGTTTACTTGTCCATGAAAACCCTTGGTGCCTCCAATAGCTTAAGCCCAAGCTAAGTTTCGGAAGGCATCAATCCATGGTTTCTCACCAAAGCGTGAACTTGGGGGCAACCACAAGAAACAATCCTTCCTCTACGAACTGCTAAGTAGTACAGCTCTTGAGATTCTGCCTTAGGTACCCCAAAACAACTCTGGGTATTCCCATGTCTGCAAACAACCGAAAAAAGGAATCCAATCTTCTCCCTGCTCAGTGCTCAACATAAATGCCTTTGACCGTCATGAGCCTGGAGGCGTACAGACAGAGATCTACAGACAGAGACCAGAGGCAAATTGTTCAATAGATGCAGGCTGGTGCTGAGAGTCTTTCTGTTGACTTGGGTGACACAGCACTGCACCCGGGACCCCCAGCAGCCCCTGACCACCCTCCCCATCCCACCCTGACTCCTCTCCACTCCCTTCACCTCCTAGCTGGGAGGGACCACTCCCAACATTTGCAAATCAGATATACCCATTGTGCTCCTCCCAGAGGATAACCATGGAGCTGCCAGAGGAGATGGGCCCCCTGATGAGCTGTCTGTACCCTGTCCTTCTCACTGGGGAGGACTAGTCAGGGAGGAACCTGGACCTGGCTTAGCTGGGGCCTCAGTGGGTCAGTTTAATACTTACTCCCTGCAAGGCATTTCCAACAGGCTTCAGTATCCTATGGCCAGGCTCTCAGTTTAGTCTGTTCCGTGAGGGATGGGGGTGGAGTGGAGAGGGGACTTTCTGTCTGAGGACGCCCACAGTTTTGATCAGTTCCCCCACTACTACAGTATCTCAGCTCTCAGCACCCCTGTCCCCCACCACCAGCGAGGAATTCTTGCTTTTCCCCAGGCCTTGACATCAGCTTCTCTGCAGACCTTAGAAAGAGATGGGGAGGGGCTCCTCTGGCACACTGCCTGCAACCCATCCATCTCAGCCCATCAGGAAAGGCCAGGCCGTGTCTTCCCCCAGCCCCCAGCTGTTGCCATGACAGGCCTCTGTGCCGGGGGAAGGGGGGAGGGGATCCAGGCAGACCAGACAGTGGTGGCCAGGGCCGAGAGGATCAGCGCCATGGCTGGGGCGACGCCATATGCGAAGGCCTGCAGCTCAGGGCCGAATCAGCCAACGGTTGCCCATCAAGGCCCCTCCAGCCCATTGTCGAAGCAGCTGGGGGGCGGAGGGCACTTCGTGCTTTGTTGAGAGATATTCTGTCTTTTTCATCTCTTCCCTAGTCCTCTGGCCCCCAACAGAGGCCTGACTATGCCCGGCCCAAGTGCACCACATGGCTACGAGCGGGGACTACGTGAGAGCAATGTCGATGGCCTGGAGTCACAGAGTTGAGTCGCCTGTCCCCAGGATGGTTCGCACAGCCCTCCTCCCCCCTGCCCAGGCCCAGCTTCTAGCCCCCACCAGCAAAACTCAAACTTGACACATTCCCACAACGTGTGCAACCCAGCCCATCCGAATTCCAAACCTGCCCTGTAATCTCTCCGCCCTTATATTCTGTGTGTAGGAATCTGATAAAACAAAAAACTCAATCACTCCCACAAACAATGCAGTCCGCACCATCCATTCAGGATAGCAGATCAAAGGCACCACAGAGTCATAAACATCAATCTCAAACCCCGAAGACCTTTATCCCTCTATCTTAACCCCACCCATTACAAGCAAGTATGTACAAATGGAGTGTGGAGACCCAGGGATGACTCTCGGGACAAGTGTAATTCGCATCCGTGGAAGCCAGCCATGGGAAAAGTTCAAGGGAAAACAAGCTTGTCAAAGTCAATTTTTAAAGGCTTGCATATAACTGTAGTTCTATAGTTCATCTCTTAGTTGTTTCCTTCCTTGTAACTTAACTGTTCAGAAGAGGGAGGTGGCAATGGGCAAATTTGTGAGGGTTGAAGCCAGAAGCAGCTGTCTAGTACTGTTATTTTTAATTTCCTTTACTCAATGAGTATTTTGAAGAAGTTTCACAAAAGCACAGAGGGACCCCGAAGAGAGTTCGGAACCCACTCTGTTTCACGTGAATATAATATTCTACCCCTCAAAGAACTGTATATGCAATTGATCGCTCTCTACACCGCGCTGCTATGTCAGTTACGCTGGGGAATCAAAGTGACCCAAGAAAACGTGGACAGACCAAGATTCCAGTCTAACTCTGTCGTTTCTCAGCTGAGAGAACCTTGATTTCCTCTTTTATAAATCTCGTAAGATTGCTGTGATGTTCTTGATAGTTAAAATGGCAAGTGTATTGAGTACTTAGTATGGAATAGGCATAGAACTAGGTGGGTAAGTTTTTGCATTTAGTCCCATCAACTACACCCTAGGGTAGGTACTATTATTATTTAGATTCTAAAATGAAGGAACTAAGGCACAGAGAGGTTAAGTAAGATGCCCAAGGTCACACAGCTACACAAATCTCAGTTGAGATTTGAACCCAGACAAACATGCATACATATCAAATTATAATGTGGAAGGGCAAGTAAAAATATCTAAACCTATGCTGTCCAATACAGCAGTCACAAGCCAATGCAGAGAGCACAAACATAGAACATTGCCATTGTGGTGGAAAATTCTGTTGGTGCCAAGTGCTGATTAAACAGCAGCTACCAAACATTCTTAACAGTGGAATTGTTTTTTTCTGGTAAAAATTTACATGAAACGTCAAAGTGTCAAATAAACAAGAGTGTCATTTAAATTAAAGTATTGTTGGGGCACCTGGGTGGCTCAGTTGGTTGGGGTTCCGACTCTTGATTTCAGCTCAGGTCATGATCCCAGAGTTGTGGGATCGAGCCCTGGGTTGGGCTCTGCACTGAACATGGAGGCTGCTTACGATTCTCTCGTTCCCTCTGCCCCTCTCCCCTGCTCACGCTCTTTCTCTCTTTCAAAATAAAAAATAAAGATAAATAGAATAAATTAAACCATTAATGTATTCTACAAAGTCAAGTTAACATTTGTTAATTACACAGTCAGCGAGAATCATGTTTTATATATGTTAATTTTTGTCTTTTATTTTCAAATGTTTTCATTGTGAAGTATTACCTTGGCACGCACACACAGTGTCGGACATAAATGTACAGTTTAATGACTAATTATAAGGTAAACACCCATATAACTGATGCAGGCTGGCTGGGCCCAGGGGCCCAGATGCGGGTCTGGGAGGTAGAAATCAAACAAGAGTCAAGAGGAAGTGAGGGCAGAGTTTACTGAAGGTATGGAGACAGTATAGACACAGAGTGTCTGGGAGACTTGGAAAGATAGGAGGGGTGAGTCTCATCTTTATGTGGTGTCTAGGGTTTGCACCGAGGATGGTGGCCCAGATACGTGTCTTCTCAGGCATCCAGGAACCAAGACCAGGGTTTAGGTGTTCCCAGTAAGTCGCTTATGCCCTGAAGCCAGGGGTCTTGGTGAGTCACTGATCTTGGAACTTGTTCATGATGAACTGGCCCGGTCCCTCCTTAGATGTTATCAGCTGTTCTGGAAGACTCCAGAGAAATCATTAACTCCTTGACCTTTACAAGGAGGAACTTACCTGGTCTATAAGGTGGGCTTGCAGATCCCAGCAAGAATGAAAGCATGAGGAGTTACGAGAAGAGTAGTCATTTATGGGGTCCCTTCAGTTTTCCTATCTCATAACCAGCACCCGGGTGTTAAGAAATCGAACTTGCCAGGGTTTGAGACACTCCCTTCTCTGATCCCCTCCCCTTCCCTGCTGTCCTTTTCCAATCCCATTTCCTTCCGTCTCCTCGAGGTCACCACCACCATGAGGCTGTTTCAATGGACAAAAAGAGTGTGAAAGGGAGGGATATGAGATCTGGTCATGAGTTAAGAATAGTTTCTATATTTTTAAGTGGTTGGGAAAAAAATCAGAAAAATAATATTTTGTGACATGTGACGATATATGAAATTCTAATTTTGGGGTCCACAGATAATTATTAGGACAAAGCCATATTCCTTGCTTTATATATTATCCGTGGCTTGCTTTTGTGCTATCATGCAGTCAAGTAATTGTAACAGAGATTGTATGTCCCACAAAACTGCTGAGATTTACTATCTGGCCATTTATAGAAAATGTTGCCTGTCCCATCCTAAATTTTTTTCAAGTTTTTATTTATTTTATTTATTTTTGACAGAGAAAGAGACAGAGCGCAAGCAGGGTAGAGGTAGAGAAAGAGAGGGAGACACAGACTCTGAAACAGGCTCCAGGCTCTAAGCTGTCAGCACAGAGACTGACATGGGGCTCGAACTTGAGAATGGTGAGATCAGGGCTTAAACCGAAGTTGGATGTTTAACCAGCTGAGCCACCCAGGTCACCTTGCCTACGCCTATTCTAGATGACAATTTACTCTTTCTTTCTTTCTTTCTTTCTTTCTTTCTTTCTTTCTTTCTTTCTTTCTTTCTTTCTTTCTTTCTCTTTCTTTCTTTCTGAGACAGAGAGTCCAAGCAGGGTGGGAGAGAAAGAGAGAGAATCTCAGGCATGCTTCCAGCATGAAGCCTGACTTGGAGCTCGATCCCACCACCCTGGGATCACAAACTGAGCTGAAATCAAGAGTTGAACGCTCAACTGACTAAGCCAGCCTGGCGCCCCAGATGACAATTCACCCTTAAACCACCCTCAGCGTCCAATGTGTAAGTTATTTCTATATTTTCACTTTGGTTATACAGTAATGTGAAACTTCTGATGCACATGGGTAGAAGGTTGACAGTACTTTGGTTTTTATGCGACGCACCTTGCAATTTCTGAATACTCTTTAATGAAACTGATCTAAAGACTCAAAAGAGAAGTCTCTTGATATTTTCTTCCCAAGTTGAAACACACACAGTTTCTAACCTTGGCTTAAATTCCCGATCATCAATAAAGAAGTGGGAGAAGGAGCCCACCTCACTTAGAATAAAACCCCCAAAATATCAATAATAAAATATTATCAGGATGACATGTTGTAAGTTTACTTGTTGTGTAATCGAAGATAAGCCAACGCCAAGAACATGCACCGAGCAGATGTGCTTGAACCCTGCCGACTTTTGCTGCGGCGATGCATAATTCTGTGCGAGCCATGTGCCAAGCCTGAATTTCAAAAAAGAACAGAGGCGCCTGGGTGGCTCAGTGGGTTAAGCACCCGACTTCAGCTCAGGTCATGAACTCATGGTTCCTGGGTTCGAGCCCTGCGTTGGGCTCTGTCCTGACAGCTAGCTCAGAGCCTGGAGCCTGTCTTTGAATTCTATGTCTTCCTCTCTCTCTGACCCTCCCTGCTTACGCTGTCTCTATCTCTCTCTCAAAATAAATAAAAGCATTAAAGAAAAAAAAAGAATCAGCTCTTAAAAAAATAAATAAATAAAATAAAAATAAAAAAAGACCAGCTCATCCTTTCTAATCAATGACACATGGCCAACAAGTTCAAGTCTATGCCCAGAGATGAAACCATAAGATGGTTTCTTATTTGTCACAAATTGGTACACAGCACCCATGAGTAGACCTGTTGGTTTTAACTAGAGTTTTTAAAACAGTCTTAGTTTTTTTTTAATTATTGAAATGGAGTTAAATGGTTGGAGAACTCCCGACCACTCACACATACTCCACTAGAGCGCTCCTGTGATGAGGGAAAGAGCTGGAATTTATTGTTAAGGATTTGTAGGCAGTCATTCTCCAAAAGCACGGTCCACATTCTTGTGTATCAGAATTCAGAAGGAGATGTTATTTTTAGTCACACAGACTCTGCGAAGTCAAGCTCCACAAAGCCTTGACCGTGGAGTCGCACATTGACACGGGTTGAGAAACATCGCACTGGGGTTGAGCCGGTTGTCATTAGCAAGCTTGGGGAAGGGAGGGAGAAATTAAGACTAGCAGGCAATGGTTTTACCCTCACAGCGCCTCTCCCTTCCTGAGCATCTCCTAACGCTCCCTGGGATCTCCCTTTCTCCGTGTCAGTGTCCCCCACTTCCTTCCCTTATGGACCACATCTTTCCTCTGGCCGCTCTGCCCCCAGCCCATCCCAGGGCCTGGCCCAGCCACACCACCTCTCCTGCAGATCGATTCTGGGGGGCCATCCTAGTACGAGGTGAACACTAACAACTCAAGCTGGCCTGAGATCATGAGCTCCCATACTGCCCCATTCCAGAACTGCTATTCCCACAGGCTCTTCAGTAGACAATGAAGGCCGATTCCATATGCATCATGGGGCTGCCTCCATGATTTCTGCTGTATACTAGACTCAAGAAATTTTACCCAAATAGGTATTTCTAGTATTCTGTTATCGCTAAAATTACGCAAGTACTTATTCTACAAGGAAACTGTATATCGTTGCCTTAAATGGAAAACAAACTGGACTGCCAGGCAGAGAAGGTAACTTATAAAAATAAAAGAAACGGGGGGAAAGGGGACGCGCACGGGTGGCTCAGTCAGTTAAGCATCTGACTTCAGGTCAGGTCACGATCTCACAATCCGTGGGTTTGAGCCCCATGTAGGGCTCTGTGGTGATGCCTGGAGCCTGCTTTGGATTCTGTGTCTCCCTCTGTCTCTGCCCCTCCCCTGCTTACGCTCTGTCTCTCTCTTTCAAAGATAAATAAATATTAAAGTTAAAAATAAAATGAAATGAAAACAATGGGAACAAAGTGCTGTGAAAGTAGATTCTATCTGGGCACTGATTGAGGCTGCTGAGTCTGGGTTCTGTTCCCTCTACCATTTGAAGAGGGAGATTAGCAGGTTAGAGAGGTGTTCAAGCCATGCTCACCGGAGACAGAACTTTGCAACCAAAGTTGCAAAGACTCAGGTCTGCCCTGTGTCATTCCCCTCTGTTGGGGCTGTATTCCTTTACAATCTGAAATCACCTCCCTTCCTGGGACCACGCAGGTCCCATCCATTAGGAAACCGTATAGATACAAGCACGGAGTCCAAGACTCGGGGATGCTGTGGCCGCTGATCAGCTCCTTGACCCTGGCAAGTTCTTAGCACCTGCTCTACTCCCCTCACCCCTTCCTGTACAGTAACAGCCCTGACTTGGGAGGGGACGTTACCAGGGTTAAATGAGATACGACATACAAAGTTCCTAACAAGGTTCACGTCACATGGTGATGGTGCAACAGATGGATTCATTTATGCAAATCTAAAATGGGCTGGGCATTGCTCTGGGCATTGAGGATCCCACTGTTAACAAATACAGAATGAACTCCCTGCCCTTGGGGGTTACAGGCTGGTGTTGGCTGTGACCCCTGGAAATGTCCCAGTGGAGAGAGCACTTAGGTTACTCTCAGTCTTCAGAAGACATCATGTTAGAAAGAAATGTGAGGGATGCCCGGGGTCTTACAGCAGCTTTCTGTGTATCATGTCCTCTCCCTAACATTCTTGTTACCGAGCTGACATTCTCTGTGCTGAGCCCAGGTTCAGGTGGTATGAGGAGGCGGGGACATTAGGAGGCGGTTAGGTCAGAGGGTGGACCTCTTGTGAATGGGATTAGTGCCCTTACAAAGAGACACCAGTGAACTCTCTAGCCCTCTTTTCCACCATGGAGGGCGAGACAAGAAGTCAGCAGTCTTTGACCGAAGGAAGACTCTCACCAGAACTTGGCCATGCTGGTGCCTTTAGGGCAGGCCCCCGGCCTCCAACAGTGTGAGAAATGAAAGTCTGTTGTCTGTAAGCCACCCAAGCTATGGCCATTTGTTACGGCTGCCCCAAACGGTCTAAGGCGGGAATCCCTGGTGGGGGGTAGTTCTCACAGTAACAAAAACTCCAAAGTAGTCCGTCTCTTGCACCATCCTCCCGGCCCAGAGAAATGTCCCCGCGTTCTATGCCACGCCCGAGAGCCACTCTGATATCCTGATGGAGTCACACACGCATCCCTGAACCACTGTGGGGCCAGGGGACAGAATGTGCCGGTTTGGCCACCCCAGGGGACAGCTGTCTCCCTGACACCACGTGGGTTTCAAACAGACCACAGACTTTGGGGAAGGAGAAGTGCAAACTGGAGACTGCTGAAGCGTCCGTTGCATGGTAATGACATCATGGTTTGGACTCATTAGCAAATACTTGACTATTCAACTCAAAAGCACCAGAGGTCTCCCGTCGGGGTCACACACCAAGACACTGGGGTGTCAGGCAATCGCATCGATGGTTGAAGCAGGCCAGCAGGAGGCTGCTGTATTCCAAGGGTGCATGCCGGCCCAGAGTGACCAAACCCTGCTCTCAGCCTTGGGCAAGGCCTGCCATGAGAGAATGTGGGCCCAGGAGTGCCAGATTTTCTGATATTTCAAGGGTAGCCAGAAATCTGGATTTTTATATGAAATCTCCCCAACTGAAACATTGGAAACAAATTCAAAATGTTTTGGATACTACCCGGGCCAAATCGCACACATCTGGGGGCCAGATGCAACTTGGAATACCATTTTGCCACCTCTGATACAGATCCACCCTGTAATTCTACACAAGGGGAGACCGAACTCTTCCAGAGATATGGTGGCGACTTACCTGAAGTCTCGCAGCTGGTCAACAGCAGAGCTGCGGCCAGGACCAGAACCACATCTCTCTACCCCAGTCTGTTATATTTTCTGGTCCACTACACTCAGGAAAGACCCCCTGGGTGCCCAAACCAAGGATGGCCAACTACAGGCCAATCTGGCAGGTCGGGGTTTTTTTTGTAAATAAAGTTTTATTGGAACACAGCCACGTGAGTTTGTTTACACATGGTCTGTGGCTGTTTTCGTCATATGACAGCAGGATTGAGTGGTTGGGACAGAGACCATATGGCCCACAAAGCTGAGAAGATTTACTATCTGATCCTCTGCAGCGGAAGGTTTTCAATTCCTGCTCTAGACCCTTGACATTTGCAGATGACATATTTCTCCTTTCAGCTCTTCATGAGATGTCCCAATGGTCCAAAGAGTATCATTGAGGAACATGTCTGAATCCCGCTTTGCAAGGCTGGGGGTGCAGGTCGCAGGGTGGGGGAGTAGTGAGTAAGCCCAGCAGCCTAAGCATATCTCATCTTATGTGACTTACTCCTAGGAGATAATGGAAAGGAAAGCCTCCACAGCATCACCACCACCAACTTCTCGGTGGGAAATAGTCCTGAAAGATAAAAAGAATTAAGTGGAAATGTGAAAGCTCTTATAAGTAAATAGGAATTTTATTTTTTTAAGTTTATTTGTTTTGAGAGAGAGAGAGAGAGAGCATGTGCACACACACAAATGGGGGAGGGGCAGAGAGAGAGGTAGGGACAGAATCCCAAGCAGGTTCCACATCATCAGCACAGAGCCCAACGTGGAGTTCAAACTCACAAACCACAAGGTCATGACCTGAGCCTAAATCAAGGGTCAGACGCTTAGTCAACTGAGCCACGCAGGTGCTGCAGTAAATAGAAATTTTAGATAAATGGTAGGATGTTGGTGATAGCAGTGACCAGGGGACACACACACACACACACACACACACACACATCTTTGAAAACAAGAAACTTTGATTTGTCGAGCAATTTCAAAGAAGCGTAAAAAGCACACATCCCATGAATGAGACAGCCTTGCTGTGGATGGGAAGGTTGCTAACCTGCATGACGCTCAGCCAAGACTTGACTTTTGCAGGAAACGTGATCTCAGGAGTAGCTAAGGGCCTCTGTCAGAGGGACCTGCCTTCCCCTGGCTTCAGGCTTTTGCTAGCGTGATGCCTGGCCTCTCCTCCCACTACCTCTCCCCACCGCACCCCCAAAGCAGGCTGATTGCTCCAATCAGTGAGCTTGGCACCGATCTGAGCGCCTCCTGAGTCAGGATGCTCCGCGCAGCCTCCTGCGCTCTCCTTGGCCACAGAGTGGCAGTACATTCGCATCCCTTCTCTGCCACATGGATGGCTCTCTGCTGTGGCAGGAGGGGTCCACGGCTCCCCTGGAGTGGGAGTGGGTAGGGGTGTCTAACTCAGGGTGAACTATCAGGAAAGCCCACTGTGGCCATATGACTAGACCACTCCTCTTAATCCAGATTTTATCACTAATTATCTCCAGCTGTCTGCTCTCTCTCTCTCTCTCTCTCTCTCTCTCTCTCTCTGTCTTCCCATTTGGAAAAGAGAAAGAGGCATTGTTTATCTGCAGCAAATTGTGTAAAGCAGCTGTCTTTACAATGCATGTTATAGGGGGAATTTTCTGTTATGGCTGAAGTCAAGTCATGGATTTGGGGATTTTAATGCCCCCCCTCCCCCCCTGCCAAATGTCAAGCAGTAACCCTTTTCACTCAGGCCCTAGCACTGGTCAGGAGCCATCTGCTATCAAAGCCAGAGAAGCCCAGCCCACGAGATGTTTATCACCTACCCAAGAGTCAGTAGATGTTCATTTAATGTATACATTAGAAAAATCACTGAACAAAACACCACAAAACTGTTTGGTGCATTGTAGAACCCGGGCCAATATACAGAAGCTCTTAAATTAGGAGGGTTGCATATCAGGCACTTGTATGTGATTTGAACCCCGATGTAGCTACTGCTCCAAGTCATTTTGTTAAATATTTATGCAAATAAAAGTTCCTTGGGAGCAAAATTTCCCAGGACCCACCAGCCAAAGAGTAAGATCATATTGCCTTAAAAGATAGGCATGAAAGTGAACAACTAGAACATAAAAGATACCTTTTAAAACCTGTGTGTCCCTTGTACCTCAAAGTCTTTCCTGTTACCGAAGGGCCATTCTTCACTAATCGCTGAAGCTCTAAGATTCCACCGGAAGGCACGGGAACTCTGGCAAGGAGCGTGCACAGAGTGATTTCTTCTGGTCTTTCATTCTAAGATCAACTCAAACCAGAATCAGACAGCCAGTGGGTAAGCGACACATAGGCATGTGCATGTGCATACACGTGTGTTCCTCTGTTTACATTTGTAAAATGAATATACCTATAAAACACACCTATGCACGTAAATAGATGGATTGGTAGATAGCGTTTCAATTTTAATTTTCCTGAACGCAAATCAACGACAGAGAAAAGATGATGACCAAGACTTTTCTGAAGGGCCTAAAAGAAGTGGAAACTGTTACGGAGAAATGTAAATGAGTGACTAATTGCGAGGTATATGAACTCGTTGGATCGACCAGGAAAACAAATTAGTAATACCCATCAAGAACTCTTAACGAGTTTGAAGGCTTGGATCCAGTGGTATGCATTCTACGATCTTTTTCCCCGAGGAGAAAATGAGGATACTAGAAAAGATGTATATGCACCAGCGTCCATTGCTGTTTTAATAATCATCGAAAATAAAAGGGGGGGGGTGACCAGCCTAAATGTCCAATAACAGAAAGACAGATAAGTAAATCCAATCAATCACAATTTGTTTATGGGAACAGTGATGATAGCTGACTGGAAAGGCAATATGGCGGACCAGTTGGGCGGGCGACCATTTAATTAGATTGTGGGAGTTCGAATCCTGGCTTTACCACTTACTCATGGTGTAAGCTGAAGAAATTAGCTTTTTATGCCTCGTTTTCCTCTTCTGTAAAATGGGAATAATGTCAGTAACTTACCCTATAGGCTTCTGTGAGGATTAATTCAGTTAGTACAGGAGGATTTGAGAGCAGTCCCTGGTATATGTAAATGTTAAACGTTTTTAAGAAGATGGAACATTTTGCAGCCATTACAAGGCATGTTTTGGGAAAATACCTAGTGATAAGTGGAAATTTATATGAGTACATTTTTATGTTAAATTGAGGCATAACTTGTATAAGGTAACTTTATACGAATCTTAAATGTACAGCTTATAAGCTTTAACATATATGTTAACAGTGTAGTTCCATGACAGATAAAGATAGTGAACATTTCCAGAAGCTCCCTTTCCCACTCAACACCCACCCAGGAGGCAACTACTATTCTGACCTCTTTCACCATGCATTTATTTTTCTTCTTCTTCAACTTTATGTAAATGGAATCGAACAGTATGGGGTCTCCTTCCTCTCTATTAGCTTCATTCATATTGTTGCATGTAGCTGTAGTTTTTATTTTTTATTTTTTAAAATATTTATTTATTTTCGACGGCGGAGGGGGGGAGATGAAGAGAGAGAGGGAGACACAGAATCCAAAGCAGGCTCCAGGCTCTGAACTGTCAGCGCAGAACCCAACATAGGGCTTGAACCCACGAGCTGTGAGATCATGACCTGAGCCAAAGTCAGCAGCTCAGCTGACTGAGTCACCCAGGCAGCCCGAGCTACAGTTATCTGTTGTTGTTGTTTTAAATTTTATTTATTTAAGTAATTTCTGCACCCAACTTGGGGCTCGAACTCACAACCCCAAGATCATGAGTCATGCGCTTGTCTGACTAAGCCAGCCAGGTGGCCCCAGCTTCAGTTTTTTTTTTTTTTTTATATATATTATTATTACTGCAGTTAGTATCCCACGGCACAAACGAAGCACAGTTTTGAAAATCCTTACTACTCTTATTGGATATCTGGCTTATTTTCAATTTGTGGTTATTATGAGTAAAGGTGCCATGAACATTCTTACACATGTATTCACATAAGCACTTTGATATTCTTATGGGCTGAATTGTGGCCCCCACTAAATTCATGTGTTAAAGTCCTAACCCCTCATATCTCAGAATGTGGCTGTATTTGGAGACAGGGTCTCTGTAGAGGTAATTAAATTAAAAAGAGATCATTAAGCTCAGCCTTAATCCAATATGCCTGGTAAGAAGAGGAAATCTGGGGGCCTCTGGGTGGCACAGTCATTTGAGCATCCGACTTCGGCTCAGGTCACGATCTTGTAGTTTGTGAGTTCGAACTTTGCGTCGGGCTCTGTGCTGACAGCTCAAGGCCTGGAACCTGCCTCGGATGTGTGCCTCCCTCTCTCTCTGCTCCTCCCCTGCTCGCACTCTCTCCCTCAAAATAAATAAACATAAAAAATTAAAAAAAAAAAAAGAAGAGGAAATCTGGACACAGACATTAACAGAAGGAAGGTGATATAAAGATATGGGGGGAGACAGCCATCTATAACCCAGGAAGAGATACCTGGGACAGGGCCTTCCCTCACAGCTTCAGAAGGAGTAAAGCCAGTAGACTTTGACCTTGGACTTCTAGCCTCCAGAACTGTGAGACGATAAATTTCTGTTGTTCAAACCACCTAATCTGTATTACTTTGTTACGGCAGTCTTAGCAAATGAATATAGGCATAATATATACACCTAAGAATGGAATTGTCAGGCCACAGAGTGTACAGATCTTCCTCCTCCTATGATGGGATTAAGTCTCAGTAAGTCAACCATACATTGAAAATATTACAAGTCGAAAATGCATTTGATACGTCTAACCGATGGATCATTGTCACTGATAGCTTCTCCTACCTTAAACGTGCTCAGTGCACTTACATTAGCCTCCATTTGAGCAAAATCAGGTGACATAAAGCCTATTGCATAATTAAGTGTTGAATATCTCATGTGATTTATTGAATAGTGCACTGAAAGTGAAAGACAGAACGGTCATGTGGGTGGAGAATGGATGTCGCGTGTGAGTTGACCTTCAAGGCTGTGTGGCTGTTGGGGATTGCGGCTCACTGCCGCTGGCCGGCATCACGAGAGAGGATTGGATCACACAATGGTAGCCTGGGCAAAGATCCAACTTCAAAACTGGAAATACAGATTCTACTGTATACCTACCGCTTTTGCACCAAGGTAAAGTTGAAAAGCTGTAAGGCAAACCATTCCAAGCTGGGCACTGTCAGTATATCTGATTCATTCTGGTAAACACTAGTTCTGAACAGCACATGAGTTAAATTTAAAACTCGGGGAAAATTATACACACGTCATGTCTTCAGCTTTGTGTGTATATAGATATAAATATAGATGCCAATATTTCCAGGTAGAAATAAAGACAATTTTTTACAATATAAATCATTGGTAGAAGGAAATTCATCAGAAAGCTTAATGTAGATTTTTCTTCTTTTTGTCTATTTTTTGTCATTAGCACGGCCTCCTTCTGCAATATGGAAATACAATACCTATTACAGCTTTAATAGTGGCCATTCTGAGTGATGGGATTAACAATGACTTATATTTTATATTACACTGGGCTTTATATTTTCTGATTTTTTCTACAGTAGACATAACTTACTTTTTATAACCAGAGGAGGGAAATGTTCCCAGTAATAAAAAGGGAGCAGCCAGGAAGAAAATACAGGAACACGCTGCTGGCATTGATCTCTGGGCATTCACATCAAGGAAATCAGCAAATACTCCAGACCGTGGCTTGACTTACTGTTCTCTTGACTCTGTCGATTGAAGGAAGTGACCCAAAAAAGGTCAATAATTTATGCAAGTCAAGGTTAAAAGTGTGTCGTTTCTGTCACCATGGCATTACAAGAGCAAAAACGTAAGACTTAAGATTTTTGCTGCTTTTTCTTTATCTGCATTATTTAATTTTCCACATAATATAGTGACCATATATTACTTATAAGAGGGGTCTGGGGAAAAGACTTTCTTCTAAAACTGAGCAGGAAATAAACTGCCAGGTTGTGGGTTCTAGAATGCATAACAATATGGCATGTCAACAATTGCTGACAGCTATTATAACAACGACCCTATCTATTATTTTATGTACGAGCAAGAAGGAAGACACTTCCGACCAAACTGTGGTTCCTTCATCAGCTGTAAGGTGCATATAGATTTCAGGGATATTCAAATGAGAGAGGAGAAATACATCTTAGAATTGACAACGTTTGATGGGAAGCGTCACACACATCAGGGAAGAAGGAAAGGGCTTTCTTGATCTCGGGGCCACTCAGCCGTAGAGAATGGGGGGCTGGGTAGGAGGAAGTAGAACCGAAGTGGAGGATCGCAGCTGGAAGGGCTGAGATCCTCACTCTGACCCCCCCTCCCTGGTGGCCAAGGGTGAAAGAGTCACCCACTCACCACGTGGTTCCCTCTGTAGAGGACACCCGCTCACGGGGCAGGGAACGGTGACGTTTAATTGGCTCTAACGTCTGGAGAACACTTTGAAGATGAAAAGTGCCAGGTGGCTATCATCACCATACACTTCTTAAGATGATACATGGAATAATAATAAAGTTCTCCCCCACCGGGCCTTTCATCCGTGGATTTCAAAGCACTTAGTGAACCTTAATTAACTCCCAACACCTCTATGAAGTAGGCATTAATAGCCTCTTGGCTGAGATGGAGAGACAAAGGAGGGTAAGTGACTGGTCCAGGCCCTCAGAGAGTCAGAGACAAGTCATTCTGAAAGCACTCGTTCCTGACACCCATATCTGCCTCTGCCTCCTCTGCGCCGGGCCTCTTGCAAAGAGCTTAGAAACACCCCAGCCGGGGCTGGCGAGGTTCACAAGTGCCTGTTGTTAAACTTCAGGAAGTTTTATAAACCACTTGTGAAACAAAGCCGTTATTTAAAATTCAGCGATTTTAATGTAAAATTAAATAAATCATATTGAAAACAGAAGCGGAACAAATTCAAACCGTCACTACATTTTACAGTTATCCGTGCTCATTGGGTTATTCACATCTGTGATATCTGTAAGGTGGAAGTCGCATCACATGGTGCTATTGGGCGTCACTCCCCGATTTCCTGTTCTGTGATGTTCACGTTGGTCACCTGAAATCAGCGCTGGGTCGGAGCAGGTACACCACAAAAATTGATAAGCGCTACAGCTCGAGGCTTGGTTTATTGTCCTCTGGACCATCGGCACTTAAGGAAGAGAGATGGTACACTTGTGGGGATGAGCACTGAGTGTTATGTGGAAACTAATTTGACAATAAACTATTTGTAAAAAAAAAAAAAAGGAAGAGAGATGGAAAACATCAATGATGCAGGTTCAAATTAACACTTTTTCCATGGTGAAGAGCATACAGAAAAACATCGGGTGCCTGGGTGGCTCAGCTGGCTGAGTATTTGAGTTCGGCTGAAGTCATGATCTCACGGTTCATGAGTTCGAGCCCCACGTTGGGCTTGCTGCTGTCAGCATGGAGCCCGCTTTGGATTCTCTGTCCCGCTCTCTTTCTGCTCCTCCCTTGTTCACACACACTCTCTCTCTCAAAATGAATAAACATGTAAAAAACAAAACATTGAGGAAATGCTCTTCAGGATTCAAAAACTGTGATCCAATTCAGCAAAGGGGGTCCCTCCCATCACTGACTAATGAGGAAATTCCTACATGTATCTATATCACTTCCCTCGCATAGTACTTGTTACATCAATAAGTGAAAATATCAGTCAATGTGCGTGTCAGGACTTTCTTCACCCACAATCATGGCTTAGCTGCAGACGTTAAGAGCATGATGGAGATCTATGAAAGCCTTCTGTGAGCATCAGTGGGCTACATGGAATATACAATACAAAGAATTCATATTTTATTTAATTGTGTGTGACACATTCTTTATGTTAGTACACTTGATTATTATATATAACCCAACGAGGTAGCCTATACAATTATAAATGCACAGTCTTTAATTTTATTTATTAAACCAATTTTTAGTGTTAGCATTTAAAAAAATTTTAATTCCAGTACAGTTATCATTTGTTTTATTTTTTTGATGGAAATTGTAGAAAGCAGGATGTATCAGAATTCTGAGCCTGGAGGGCACAAGCCTGTAGCAGTACCACAAATGTCAAGTATGGGCGGTCGCATACTTGAAGTATCCCAACATTAATGATAAACACATCTCAATCAACCTGATAACAGGAAGGATTTCACTATCTTTCTAATTTTCTACAGAAAATAACATTGCAAAATCATTGTCCTATGAAGAGGCAATTTAAGAATATGCAGTCAGGGGCCACCTGGGTGGCTCATTCCGTTAAGCATCCGACCCTTGGTTTAGGCTCAGGTCATGATCTCGCGGTTCTTGAGTTTGAGCTCCGCATCAGTCTCTGTGCTGACAACATGGAACCTGCTTTGGATTCTTTCTCTCCCTCTCTCTCTGCCCCTCCCCTGCATGTGTCCTCTCTCTCTCACATGCACAAAATAAATAAATTACCTTTCAAAAAGAATATACAGTCAAAACATGTAGGAATAAAATATAAAGGTGGGTCAGGGAGTTATTTAATGTAAACATTTGTACTATTTGGCAGTTTGTAAAAGTTTGTAATTTTTGCAACGTATTTAATCCTTCTAAATAAATATGAGGTTTTATACCTAATTTTACATTCATAATTTGGATTCTTTTTCTTAAAGAGGATCTCCCCAAATGTATATAAATTTCAGGCCCCATGAAACCCTGGAGAGCCCCCTGCTGGGGTAACACAGGTGAGCGCCAGGTGGGGTGGCTGCTGCGGGGAGTGGGGGGAGCTTTGTGGGGAAGATGCTTCTGACCTGGGGATTTTGGGATGGAGGCACGGGGGGGGAATTAACCAGAGATTGCTGACCCTTCCTCCAGCCCAGGGAGGCATTGAGTGAGCCTCCAGGCAGAAGAATACAGCCCCTCCTTCCTTCCCCCAAGAGAAAGTGCAAACCCAGATGCACTCTTAGATATGCTATGCCCCCCTGTGAAAACACCCCCCCATGCACAAGGAAGAATGACACCCCACCCCCACCTACCTCCCCACCCACGTGTCTTGTTTGGGTCCCAGGTTGGCTGCGATCCACCGTGAAGAAAGCAGCATGCGATTAAAATGTAAGGATTGCCAACCTGCAGGGGCGGGCAAAACAAATGTGAAAAGGGCATCATGATCTAAAACAAGAGCATCATAATTTAAAAAAAAGAAACACAACGGTGCCTGGGAAGGCACAGTCAGTGGAGCACCTGACTCTTGATTTCAGCTCAGGTCATGATCCCAGGGTCACAGGATCAAGCCCTACATTGGATTCTATATGGAGCATTGAGCCTGCTTAAGATTCATTCTCTCTCTCCGCCCTTCTCTCACTCACACTCTCTCTCTCTAAAAAAAAAAAAATACATACCTACACACACAGACACACACACACATATTATGTATATATGTGTGTACATATGCCTATGTATATATGTATATGTGTTTATAGTATATGTATGTGCATATACATATATTCATAACTTCAGAGTGTGTGTGTAAAGAGTATTCCAGACAGATTCCAAAGCACAAGGATGTGAACACAATCCCATATCCTAGCTGGCTCCGCTGAGGCCTGACCTCACCCAAGACCTCCTTCCAAAGACTTCCCGGGGAATGTTGAGTCTTCAAAGTGCAGGATTGGGATTTAAACTTTTCCATAATAAAGTCCTGCTGCGTTAGGAAAATCCTAGACTCAACCCTGAGTCATGAAAGCAACAGCACCTCAGATCACCCCTGGCCTTCTGACCTGCCGCTATAACCTTGGCCCTGACCCCTTCAGCCCACGTGGCTGGATCACAACAGTGTTTTGGCCCCTACGTGGGATGTTGGGACAGTCCGCCTGTCCACCACGTCGGCCTGACTCTCGGACACCCGCTGGACAGTGGTCAGAAGACAGGCTTATCAGAGCAGGAAGTTGGAGGATGGTCCAGAAGCAGCTTTCATCTTAGGAAGCATATTCAGGAGGACATGTCACTCCTAACAAGGAGTTTTCCAGCTGAGAGGGAGTGAGAGTCCACCCAAGTTCAAGAACACATTCCACCAGTCCCAACCAGCAGAGCCAGAGGCCAAGTAGAGAGGGCCACATGTGTGGGCTGGACGGTGTGTGCACCTGCCCAGTCGGGCTTTCCCGGTCTGTCCCCCGCCATGCTCATCCCTTCCCCCCAACACCATCACAGAAGCAACCGTTTTATGTCACACGTGATTAGTCAAAAGCAGGTGCCTGGGCTGGGCTAGGCCCATCACACTACGTTTTCCTAAGAAACGTGAGAACTCACCCTTGAAAGAGAGCCAGGTTTTCCAGTGGCTGAAGTTGTCTGTATGTGTGAATCTGTGGAGCAGGATGGCTGGGCCACACGTAGTCCCCGGGACGGACAAAGCCCATGAGAGGAGAGGGGGACCGGTGGGTGCAAGACAGAGAGATGTAGAGAAGAGATATCTCAATAATGTCTCAGGGCCCAGTTCCAGGTGGTCACGAGCCTCTCTCCTGCTCTCTGCCTCTCTTGCCACTTGCAGTTCAACTGTTCTTTGGATTTCATATTATTTATTCCTCATTATTCTGCCAGGAAAGTCTCTCTTTTTGCTGAGCTAGCTGGGCATTAGTAGTTTGAGAGCGCCGAATCCTAACCACTAGACCACCAGGGACGCTTGGGCATTAGTAGTTTGAATTAGAATCATCCTATTATAACAGCAAAAACGATGCTAAGTTGATTCTTTCAAAGAGCTTTATGGGGCTTCTACTTAAATGTACGGTGTGATGTGCAAATTGTGGGCACACGGTTCCTGAACACTGAAGGTTAACCATCAGGGCGATGCTTGAATCCCAAAGATAAAACCCAAGCACACTTCCAAAGTCAAAAGATGATTTCACACAGAGTTAGAGTTAGAAGTAAACTTTTAAGGCCGTCTAATCCAGTTCACATCTGACACGTTTCCACTTCCCAGAGGACTTCAACCCATTTTCAGAGTGTTATTATGGAAAGATCTTTCTAAGTTGAAACAAAAATCTGCTTTCTTATAACTTCCAACCACTGGTTCTTAATTATATACCCTGGAGCTCTACAAAATAGATCAAAGTCTTCTTCCAAACGATAGCACCTAAAATATTTAGCATCGAAATACTGTTGCTATTATTCCTATTTATTGAGCAATTACTACATGTCAGCACGTGTTCGCTGCTTTTAGTTCTCACTGCATGCTGAGAAGGTGATAGTGTGCAGAGCCTCATTTTACCAGTGAGGACCCCGAGACTGTGTGGGAGGGAAGCTAAGGGTGGGGACTGGAGGGAGACAGGTCATGAGCTAGGAGCTGGCTTCTCATATGTCACCACCTTCCAGCAAGAAATTCCTAGGAGCCTGGACTCTGAACCTGGCCGTCCAGGTCATCCTGAACTTGTGCATGTCATGATGAGAAGATGGGGCACACCTCACAATGTGTTGGCTTGGTTTATTGCTTCGAATGTCTAACCATGTGTGCCTGTGGTGAGTGGGTCTTGCTCTGAGCTGGGCAAACACTGGGCGCCAGCCTGGTGGAAACTCCAGGAGAGATCATCTCTTGGTGAATATCAGCTGAAAATGCTCTTCCATCTCGTGTCCTTACTGTTTACTCTTCAAAGTCCTTTTGCCTCAGGGGGTTCCTGCCAGGACAGGGTTGATGGTGCTTTGCCTTTTATCCACATTTCCAGCCCACTGTCACCAGCTTCTGCCCCTCCAGTCTCGGATGCCCTAGGCCAGCCAGCGTGGCTGAAATCCCAGGTCAACATGTGGGGAGCACATCTGTTTCCTACCCATATATAGGAAACTGCCCAAAAGATGCTGGGGTAAAACAACCACTATACTCTCCTGACAGTTTATATGGGCAACAACTTGGACACAGAGAGGGTAGCTCTCTCAGTTTCACAATGTCTGGTGCCTCAGAAGGAAGACTTGATGGAGTGGGACATCCAGCTGGGGCTGGGATTGCCTGGTGGTGTCGTCACTCACACATATGATGGTTGATATCAGCTGTCAGCTGGGACCTCGGCTGGGCTGTTGGCCTATGCATGGCCTCTCCACGTGGCTGGTCTTTCCACATGGCTAGCCTGGGCTTTCTTATGGCATGTGGCTGGATTTCGAAAGCCCAAAGAGAGCAAGGGGGAAATGCATGCATTTTTTGTGCTTTCACTTCAGAAGTCACCTAACATCACTTCTGCCACACTCTGTTGGTTGAGGCCGTCACAAAGGTCTTCCCAGGTTTGAGGCAGAGTACGTGGACCCCACTAGTCAAGGGGAGGACTGTCACAGCATATCAAAACATGTGAGATGGGAGATACTGCTGTGGCCATTTTGGGAAAGAACAATTTGCCACAGGGAGGTAAAGAAGGAAGAAGAAAAACAATAACAATACACTCAAAGAGACCCTACTCTGTATCAGATTCTCTGTACCAAAAGCCACCGACCTTACCATAGGGGGGTCCCTATTCTGATTTTGCAGATATGAAGGCTAGGACTCAGACAAGTTCGGGTACTTGTCCAAGGCCACACAAAAAGTGGTGGCATATACCGGTGGCTCTCAAGCTTCAGTGAGTTCGTTGTTGGACAATCAGCCCCAGAGATTTCAATTCAATCAATCTGGGAAGGGACTCAAGAAGTCCCATCTCTAACGAGTTCCTAGATGGTGCTGATGATGCTGGCCCAGTGATCACCCTCTGAGAACTATTGGCATGTAGTTTTTGAATCCACACCTGGGTAGACTTCTACCCTGTTGTATGGCATGCCATGGAGAGCAATGCTATCCCTCACCCTGGGTCAGAGAAACAGGATGGACCACTTGTAAGTGTCAGGTCTTTAGGTCCAAGAGAAAACTATGTATGCATCAAGATAAGATTTGCTTTATCCCTCACCCACTTCTTTCTCCCTCTCTCTACTCACTCCTGGAAGTCTTTAGGAGAACAGTATGCAGACATAGACTTTGGCAGCCAGATAACCTTCCAAAGGAATGCCGTGAGACACAGTCAATCATAACACAAGAAATAGGTATCTAATTTGGAAATGCTTCACTCTCAAAACCCAGAGATAACCTCTTCTACTGATACTGAGGGTTGGAATTAAGAGATGTGCCTGAAGCTCAAGGGACCTGACCCTGAGCCTCCTTCATGGAATAGGACCCTATGAGGAGGGCAGGGAGGTCAAAAATGAGGAGAGGATCCCAGGTGGAGGAAGAGAAAGAATAGTGAGTAGTCTTAAGTGTTTTCTACCCTCTATTTCCAGTTCTTGCACATCTAAGGTTGTACTTTCTGGTCCGTCTATTGTTGGGTGGGAGCAGGTGGGTAGTTCTTGCCAATAAATCCAAGAAGTGGTGTTGACTCTGTGTTGGACCATTTCATTGCCAACGAGAGGTCTCTCATGGCTCTCTCTCCGCTGCTACAACGGCTGTAATGTTCATGGTGGTGGCTGCTGTGTCAACCTGGCACAGAACACCTGACAACCCATGATGGACACGTGTGGTGAGTGGGCCACAGACATTTGCTGAGATTTGAAGGATTTTTGTTACTGCAGCAAACACTAGCCTTTCCTCACTGATACAGGAGAAAAGAGAGAGAAGGACCATCCAGGCGTCTCTCCAAAGAGCATTATGAACAGACCCAAACAAGACTGATCGGAAGAAATCAATCAATATTTTTACTGTTCTCTGGCTGCCATGAAATTTGTGACCTTCTTATGGTGAGACATTTTGCAGGCTAATCAAAGGGGATTTGGACCGTATGTTCTCTGTCATTCCTGACGCCCACCACTTGGATTTTGACCTGTTCCAGCAAGATCTGTTCCCTCTCACATGGATCTTGTCTGAAGGGTAACTTTGATACTGGCCTATAGCCAGACTCAAGACTCAGATTCTAAGACTCCCTCCTCTCACTGACCCTCGGCTCCGGGTCTGCTCAGCAACACAGTCTGTCTTCTGCAGATCAGCAAAGACGCCAAGTCTTTGTCAATGTGGTGCAATTGGTACTCCCCCTCCGTCCGCTCACTGAGTACCCTTTGGAGGACGCCCGGGGCTGACAGCCAGCATGCGCGGAATTCCTGAAAGTGCATCTTGCCAGGCAGGCTGAAGGGGAAGCTTTGTGCTGCTCGGTTTCCAGATCCCAGCACCCCACCAGTGATCAAGGAGACCTGGTTCAGACCATCACCTCGCCTGATGGAAACAGAGGGCCTGAGCCCAGGCAGAAGCAGCTGAGACCCAAGCCTTGGGGGGGGGTTGGTGGGGAGAAGGGGTGGAGAGGCTGGAGCTGGCCTGAGCCCTTCCCCCACCACCATCTGCTCCTCAAGGTTTTTACTACTATCTGAGTTTTAAAAATAAGTTCAAGAGAAAAAAAAAAAAAAACCACCAAAGCAAATTAGTGGGAAAGCAACATGAAAGGTTGAAACAATTTATATTTAGAATCTGATTTTTAAAAAATATTTTTTCACCGTCTTTAGCTCTATGGTCCTATGTTTCATCAAACGTTGAAAACTTTAAAACTTTCATCAGACTTTGGAAAAGAGAACCAAAGAAAATTTGGCATGTCCTTAGTGTATTTGGGGTCACTGTAGAAGTCTCTGAACTCTAGAAGGCCTCCATGCCTTCCTGACATCATGGCAAGTCCTACCCTAGGCTCCATATAGACCTGAAAATCCCTGTATGGACAGTAGCCTTTTTTTTTTTCCCCCACCCACTCTTTTGAGCATACTCCCTCTATTTGGGTTATTTCCCCCTTCATGGCCTGCATTTCCCAAAGATAGGAGCCAGATACTTACTTTTTCATCCTTCTATGCAACAAGGTCACACGACTTAGGCTCAGCCGATCAGAAACACCTTCATGGGATATGGATTCAGGAATGATTCCAAGAATCGGGCCCAGCACAAAATCCATTTAGTGGAAGATGGCTGTGTAAACATCGGGTTTCCAGCCTAGACCCCAAACTGCCAGGGGCAGAGGCTCTATCTGCAGTGGGGTCCTGGGCTCTGCCTGCCATTGTCCTAAGGAGCTGCCAGATGGATGGACTAATTCCCTCACTCAAAAAAAATATTAATTGAGCACCTGCTGTGATCCAGGCAGGACATGAGGGGTTTACAATACATTCAAGGAGATAGACTTTCACCAAATAATCACAAACTAATGTAATGTTGCAATTGTAGCAAGTGTTCTGAAGAAGGAAAAAACAGAGTAAATAGGTACTTCAAACTTGGGAGATTTGACCCCCTCAGGGAAGTAACTGAAGGGATGGCACTGGTAGCAGAAACAATGCTATGTGGTCATCAGATTTCCATTTTCCTCCTGGGCACATAAGAAGATTACATTTCCCGACTTTTCTTGCATCCGGTGGGTCCATGTGACTAGGTTTTGGCCAATGGAGTAAAGGCAGAAATGAGGGATGCCATTTCTAGCAAATATCCCACATGCAATCTTCTACACTGTCACTTGGCCATCCCCAAGATGGCGGAGCCAGATGATGGGAAGATTCTGGATCTCTGAGTGGCTGCTTCGAGGAGTCACATGGGAGAGCTGAGCGACACAGCAGACTTTAATGGTGGTAGGAAACAGACCTTTGTTGTATTCAGCCATTGAGTTTTCAAAGGCTATTTGTTACCACAGCTTAGCCTATCCTATCCTAACTAATACACTGTTGGGCAAAGGGGTAAAGAAGGAATAGGGGTTAAATATACGAAGAGGGTAGGAGGGAGACGGCAAGAAGGAGAAACTAGAAAAAGCCAATGAGAGTGGATGGAGTGAGAGACAGCGGGGTTCAGGACAAGGCGATAGCAGTTGGCACAGGTATGAGCCACTGGCCAAGTGAAAGAGTTATGTCTGCAAGAGTCGTGCGTGCTCACATTCTCACTGCCCAGATACTCTGGCTGGGGTCCTGTCTGTTTGTTTTCAAGCCAGAGACCCTGGAGTTCCTCACTGTTAGCCTTCCTCACTCCCAGATGCTGATGGCTTTGAGAAGAAGCTGTACTTTTCCATTCTTCAGTAAGCTGCCCACATCAAAGCCCAAAAAGCCACAGGCATCTGGGGAGTCGTGGGTCAGATATTTAATTATTCTAATCTAGAAGTCTATTCTCCCCACCCTGCCAAGAACACAAAGTTCCTTTTTGAAAAATAGGATAGTTCGTTGGAAGGCTTGAATCTCATCCTTTATCACAAAGCTCTCAGACTCACCTCAAGACCTCCAGAGCTTGAGAACCCACAGAAACCCCCCCTTCCCTCATCCACAGTCACGGACCATGCGGGGAGCCCCCAGCACTTGCAGGCAAGGGTGCAGAGGGCGGTGTTAGTTGAATGCTGTTTCTATTTATTTTTAAGAAAAGCCACCTTTAAAATGGAGAGATGGGAGTGGACCTATATATCCGAACAACTTTTATTGATCTGATTAAATCAGATAAAGAAATTACTATAAAAATATTGCCTCATCTACAAAGCTTAAGATATCCTTCCCTTTTGCTCTCTTTTTTTTTAATCTTTGAGAAAGATAATGAAAGAGGAAGCTTGAAACCCCATTTCTATTGATGTTCGAACATACAACTGCCAGATTTAAGAACCAGAAGGGATCAAAACAAATGGGTCCCATTTCGATAAAATTATTGCAGCTCTGACAGAGGGTGTGGGGCTCATTTAGGAACTCGGAGGCGAGGAGTTGTTAACACACCTTCATTCGAGCCAAGGACAGAAAGAAAAATGCCCGGGATTCCGGGAGATTAATTAAAAGTGTAGTTAATAACATTATAGCAGCTGCACACGCTTTCGGCTGATGCCTTTCCCACAGCAACAGCTTCAAGCCCTCGGTATGAGTCCCGTCGGAAGGAGAAATGGATGGTGGTGACTCTAGCCTCGTTCCAAAGGAGACTTCTGTTCTGTACATGTAACTGGCCTTGGGTCATTATATCTGTTCTTATTGGAGTCTGGGGTGAGAGAAACAAAGAGCGGGAGATGTTGTGGCGGGTAAGAAACCCAAAGCACTTCCTATCAGCTTTGACTAAATTAATTGCTTATTGTTTCTCTCTTAAAATGGATAATTCCAATAGATTTCTGATCCCCCACACCAACCCACCAGAGGAGGTGGAGGCTTCTTGTCCGACACCTGATTATCCAGTAGCTAGGCTGTTGGACAGGTGTGCCAAAGGAAGTGGAAATATTTGGGCAAAACCCACCTGGGTGGGTTCTCATGAACACAACCAGTGGCTATGTTACTGTCTGGTGCTGATACTAAGAACTGATGATCCGGTTATTGTAATAGTGCTGCATGGTGACAGACGGTAGCTACGCTTGCGGTGAGCACAGCATAGCGCATAGAGTTGTGGAGTCACTAAGTCGTACATCTGAAAGTAGTGTCACATTGTGTGTCAACTGTACTTCAACTTAAAAAAAAGAATTAAAGGAAATCAGGGGCGCCGGGGTGGCTCAGTTGGTTGAGCTTCTGACTTCCACTCAGGTCATGATCTCACGGTTCTCGAGTTCGGGCCCCGCATCGGGCTCTGTGCTGACAGCTCAGAGCCTAGAGCCTGCTTCGAGGTTTCTGTGTCTTCCTCTCTCTCTGCCCCTACCCCACTCATACTCTCTCTCTCTCTCTCTCTCAAAAAAAAAAAAAAAAGAATTAAAGGAAAAAGAATTAAAAGAAATTATAGTGAAAGAACTAAACAATAGTATGAGAATTCACACCTCTCCAAGTAGAGGCGAAAAAGCACCCCTGTTTGTTTGTACTAAATAGTAACATGAACATTTCGGGGTGGTGTCCTAATCCTTTACTCCTAAATCCATGCCAATTTAGGGAACAGGGGGTTAAAAAGCCCTGATAACCATTGTCATCCAAAATTAGTCATTGCAATTAAAAACAAACACTCATGGATACAACTTTTCGACAGTAGGCTGAAGTAGGATTCCACACATACCAAATGATTTTGGCCTTGGCTTAATTCACATGTAACCAGGAAGGTGAACTAGTTTCAAAAAGTCTGTAGAATCATATTTTAAACCATGGCTTTTCCCTGCTTCTCCACTGCCACTTTAATGGAAATAACAATAATATTACTAATACGGGCTTAGCGACCAGTAAGTAATGCATGTCCTGCGTGCTTTATATACAATGTGCTGTATAAGTCATTCCGAACTTGGAAATGAACCTTCCCTTTAAAAAAAAAAAATCACCATCTCCCAGCGTTGGTGAGACCTAGGTTGATCTACCCGCAGCTGAATGCACCAATGATGAAGACAGGATTTCTAATGTAGCAGTGAATAATAGTCCACATTTTAAACCAACCAACAAACAAAAAAAACCCAACTCTTATTCTCCCAGTGAATACATGTTTTCACATCTTGGAAAAGCATTCATAGAACAACACATCGTTTTTCGCTGCAATCTATGAATAACAATAGCATAATGTAGGTACCCTACATCGTGTCCTTGCTAAATGATAGGCACGGAGCTGAGCGTTTTACATCCACCGTCTCATGCAATCCTCACAACAACCCCATGAAGTATGTGCTTCTGTCCTGTTTTCCAAATAAGGAAAACTGAACATCAGAGATATGAAATGCTTTGCGGGGTTCACACAGCCTCTGAGTGGCAGAGCTGGGATTTGAACCCATAATGTTCCAAATTGCGTTCCACATTCGACATCGTGTTTCCCCTTTACTACGACCATAGCTATGAGTCCCACCATGACTCGCTTCTACCCCAGTGGGTTCCTCCTTCAGTCCCAGTCAGTCTTCTGCAACGTACCAGGATCTCGGCATCCCACCCAGAGGCCCGAGAGTTTTGTCCTCTGTGTTTTGCCCTCCATGTTTTCCCTTACCCACCTTTATTTATTTAAAAATAATTTCTTGAATGCTTATTTAGTTTTAAGAGAGAGAGAGAGAGCAGGGAAGGGGCAGAGAGAGAGGAAGACACAGAATTGGAAGCAGGCTCCGGGCTCTGAGCTGTCAACACAAAGCCCGATGCGGGGCTTGAACTCACGAGCTGTGAGATCATGAGCTGAGCTGAAGTCAGACGCATAACTGACTGAGCCACCGAGGCGCCCCTGCCCTACCCACCTTTAATCCATCACCAAACCTCAGCTCCCATTCCATTATCTCTTAAGTGAGTGCTCCCCTCCCCCCCTTCCTCCCCCCTTCCCCCCCTTGCCCACATTTGGATCTTTTAATAACAGGCTACAAGAATGTAAAGACAGCATTTGTAAACAAAAACCACTTGAAGCAGAGCCAGAGGATTGCCACAGGGCTGAAAATCCCCCATTACGGGCAGGAGGAAGAAAAACAACAACAAATAAACTCTATCTTGAAAATTTTAAATCCTGCCCCCACCAACATTGCCACATACCCCTACATCCCCCTGGCTATGAAAATTGATACACCTGTTTTGGAAAATAATTTGGCCACATATATCAAGAGCCATAAAAATGTTCGTCTCCTTTGATCCGGTAATCCCACTCCCAGAAATTTACTTGAGGGAAATAATTCAGGAGAAGAAGAGGAAGAGAAGAGCTAGTCGTATACAGATGTTTATTACCTCTTTGTAACAGCAAGAATCTAAAGGCAAAAGAAATGGTGAATGATTGTGGAAGGGTGAAGAAGTAAATTTCAGTGTGATTAACTCAGTGGTATATTAGGCGAATGCAAAAATCATAAATATGGTCACTAAGTAGAATGTTGGAAAATATGTAGGAAATGATGCTGAATGAAATATTTATGCTCCACAATTATGGCTCCATAGAAACTTATATCTTTACTGATGAAAAATGGAGAAATGTGAATAACGTATATGACTGATTCGTGGGGTTATGGACCTGGCTTCTTTGATACCTTAGGGCTGGATGAAAATGTTCTTGAGCTCTGTTGATGCGTCCTAATGAAGGCAGTGGCTCTGACCGTGAGTGGGGGGACCCCAACCCCAGACCTGTGGAAGTATGGCAGGTAAGGGAATCTCCAGCTCCCCAGACAGGGGCATGATTGCCTTATGTCAGAAATAGCTGGCAGAACCCTCAGAGACCTCACTATCCAAAGACAGAAGCAGCCCCTTGTCTCCCTTATGCAGGCGGCCCTGGGTCCTGGTCGTAGAGAGCGAAGGATAGAGCCTGTCCAAAGTCCAAAAGCAAGTTGAGGCTCCCAGCCACAGAGAGGAGCCCAGGGGGTCAGGATCCTGATGAAGGCAAGCAGAGAAAACAAGAGACTTCTACCAAAGATGGGATTCAGAGCCCAGAGGGCTCTGAGCCTGGCCTCACTGGTCTGCGGCCAATCAAGGGGCGACTCCAATCTTGGGGCCCAGCCAGTCTGCTTCTCTGCGGAGCCCACTCGGCCTTGCCCCCTTTCTTCCCTTTTGTGCCCTTCCTCCCTTTCATCCTGCTCTTTTCCCCTGGCGTGTCCCCAGTCCCATCGATGATACCCACGGGTACAGTCGAGCCCCTCAGCGGGACCTGACACTCACCCATGGTTGAGTCACCAGGATGGGTCCCTGAAGACGGGGTGTTGAACTTATCCGTCTCGTCCCTACTGAGCAATCCCAGGCGTGGGTGAGCCGTCCTGTGAGGAAACAGCACTTCTTTGCAAACAGGTGTCCCACAATGCCTTTCATCTGGCTGCACACGGAAGGGACAAGAACCGGGGCTTTGATCAAAACACAGAGGACGGGAAGCCAGCGGGAGCCCCTCTGTCCCTCTCTACCATCTCGGGCTTGTCTTCCAAGCAGCTGCCTTCGGAGTTTTAAACAGCATTGTTCAGGGAAAAGGGGGTTTTGCCAGGGCTGGCACTGGACTCAAAGGAGTTTGAAACTGGGGGCTCAGAATCACAATGACCTTTCCTCTCTTGGCAGGTGGCCTCCGTCCATGAGAAGATGGACGAATCCCACCCACAGAGAGACTCACCGAGGAGAGGCCAGAATTAATTAGCAAGAAGATGTGGTTATAAACAACAGTTCCTTAAGAAACGCACTGATTGCTCTCAAGCTCAAAGGTAAATCAAATCAGGCTAATCCAGGAGAGACTAGTAAGAATCTGCGTCAAGGAAGACAGAAATATTCTGTTTCCGCACGTCACTTGTACGTCAGTCGGTTCACCCACGTTCCTGTAGATACTGAGAAGCAGTTTTAAGTATGCCGCTTACCCTCTTCAATTTTGCAGCATTCTGCTGTTATTATCATTGCTGCCGTTGATTTAGGGCAGGGCGTCTCAGCCTGGGCACTGTTGACATTGGCGGTGACTCATTCTCCCTCTTGGGGACTGCCCTGTGCATTGTCAGATGGTGAGAGGCTTCCCTGGCCTCAACCTTCTAGAAGCCAGTAGTAGCTCTACCTCAGCTGTGATAGCCAGTCACGTCTCCAAACGCTGCCTGGTGTCCCCTGGGCAGGAGGGGGACAGGGAGGTGCAGAAGAGGGGCATCTGCTCACTTGAAGTAAATTTCAACCAAACTCCTGCACAGATGATCACTTCCCCATAAAGGGACCTCTCTGAGAACGGCCCATTGCTCTTTTTGCTGGAACTTGAATGGAAAGATAAAGCTTCGAGTGCTGAAATATCTAGAGAGGAGAATGCGCTAGACAAGACAGGCTGTTAGTGTCGGTCACATGACACATTTACAATGTTGTTGCTTTTTTTTTTTGAATAGTTTATTGTCAAGTTGGTTTCCATATAACACCCAGTGCTCATCCCCACAAGTAATGTCGTTGCTTTTAAAATGGTCCTTGAGGGGCGCCTGGGTGGCTTAGTCGGTTAAGCGTCCGACGTTCGCTTAGGTCATGATCTCGCGGTTCGTGGGTTCGAGCCCCGCGTCGGGCTCTGTGCTGACTGCCAGCTCAGAGCCTGGAGCCTGTTTCAGTCTGTGACTCCCTCTCTCTCTGACCCTCCCCTGCTCACGCTGTCTCTCTCTCTCTCTCCTAGAAATAAAAATAAAACATTAAAAAAATAAATAAATAAAATGGCCCTTGAGGGGCGCCTGGGTGGCTTGGTCAGTTAAGCATCCGACTTCAGCTCAGTCATGATCTGGTGGTTCATAAGTTTGAGCCCCGCGTCGGGCTCTGTGCTGACAGCTCAGAGCCTGGAGCCTGCTTCCAATTCTGTGTCTCCCTCTCTCTCTGTTCCTCCCCTGCTCGCACTCTGTCTCTCTGTCAAAACTAAAATAAAAAATAAAATGGTCCTTGGGTGGACAGGGATTCTTACAAACTTACCCAACAGATAAAGTAAGGGAACTCTTTCCTTTAAGGAAAAAAAAAAAAGAAATTCATCTCCTGGTGTCTTGAAATAAAGCCCCGTAGAACATTTCCAGTTGTGTTTGGTGTTATTAGCTTGACGGACTGTCTGGGCTGCCGAGGAGCTTAGAAGATTAGTCAGAAATGAAGGCAGCATTTCTGAAATTGCTATGTATGTCGATTTTGTGTAAAGTGATATCCGTCCCCATTGTTTTACCTGTGGCTTTTCCAGCTGCACCTACGCACAAAAGTGAGGTTCGCAGAAAAAAAATGATCTGAATTCCTCTCCCCCAGGGAATCTGGAGTATGGACTGCAAGCATATATTTATCGCTCCTGCAAGGGACGTCCTGTTTATTTAATAAATATATATAATGATCACTACGGGCCAGGGGCTGCCCTAAGTGGTTCATAAATATTAATTCATTTCATAACAGCTCCGGGAAGTAAATGTGGTCCCGGTTCCCATTTTGTAAGTGGCCATCACAGATGCACAGAGAAGGTAAGCAATGCGCCTGAGGACGCACGGCTGGGAGGGGCAGGGCCACAGTGTCACGACACTTTGGGGAGTCTTTAAAAAGCAGGCGAAAAGCCGGACTCAAGACTTCTTGTTCCATTTCTATCGCTTTCGATGTGCCCTTATGCAGACGCCTTAGCTTTGCTGGGCCCAGCTTCCCCAAGTGGAAAAAGGATGGGCTTAGATCAGCGTTTCCCAAAATGTGATGTAGTTACTGGTGGAATAAGAGGTTATTTGGGGTAATATATGGATAGAGATTTTTTTCATTGTGATATATTTATTTTCATGTCTATTAAATATATATAATGTATATCTATATAATAGGTAAATATTCTCTCTCTTTTTCTTGTGATCCCCACATATATACACAAAAGTTCCCAAACCTGTGATATCAAGGCTGCTGTTGTGTGGGGTGAGACCACAGCAGATGGTGGCATCAGAGTTTGGAACCGAGTTGAGGACACAGAATCAGAAAGCTGACAAGGTGGGTCTTTGACGTTCGCAGTCCCCACCCTGCCGACATCACCACGGTTGGCTGAGGACGATCCCATTCCCCACACCTAGGTGGGGTTCTGCCCCCAGGCCTGGCCACACTGAGTGCGCGGGAGATGCGCCCGTGATCCAAGACAGCCAGCGAGGCTTCCCAGGGTTTTGCCGGCACAGCTGGAAAGCCCAGCACTGCCAGGGGTGTCTTGCCACCACTTAGAGGCGATAGGGAAAGGACAGAGATGCAGAGGGGCCAGGAGAGGCAGACAGAGGGCGTCCCCTGCCCCAGGGCACCATCTGAGCCTCACAGCCGGCCGGGCAGACGTCAGATCTACCCCTGGACCATTCCTTTATGTAAGACAAACACCTTTCCCTAGTTTGACTTTGGGTTCTGTTCCTCGCAGTCTCATTTATCACAGGGATGAAGGTGGCCTGGGGATTTGGTGACCAGCCGCTATTTCCTAGTACCGGTGACAGCATCATAGAAAAAAACCATAGCCACTCTGGCGGAGGGAGAGAGGAGACACGTGGTGTCACATCCACGTCTCTGCTGGAAATGACGGCTGTGTGTCTCACTATGTGTCAGACGGCATGGGGGAGAGAAGAGAAGCAAACTTCAGCATTGACTTCCTTAAGCCTCAGTTCGTCATCTGTCAAATGGGAATACTAATGTAGCCTGGGTAGAGTCATCCTGGACTAAACGGCATGACATAGCAACTTGTCTAATGAAGTGTCACGACCAGCAAATGGTCGTGATTGTCATATTGAGCCAGTGTCTTATATAAGGTATTGTATCGATTGTGATCCTCACACAAATCCCACACTTTAAAACCATCAACGTGGGGCGCCTGGGTGGCTTAGTCGGTTAAGCGTCCGACTTTCACTTAGGTCATGATCTTGCGGTTCGTGGGTTCGAGCCCCGCGTCGGGCTCTGTGCTGACTGCCAGCTCAGAGCCTGGAGCCTGTTTCAGTCTGTGACTCCCTCGCTCTCTGACCCTCCTCTGCTCGTGCTGTCTCTCTCTCTCTCTCTCCTAGAAAGAAAAAAAAACAAAACAAAACATAAAACCATCAACGTTATTTTACGCAGAGACACTGGAATTCAGAGAACTTAGGTGACTTGTCCCCTGTCATTCAAGCCCGGTCTAAGTCACCCAACCCAAGTCCTGGGTGCCTTGAAATAACATCCTGGGGTCCAAAGCATGATTCCAAGGAGTCAATCGTCAGAGGCAAAGAGGCGTGAAGACCACCGGCAGCGACGAAGAAGTAGGACAAGATAGTAAAGCAAATTCCCGAAAGAGCTCTTCTTACATCCTGCCCACCTTGGAAAGTTCCTTGGAAAATCCTGGGGCTAAGGCTTGGAGGAAAATCAGCTCCATGGAACAAAGGTATAGAATAATCCAGCAAAGCGCCCAGTCCCGATGCATCAAGAGGAGCTGACATTAATACACGACCACAGATCCCAGATGTTGTTATGGTTGGATTACATGGACTTGGAAAGTTCCGGCATGAAATGCCTGAACGATAACAATAGAAAACAGATCAAAAGCCCAAAGAAAGAAATGAGGAGAAATGAAAAACAGAAGGAACTGCCCGGGAAGATGAAAGCGGAGAATTTCAATTTGACACCAAAGCGGGGCCAGTGTTTAAGGTTTTGCTGGCAGTGGACCCATATCCAGATGAGATTTTTGCAGCATTATTAGAGGTATGAAATTACCATCTTTGAGTAGTTTGGTAGACTTCTGGGACCTCAAGGTCAAAAGAGTTCCCCGGCAGTCTCCTAAGTTCACTTCTCTCTTTAAATAGCCTTGGAGGCGATCAGGACTTGAATCTGCACAGATCCTGTCATGGTGAGTTCCTCCATAAAAAGCAGGGAAGTCGATGGATTGAAGACACAGTCCCCCTGGCCGGGCTCATATGTCTCATTGTACCATGGATCAGAACCCTCTCCGTGTCTCAGTTCAGATAACAGAGAACCCAGCTGACACTGACTTTAGCCAACGAGACAATGCATTGGCTCAGATAACTGAAACGTTAAGAGATGCTGTAGCTTCAGGTATGGTTTGATCTAGGAGTTTAAAAGATGTTACTCAGTCTCTCTGTTCCACTCCATGTACTTTATTCTCAAGCTTCACGTACAGATGTGATGGCAAATTTCAAGCTTGTGTCCTTCCAGGTTTGAGCCCAACAAGCCTCTTTCCCAAAAAGCCCTAAAAAAAGACTCATCAAGACCCACTGACCCTAACCAGGTCATAAGCCCATCCCAGTAGCAAGAGGAATATGATGCTCTGATTGACTTGAGCCCCATGCCTGTACTTAGAACAGGGATTAAAGTCAACTCCATCCCCAGATTGAGAACGGAGATGAGTGTTTCTCCTGAAAAAGTGGGTTCCCATCTTTGGGAGAAGGTGAATGAATACTGGAGATCAAAACCAAGGGCAGTCCATTATTCTGCTCCCAGCCCTGTCCCCTGAATATGACTCCCCTTGTCATTTTCTCCCATCACGACAGAATAGGCAATAACAGCATTACCTGGTGCCTAAATGTCAGGATCATGTATCATCCAAATAAGAAGCATCTATTGACACTTATCTTGCCTATGCAGTGTCCCAGGCAATGGGGGGAGACACAAAGGGAATTATCATGTAGAAAGATCATGTTGGAACCCACACTCTAGTAAGGTTTAGGAGAACAGTGGCCCGAAGGGAGAAATATCAATGTTAAATGAATTAATATTACATTTCTCATGGAACTCCTTGTTTCCTCAGATAGTATCTTGGAAAGAGACCCGCCCTGCCCCCCATTCCATACCCCAAATTTTAACTAGCGACTTGACGGTTAACAACACACATTTTACATTTAGTTTTGTATCTGCGACTCCCAATGTCTTGAGGAGCTTTTCTTCTGTGACATCTTACGGATAGAAGAAAAAAGCTCAGCGAGGCTGGGCGACCGCAGGGGCTCACACAGCTAAGAGATGGTTCTTCATCTCTTCAAATCTGCTCCCTTACCCCCACCCCAAGCCACAGGAACCTGCCAGAAAGAAGTCACAAACTTTGGTTCTCGTGCTAGATGCAAAGGAGGCCAGAGACCCAAACAAGAGGCTGTCCCTAGACAGAAAAGCCAGAAGCCATTAAGGGCCACAGTTATCTTTCACCCTGTACTACTCAAGCCACATGTGTAAAATCGTAAGCCTTCCTACACCTGAGTTCATTCGATCAACAGTGTTTGTTTGTTTGTTGTTTGGCTCACTCCTCGAATGCCAGGCACTGGATAAGCCCTGGGATTACTGAGCCAGAATGAGCCCCTGCCTTCCAGAAACACACGTTCTGGGAAGGCAGAAAGGGAGTAAGTATTGGCGAAGCCCTGTGACGAATGCGGTGGTTAGGTAGCGTGCAGCGGGCTCAGGGAGCCGGGAGAAGAGCTGGGAAGGCTTTCAGGAAGAGGAGGCCTGGGGGTGGGGGTAGGGAGAACGTGGGGTCTGTCAGCTCTCAGGGTTGAGAAGAAAGAATGTTCAGGTGGACTGGAAGCAGAGAGAAAGGAAAGGAGTCAGGGAGGCGAGGCTGGTGATTCTGGAGAGGCCAAAATGGGTCCAAAGGAGATCAGCCTTGCAACCCTGCGGGCCATAGGGGTTTCCAAAGTGGACCCAGACTTTCACTTCCCTCTGATGGATCGGCTGCGGGCAGGTCTGAGGGCACACAGAACTGATGGGGAGCTGGGGAATCGTCCCCGTGAGGCTAGTGCCTCCAGGGCTAGGGGAGTATGGTGAAGGGGAGACAGGCTCGGGTTGGGCAGGGATTGGGGCAGAAGATGGTGCCGGGGCCGGGAGGGCTGCAGAGGGAGGTGGCAGAGTAGGGGTGGAAGGGGGTGGACAGGTGGCATCAGTGTCTGCACCTGGAGACAGGGTCGGTGAGAGGGATGCGGGGCATGTGGGAGGGGGAGGCCGAGAAGTCTGAACTTGGTGGTTTCCAGAAAGTATAAATCCCTCCACAGCAGGAATGGAGGGAGAGACTGGAATCATCCAGGGTAGGCACGGGATTGGATGCCATGACCTGGGAAGAGTTTATGCATGAGAAACAGACCCAAGTATAAAGTCCCAGAAGACAACACTTAAGCGGTACCAAAAACCCAGGAGAGACGGGCGTCCTGTGAGCCAAGGGAAGGGAAACCTTTCTTTTATTTTAAGTTTATTATTTATTTTTGAGAGAGAGAGAGAGAGAGAGAGAACAAGTGGGGGAGGGGCAGAGAGAGACAGAATCGGAAGCAGGCTCTGAGCTGTCAGTGTAGAGCCCAGTGTGGAGCTGGAACTCACAAACCGCAAGATCATGACCTGAGCCAAAGTCAGAGGCTTAACCCCCACTGAGCCACCCAGGTGCCCCGGAAGGGGAAACCTTTTTCATGAGAGATCAATGCTCAAAGACTACTAGCCATCTGGAGAGATAAGGGCAAAATGTTGCTGGTTGGATTTTGCAAACAAGAAGTCCTTGATCTCCTGGTGGGTGTGTCAGAGAAATGGTGGACCAACAGACAGCAGGCAGTTGATGAGGAGTGAATGGGACAAAATAATGGCGGCTGGGGACAACTCTTTTCGAGAAGCTTGGCAGGGAGGGGATGGAGAGAGATGGGGCCGTGGGATGGAGAGAGGGCTTGGAGCTCAGAGGGTTAGGCTGTTGTTATTTTAAGATGGTAAAAGGCTTGAGTGTGTTTATAGGGTATCTTAGGACCCTCAGAGCTCAGACAGGGATTGATTCAGAGCTCAGAGGATGGGATGGGTGTCTTCCTCTGATGCTGGAAGACAGAAGAGGAGGGGAAGTCAAGATTTAGGGAAATGTGTTGGTGTGAAAGCAAGACTCTGAGAGACGTCAGCCCGATAACCTAGATTTCTTTTGGTCAAAGAATCAGGGGAAGGAGTGTCTGCCAAAAGTGAGGGGCCAGAAGGGGGACCAGGCTGGGCTTGAAGATGGTGGTAAAGATTCTGAGCAACAGTGGAGAAGACAAGAAAGGCGGCCAAGCAGTGATGGGATCCTTGCATTAGAAGCTCTGAGGCCCTTGTGCACCAGAGCAACCCAATTTGTATGGTTTTCGGATCTTCTGATCTGGAATTTGTGGCCAGGCCGAGGGGGCTGGGCTGAAATATTTTACTTATATAGAACGAATTAGCCAAACCGGTAAAGACAGTAAAATAAAATTGAAGAGAAACTGTTTAATATCCTCAAGGGAGCGCACTTTTCAAGGATGTTGGTGATGTCCGTCGACTGTCTGAGCGATAAAAAAATGGAAAAAGACCTTAAACGTTCTCAAAGGTAGGTCCGCACACTTCTTCCTTGACAACACTTCGTAATGTGTATTGTTTTACTCAAAAGTCCTTGAAAGTTAAACCTTCCCAAACATGCTCTGATTTCTTTTCTTTTTTTTTTTCAATAATTCAGGCTGGACAAATGGGAATGAGTAAAAACATATTTTAAAATCTAATGGAATTTTACATTAAAGAAAACAAAAACGGATGCTGAGAACCAGAACACCGGCATAGGTAAACCAGTGGCCCTTTGGGTGTGTGTCTTCAGTTTGGGGCAACAGGTCAACATTCTTTGCCTCTGTTCTTCTAAACCCCAAAACAGATCTACTGAGGATGAAGAGGGAATAGAGGTGATCAGCCAATGGTCCCATCCACCCCCCACCAGCTTTGAGGAATGGAACATCCTGTAAGGGGAGTGGGGTGGAGAGAAAGGTTGGTCCCCTGAAAGGGACCACTGTCTAGCGGCAGCCACCCTGTTGGTGATAATATCAAGAGCTAACATTTATTGCGGGTCCCTCTGGTCTGACTTTGTGCTTAGGTACATGGGCTTTCTCAGGTGAGCCAAAGAATAACATGTGACCTAGTTACCATCATCATCGTCTCCATTTTGGAGATGATGACTTTGAGACCCTTTGAGGGGAGGTAACTGGTTCAAGGTGGCACAGCCAGCAGAGGGCAGAGCCAGGACGCGGAAGTCCAGGTTTTCCTGACTCAAGGCCAATGCTTTGAACCACGGCACTTTACTGCCCTATTTATTGTCCGTCCTACAGAACAGATGATACGACATATAATGCTTTATTGCCCTGAAGATATTAACCCATTTGCTTGTACTAACAAATGCGTTTCCGCATTTCTGATCGCCTGTGTGTGTCTCTGTTCTTCAGATTCTCCTTGGAACGGGTTGTAACATCTTAGTGCAGTTCCCTCATTAATTAAGGAGTTAAATAGAATCTTTGATGTGTCCATTTAGATTTGCTTGGCTGTCACAATTTTACCTTTTTGAACATTACCTTTTAATAGCTGGCATGGAAAAATGTTTATGCTACAGACCAATGACTGGCAAACTATGGATTGTGAGCCAGATCCGGCCTGCTGCCTACTTCTGTAAATAAAGTTTTATTGGAACAAGACACAACAATGGCAGAGCGAGCAGTTGCAACAGACACCAACAGAGCGTGCAAACAAATATATTTACAAGCTGGCCCTTTACAGAAAACGTGTGCACTGATCCCTGCTATAAATGAATAAAAAAAAAAAATCACCAAGCAGGATTCCAAAAATGTATTTTGTGTACATGTACACACATAGGGACAGATGTCAGGAAGCTATACAACAAAATGTGATCTACAAATCATTCTTGATTTGAACATCTGGCTTTCTTACCTCAATAGCAATGGCGAAGGCTCCTTTTAGTATTAAATGGAAGTCCAGCCTCAGAAAAGATTGTAGTAAGATGTGTAACATAAAATTACTCATTCAAAACTTATTCATGGGGCACCTGGGTGGTTCAGTCAGTTAAGCATCTGACTCTTGGTTTTGGCTCAGGTCATGATCTCACTGTTTGTGAGATCCCAGGCCCGCATTGGGCTCTGTGCTGACACCTAGAAGCCTTTGGGATTCACTCTCCCTCTCTCTGCCCCTCCCCTGCTCTCTCTCTCTCAAAGTAAATAAATAAACTTAAAAAAAAAGAAATAAAGAAAAGAGAAGCATAACTTTTTAAAAAATTATTCACAAACTTTCCACATTATGACAGACTGACAGGGTTGAACAGTCTGTCCNGAGGCGCCCCAGAACTTTCCCAGTTTTAAAACTGAAATTCCCATACGCAACGAGCACCCTCAGTGCCAAGCAAACCAGGGAAATAGGTCACCCTAACTGGACACCAGACTACCCTGGCTTCGGTCCTGACTCTACTGCTTATCAGCCATTCATCCTGCGGATCTAGTTGTCAGGATGAGGTGAGGTTAGCCTGTGAACAGGTGCTGAGGAAACCTTGACCCTCAGTGCAAAGCGTTACTATCACCTTGTCCCCAAAATAACATCACGGATTGGCTAGACTTTGTGTAACGTTATAGCATAAATAGGATGAGAGCACAATTATCTAGGAGGTGGTCATATAATTATGAGGGAACCGTATAATTTGCTGTCCAAACCAAGACAGTGTGGAGCATGACAGGGGAACTCTTACCAATCATACTGGGGTAACAGTAGCAGACTGGGACACAGGGTCACCTGGTCACGGACCACGGAAAGACTTGGGAGCGGCGTGGCTACATGGATATGTAACCGGCTCAGCGACAAGGGCCTCACATGTAGAGCCCTGGGCATGGCTTGAGGCTCTTGAAGTTGCCATCTTGAAATTCTTAACTGTGGAAGGAGGGGCCCCGCAAATTCTGTAACTGGTCTTGGAGGGAGGGTCCTGTTGTACGGCACGGAGGTACGGCAAGACCTCTGAACCCTTTCCAGGCGAAGGCAGCCCCCTTCTGGGCCCCCAAGGGCTGTGTTCTGGTTCTAAGCCCAGTGGATTCAAATCCCCTGGACCTAAAAGCGGCAGCAGGTAATCAGGTGAAGGAGGGAGCCTGGGGTCCCCGAGCTGCCCCGCTCAGAGCAGGTGCCAGCCTGCAGGGACGGGCCCGCCCGCACAAGCCCAGAGGCGCTCCTGGGAGCGACCTCATGCTTGTTTGAATTCTGGTTTTGTTCTTGGCCGACATTTCCGCAGCCTGCAGAGGCTTGGGCGGCTAGATGAACCCCGGAGGGTGTTTGCGTCTTAGTCATCCTGCGAAGTCAACCCTACTGATCTGGCAACCCCCGACCCCGCGAATGGCCGTGAATGCCATTTACAGGGCTTTCAAGGGCAGAAACTGTACAATCCGGTCCACTGTCTTAACACACCAGAGCACAGCCAGGCAGCGTGCTGTCACAGACGGGTACGGCTGCTTCAACCCCGAAGCGGATCCAAAACTCTGGGGGGAGCCCTACATAAACGGCAAGAAGCCACACAAAGGACACACTGCTCCAGCCCGATGGGGGGCAGGGGTTGGGGTGCAGTGGAGACAAGCATTCTGGGGCTCCACCGTTCCCATCAGTTCAGGTCATTTCTCAGCCCAGCCCGATGTCTGACATTGGGGCAGGGTCATTCTGTGTTGGGGGGCCCTGTCCTGTGCCCCCTCAGACAGTTAGCAGCATCCCTGGCCTCCCCAGCAAGGCCACTTGTACTCCCTCCCCGCCCCCCACAGCTTAATAACCCAAAAATGTCCCCTGACTTTGCCAAATGCCCCTTTGGAAGCAAAATTGCATCAGGTTTATGGCAGCAAAGAGCACCTATATTTAGGGTGATTGCAAGGATTAGATGAGCTTATTGTTGTTATCGAACTTAGAACAGGGCCCCACGGGGTACGGACTCTATCCGGTGAGTATTTGCTGAACAGATGAAATCGTGGTGTCCCTGCTCTAGACAGCGCCCCACATGGACACAGGGTTAGTCATGTGCACTGTAATGACACCACGGGCTCTCTTTGCCGGCTCAGCCCCCGTCCCCCACCCTGGTGTGTCGTCCTGCAACTCGCTACCAGCGCACGTGTCTTAACGTCTCTGTGCTCAGTGGCCCTGGCTGTGAGATGGGGATAACGTAACCACCGTGTTCATCTCTTGCGGTTGTTTGCCTTTGTGTAGAAGACACGCTCGTGCAACAGAGGCCGGCACAGGAGGTGCTGCAAGAGGGACGGCAAGAATGGCTGTCACCGCCCAAGTGCCAGGCAGGGCAGGTGTTAAAACAAGTCCGTACACACTACATGGGCCTGGGTGTTGTGTGTCTTTCAAGACTGGAAACTGGCACTGGCCTCCAAAAGCCATTGGGATTTTTCTTTTCTTTTTTTTCTTTGTTCTCTTCTTTCTCTCTCTTTCTTTTTTTTTTTTTTAAAGTGTATATATTTTGAGAGAGAGAGAGAGAGAGAGATAACACGTGGGGGAGGGGCAGAGAGAAGGAGAGAGAATTCCAAGCAGGCTTTGCACCATCAGCGCAGAGCCCAGTGCGGGGCTTGATCTCACGAACTGTGTAATCATGACCTGAGCTGAGATCAAGAGTTGGATGCTTAACTGACTGCACCACCCAGGCTCCCTTTCTTCCTCTCTTTTTAAAATAGGGGTAAGTGAGGGGCGCCTGGGTGGCCCAGTCAGTTAAGCGTCCAGCGACGGCTCAGGTCATGATCTCACGGTTCGTGGGTTCGAGCCCCGCATCGGGCTCTGTGCTGACAGCTCAGAGCCTGGAGCCTGCTTTGGATTCTGTGTCTCCCTCTCTCTCTCTGATCCTCCCCAGTTCATGCTCTGTCTTCTCTATCTCTCTGTGTCTCTGAAAAATGAATAAATGTTAAAAAAAAATGGAAATGGGGGTTAGCAAGAGGGTGGCGGAGCCGAGTGCTACTATCGAGTGCCCAACCTCACTGCTGTAGATGCTGCAAAGCGCGCCTTGTGTTCCTAAAAGGCTCTTGTGCAGCCGATCTGTCCTCTGCAGCCCCTTGGTGGGAGCGGCAGTGGGGTGGCATGCTGATAGTAAGGTGAGTGAACGTCCAGGTTACCCAGGACTGACGGGGGTCCAGAAAGTCCTGGGCCAGTCAGAGTCGGCTGGTCACCCTAGCCGGGAGTTTGGGACTCCAGTTAGACTCCTGTCTGGATTACAGGCTCACCGGCTAAAATGATCCTTCCTTGTCCAAAATCCTTTCCCAGGGGGAGATGTGAAGTGGGAGACAGATGTGCCTGCCGTGCTGTGCCCCAGCCCCACTCTGGGCCAACCCCAGCTCCCCTCAGCCCCAGCGGGCATGTGGGCACCCTGACCGGCCACCGCCCTGCTCCCATTCTGCCCTTCTTTGTGTCCTGGGGTCCAACAGTGGCCGTCCAAACCCTGTCCCCGGGAAGGGGGGGCTGCCGCGTCAGCCTCGGACACCAGCACCTTCCGCCTCCCTGCCCCGAGCTGGGGTCCCCTGTGGGTGCTCACACAGGCTCTGCCGCCCCCTGGGTAGCTCCCAACACCGGGTCTCTTCTTAAAAAGAAGCACTGGAACCAAACTTCGGTGATTTATTGGTGCTCTTCTGCCTTCTTCCAAACCTTCCAGAAAGCACACCTGTGGACGAGGGCAGCAATTAACATTATTATCCATCAAGAATCACAAATAAAACCCAATGGCTGTTGTGAATCATTAGAGTCATAACCACTTCAAACATCGAGGGGTTTGTTTTATTTTTTCTCTGATCCAGAGAGGGTGTGGAGAGGATATATGTATATATGAGTTGTGTGTGTTGTATATGAGTTGTGTGTATGTTATGGATATGTGTATATATGTGTGTACATGTGTATATATGAAGACACGTGTGCGTGTACATGTGTACGTGTATTTATGTGTGTATATATGTATGTGTGTATGTGTATATATGTATGTATGTGTGTATATGTGTATGTGTATATGTATATGTGTATGTATATGTGTATGTGTATATATATATGTATGTGTGTATATATGTGTATGTGTGTATGTGTATGTGTATATGTGTGTATATATCCGTATGTGTTCGTGTCTGCATGTGTGTGCCCATGTGTGTATACATATATGTGCATATGTATATGTGTATGTATATGTATGTGTGGGTATATGTGACTGTGCCACTTTTCATGCCTCTCTCCTAGAGGCAGAGAAATTGGACCCACTGACAATCACAAGGCTCTGAAATTGGCCACAGGGAACCAGTCTGGGAAAGGACACCAGATGGGACAGACCGCAAGCAGTCCCCATGGGGACAGAAGATTGAGAGACCCCCTCTGCAAAACGTTGTAATAAGCTTAAAATTTTAACTCATGCTTTTGAGCCCATACCAAGTCCCCAAGGAAGAGGAAAGAGAACATACACACATACACACCCCTACCCTTTGCCAGGCATCATGGTGAAATGATCTGGGAGGAGAACATGAGGAAAGAAAGCCAGAAAGCTGCTTCTGTCACCTTGCATTGGTTTGCAGATGAACGCAGTATTGATGGGAAGGAAGTCTCCCAAGAGGGGACCCCCATAGAAGAGGAAGCTTTGGAGTCAGCGCCCAAATACAGACACTTCTACCAACAGGGGCCACTCCCTCCCCGAGTCTGGTGAGAGTTCTAAGGTCACTGCTTCTGCAACCATGGGTGGCCTGTCCTGGACAGTGACTGGGTGGTGACTAATGGCTCAGGGGACGTTTCCTGGAGGTAATTTACATCTCGTTTGAGTCTCAGCCCTTCATGCAATTTTCTGCCCTGGCTCTGGGCTTTTTTTTTTTTTTAAACTAAATCCATTTAATACTCATGCTTATTCTCCAAAATGCCTTAGAGCAATACCTACAATTTAAATCAAGTCTCCCCCATCCTATCCCCCCCCCCAACGAAGAAACCATCTGGCTCTAATCCCTACTGATCATTTTTGCTCTCCTGTAGTTGAAAAGTGCTTTTGTGGGGGGAATTTAAAAATAATTACCGCCAAATACTTCGAGTGGAATTCAGATCGGAGCCCATTGCACATTTCATGCTTCCGTGACATTCTTGTTCGGGAATGAATCTTTTATGAAAGGTCTATTTTAAGTTGCACCTTCCAGAACCTTATTTTTGTCTCAGAAAGGAAAAGGCAGAGGCAGGAGCCGAAGTCTTCCGATTCATCGTGAGCTTAACTTGGCTCTCCGAGAGGGTGGTGGGCTCCAAGCAGAGGAGGGTCTGGCTTGCACTAGGGCCCTGCTGTTTTTTCAATCGGCCTGTTTTATTCAACTGAAAACAAGTTCCCGAGGACTGAAGCACGCGTCCGCCCTTCCCCCGAGGTGGCGAATCTCGTGTGATCTCAGGCGCCAACTGCGGACCAGTGAGATTTCTCACCTTTGCCAGGGAACAACCCCTTTGAATTCCCAACACCTCGCGGGGCCTGGAGGCTGCTCTGGCCCTCGGTCAGCAGACCCAGGGTTGTTTTTCCAGGTGTGGGGGACGGTTTCCACGAAGCCTTTTCCGCCCCCTCTTGTCTGTTCATTCCACAGATTTTCACTCACTTCTGTTAAGAAGAAAATATCCCCAAACCTGGAAATAGGGCGAAAAACTTACTCCGTGCCCTTGCGAAGTGATACTAGAGCGTTATTTAACAAGCCCTCCTGGACTTGGACTCTGAGACAGGAGTTAGATGTGAAAGGTCTGCTGGGAGCGGGGTGAGGGGGGTTGCTCTTCAGGGGCTACACCTGTAAGGCAGTGAGAAGGAAGGAGAAGCTGGGCCAGAGAGAAGCTGGCCTGCAGTGTGGATGCCTCAGCTCACTCCATGGAAAGTTCTGGAGCTGGGGTGGCCCTTCAGTGTGGTCCTAAATGGAGGCAAGAGAACCACGCTTTGTCAGTCCTGTTCAAAACCACCCACGGGAGGGGGAGGGAGGGTGTAACCTTGGGGAGGCAGCTTCCTTCCACCTCAGGCAACACCCAGTAAGGGACAGAGCTGCAAATAAGCAGCGGCTGACCTTCACAGTGGCCAGGGGGCCATGCTGGGGGCCGAAGGTCAAATCTGGGCAATACCAGGGGGTCATTCAGTATGAAGCCAGTTTGAATTCTTATTCCATTCTTTTTTTAAAACAAATTTTAATGTTTATTTTTGAGGGAGAGAGACAGAGACAGAGTGTGAGCAAGGGAGAGGCAGAGAAAGAGGGAGACAGAATCAGAAGCTGGCCCCAGGCTGTCAACACAGAGCCCGATGCAGGGCTTGAACCCACGAACCGCAAGACCATGACCTGAGCTGAAGTCGGAAGCTCAACCGACTGAGCCAGCCAGGAGCCCCTGAATTCTTAGTCATTCTTGATTCAGACCCAGACTCTGGGAGCACCTGGTCGGCTCCGTTGGTTAAGTGTCCAACTCTTGACTTCAGCTCAGGTCAGGATCTCACAGTTCGTGAGACTGAGTTCATGAGTCTTAATGAACCAGGAGATCCTGACCTGAGCCCCACCTGAGCCCAAGTCGGGCTCTGCTCTGACAACACGGGGCCGGCTTGGGATTCTCTGTCTCCCTCTCTCTCTGCCCCTCTCCCATGCTCTCTCTCTCTCTGTCTCAAAATAAATAAATATTAAAAAAAAAAAAAAAGAAAGCCTCTAGATATTAACTTCTAGGTATTTTTAAGTTGCCAATGATACTTGTCAGGAAGCTATGCAAACAATTCCTGACAGAAAAGATAGACCCAAAGGTTACAGTTTTATTGCCCTGGGGGCAATAAACCAGTTTTGAATTTAACTTAGCAAAGCCATTTCCAGCAGTTCTTTTTTTTTTTTAATGTTTTATTTTTTGAGAGAGAGAGCTTGAACAGGGGAAGGGCATAGAGAGTGGGGACAGAGGATCCAAAGTAGGCTCTGTGCTGACAGGCTGACAGCAGAGAGCCCGACGTGGGGCTTGAACTCACGAACCTTTAGCTGAAGTTGGACACTCAACCTTTTGAGCCACCCAGGTGCCCTCAGTGGATCTTCTTTCAATGACAACATACACGTCAGTCTCTTGCACCCTCCTGTGAACCAACTTTGCTGTCTTGCTTGTTCCCTGGCTCATGAATTAAATAAATCTCTGACCCATGGAACACTGGGAGTGGGGTGGCACCGAAGGAGCCACCTTTGCCTCCACCTTGTCCCAACCCTGGACCCATTTCTCACTGTATGAACCTGAGTCATGTTCTTAATTTCTTAAAAGTCCAACTTTTAAAAAATGGTTATTTTTGNCGCAGGCGCCCCTGAAAGTTAAACTTTGACACCTCTGAGCACCTCTTATACTGTCGGTGTTGATTCAGCCATACCCTGGGGAGGTCTGGATGTTTGCTGGGGCCTATTTCTCATCCCAGAGTGGCTGGAGGCCAAGTGTCTGCTGCGCTCAAGGCAGTGTCTGAGACAAGGGTCAAACTGCAAGGCTGTCCAGTAGGGTAGGTGGGAGCTGAGGCCCTGGATTCAAACCTGCTACTTACTGTTAGCCTTATGGTCCTTGGTAAATAACTGAAACTCTCTGAGCCTCAGCTTGTACATCCTTAAAATGACGCTTAGAGAGATAACGCATGTCAGGTGCTTTGCCCAGGGACTGCCAAATGATAAGGATTCAATAAATGGCAGCTGTTAGTACCAGCCATTCTTTTTTACTGTGGTCAATAGATAACACAAAATTTAAGATTTTAGCAATTTTTAAGCATACAGTTCTATGGCATTAAGTACATTCACAGTGTTGTCTAAACCATCACCGCCATCTATTTCCAGGACTTTTTCATCATCCCCAACTGAAAATCTGTGCCCACTAAACACGAACTCCCATTTCCTCCTCCGCAAAGTCCCTGGCAACCACCCCTCTACTTTCTGCCCTCTATGAACTTGTCTACTCTAGGGATCCCATCTAAGTGGAACCATACAATACTTGTCTTCTTGTATGTGACTTATGTCACTCGGCATAATGTCTTCAAGGTTCGCCCATGCTATACCATGTATTATAGTCTCATTCCTTTGAGGGCTGAACGATATTCCATTGTACGGATACACTATATTTTGTTTATCCATTCATCCATTGATGGGCACTAGGGTTGTTTCCTCCTTTTGGTTCTTTTAACTAAAGTTGCTATAAATATGGGTGTATGAATATCTCTTCAAGTCTCTGCTTTCAGTTCTTTGGGTGTATACCTAGAAGCAAAATTGCTGTAACCTTGTGGTAATTCTATGCCTCATTCTTTGGGGGGAACTGCCATATTGTTTTCCCATAGTGGCTGCACCATTTGACATTCCCAGCATCGATGCACCAAAGTTCTAATTTCTCTACATCCTATCAACATTTGTCATTTTATGGTTTTGTTGTGTTGTGTTGTGTTTAACAATAGCCACCGTAATGGTTGTGAAGTAGTATCTCATTGTGGTTTGAATATCTAGTCAAGTCCTTTGCCCATTTTTCTATTGCGTTGTTTCTTTCATTGCTGAGTTGTAGGAGTACTAGCTCTTCTTAAGAGGAAAGCTCTATCCAGCATGCATGCACACACACACACACACACACACACAATTACACAAACACACTTTAGACCATGTGATGGACTTGGAGGGTTGGGACAGATCTCTGAAACATGAAGTAAAAAGTGTCACAGCTGTGCACACACCTGCCTGGGATTCAGCCGCTCCAGTCGGGGTCAGGGGGCAGGCAGCCCACCAAGCCAGAATACTCCATCCAGCCCCAGCACATGGAGACACTGGCTTCCTGAGAGCAGCGTGTTCTAACCCAGTGAGATAAGTGGCCACAGATGAAGCAACTCAAACACAGACAGCTTGGCTCAACACCCACCCACTGGGAGAGGACTTGGTCTTTGCACACCAGCCTCTTTACTGGCCTCATTGATCTCCTCTGGCAGAGAAGCTAAACAAAGTGGGGCCCGTCCCTCTCACCCTGCCTGAGGCCAAGCCAACGAGGGAGCAAGTGACCAGGAACGTCTGAGCTTAAAATCAGAGACCCAGTGCCAAGACCAAGGCTTCCCTTTGCATTAATTAAAGGTAGCACTCTGGTTTCTTCTAAGTCCAAACTGGCTTCTTTTGGGTTGGACATCTAACTCAAGGCCTGGGACATTAGAAGAGATTTGATAAAGTTGCAATGGACTTGGGGGCCCTGGGTGAAATCTGGGATCATCCCACAGGAAAGTGTTTCTGTCTCTTTATAAGGGAAACCAAGGCACCCCCTTGTTGAGAATCTGACACAGATTTGCAGATACCTGAAGTACTCTCCATGGCAAAGCAGGACAAAACATTGTATCTGTATTAGCTTACTAGGGCCTCCATGATGATTCATCACAGACCGAGTGGCTCAAACACCAGAAATCCAGTGTCTTGCAGTCCAAAGGCTGGAAGTTTAAGATCAAGGTGTCAGTATGCTGGGTCCTCTCTGAGGACCGTGAGAGAGAATCCGTTCCATGTCCCTCCTTTTCTGGTGACCTTATGGCCATCTCTGGCATTGCTTGGCTTCTTCTCTGTCACTCTGATGTCTGCCCTCACCCTTACGTGGGCTTCTCCCTGTGTCTCTGTACCCTCACATGGCCATCTTCTTATGGGGACATATAGGACATACAGCCTATATGTCAGCCATACAGCCATATAGGACCAGGGGCCCATCTATCCTAGTACGACCTCATCCCAGTTTAACTAATTATATCTGCAATGATCCTATTTCCAAATAAGGTTATTCTGAAGTATTAAGGGATTAGGACTTCAGCATATGAGTTTACAGGGATATATTCAACCCATAATAGCATCCAACCTCTCCATCAGTCCTCTCCTTTCATTCGGAAAGGCCAGAAATAGCACTGATACTTTTTTTAACTTTTTAAAAATGTTTATTTGTTTTTGAGAGACAGAAACAGAGAGTAAGCAGGGGAGGGACAGAGAAAGAGGGAGACACAATTTGAAGCAGGCCCTAGGCTCTGAGCTGTCAGCACACAGCCGGAAGCAGGGCTCGAACTCACAAACCATGAGATCATGACCTGAGCCAAAGTCGGACACTTAACCGACTGAGCCACCCAGGCTCCCCAGCTGATATTTCTTAAATAATGTCAGGGAGAGGGGGTGTCCTTAATCCGGGGTATCCCCAACCCCTATCACAGGCCTTATGGAAAAAGTAGCTACAGAGGTTTGAGCATCAGATAGATGCTTCCCTGAAGCCCAGCTCCACCAGTTTCCTTCCTGGGTGACCTAGAAAATGTTACATAATCCCTCTGATGAGCAGTTTTCTCATTTATTTATTTTTTGATGTTTATTTATTTTTGAGAGAGGGCACGTGGGGGAGGGGCAGAGAGAGAGGGAGACAGAGGATCTGAAGCAGGCTCTGTGCTGACAGCAGAGAGCCGGATGTGGGGCTCGAACTCACAAACTGTGAGATCATGACCCAAGATGGAGACGAATGCTTGACTAACTAAGCTGCCCAGGTGCCCCTCTCATTTATATAAAGGGGATGAAAAGAATCAAATGGCAGAGTTGTTGAGATAAGAAGAGAAAAATATAGCACTTAATCCAGAGTGAAAGTTTAAGCACATCAGTGCAGGAGAATGGTCGAAGCCACTGTTCTCTATAGTAAAAAGGACCCGATTTTTTCGCAGGGCGTATGGCCACTAACCTTCCCCTTGCTGCTAAGTGTAGTCATGTGATCAAGCTTGGCCAGTGATATCCAAGCATAAGTATCACACGAGAGCTTCCAGGAACTGTCATTAAAACAATGCCTGTGCATGCTCTCTGCTTTTCTTCACCCCATCCACCTTCCTGCTGCTGCCGGACATGATGGCCAGAGCCGGTGTCTTAGACCATGCAGTGACACTGGGAAGAGGGGTATGCATGGCAGACCACACGATGGAAGGAACCAGGTCCACCCGGCTTCCCAGGGAAAAGCCCCCACACCAACCCTGGACTACCTGCCTCTGCACTTTTATGGGAGAGAGAAATAAACTAGTATCCTGTTTAAGCTGCTGTTGCTTGGGGTCTCTTTACTTGCAGCTGAGCCCAATCCTGACAGATATGGGGTCTCCCTTTGCTGGTTCAGAATAAGTGACCATCACATATTTATTGGCTGAGCCACCTCTGTGGTGTGGCCGAGAGTCTGAGACATTCATATTCACAAGCTTCGTTGCTCGACTCCTCTGAGTCTTCAGGGCTGAGTGTTCCGTTAGTGGGCAGTGGAGAGGCTGGTGCCCCTCCCTTGGATCCCATGTCCCTGTGCAGGTCGTGGTGAGTGTCCGTGACTCAGAATAAAACCCTCGCTACCCTCTGGGCGCAACAGAGCATGTTACTGAAGGCCCATTGGGATAGTATGTTCTCCGTGAGCACGCAGAGGTGGGTGAGGGAAAAGAATAGAAGAAAAGCAGTGCAATCTCTTGAGCCCCTGCTCACTCTGCTTTGGCTCCCCACCTCACTGGAATAACAGGTCCAGTCTTCTTGAGCACAGTCTATATACATGATTAGCAATCCTGCTAGCCAGGGAACACCTCTCCTGTTTAGCAGATGATGCTCGCCAGTTGGTTTGCGGCTCACAGCAATGGAGTCAAGATTTGAGTCTGCAAAGTTCCGAAGCCTGGGCTCTCCCCAAAACCATATTCAACTCCCCAGCCCTGTGCCCTCCTTGCTGTTGAGGAAACTGCGCCATCTGAGGTGTTCACTCACGTTGCCCTGAGTCGCCGTCCCTGACAGAGCCCACTGCAATCCAGAAGGCACAGCATGGCTGAAATAGGAGGCTTTAAGATGCAAATCCCAGCTGCCCTCTCTCAGCAGCTCTACAGCCTCGGATGCCTTCCTTGGCTTCTCGATATTCATTTCTTCCTCCGTAAACAGCAAGAACACTCATCTTAAATGTTTCCCATGAGGCCTAAATTGGAACCGACGTGATAACTTATGAAAGTGTCTGGCAAAAGAAGGGGCTCAATAAATATAAATAGTAACTCTCTTCCCTTTGGTTTTGTCTAGAAATCCTGCCTAGCAAAGAATGTGGGGACCGAAATGGTGCAAGTCTAAATTAGCTGTCCAAACAGTCTCCACGACTGTCCTGCCTCTTGCCTGGCAGCCTGGTGGAACTGAGGGATGTGAGTCAGAGAATCTGAAGACCAGGGGCCGCTTGCTAGCTGGGTCACGTTGGGCAAGAAACCTAACCTCTCTGCAGACCTCATGAGATCGCACACGTGAAAGAATTTTATAAAGTATAAAGGGTGAGCAAACAAAAATGGCCGCCCGAGTGCTCAGATGTAGCCCGAGGAGAGAAACTATCACTCCACATGTGTTTTTTGTAGAGGACAGCTGGACAAAGGACTCTCCGCAACAAAAGACTGGGGAAGGCAGTTTGGTTAATGGTCCTTCACCCAGAGGCCAAAAGGTGAAAGGTCACAAGGAGGCCTTGTCTACCAGGGGGATTCCTGCTGAGAGGCCTGGGGGCCGGTTGCCCTTGTGAGGCCCAGAGCAACTGGCTCTCTATCCAAAGAAAGGGACACTTTGTTTTCAAGATTACAGAGAGGCCGAGAGAGAAGGAGGAGGGTGGGCAATATGCTGAGGCTGTTAGAGTCTGCTCTTGCTTCCCCACCAACTCGCTGGACACTCAGTAGAATCCATATGCTCGTTTATTGGCGTCCATCGTTACTATGATTAGCTAACCTCTGGCATACACAGTCGAAGGCCCAGCACTGCGCTACGGGAGCACTGTCTCACTGAGCTCTCAGGATGACCTGATGTGAGATTGAACTCCCTTAACATCTCCACGCAGCTGACCTGGAGACTGAGGTTTGAGGAGCCTTACTGAGTGACCCCAGTGCCATCTGGTGGGAGTGCATCTGCTAGGCCATGGCTGGAGAGACTGAAATGACCCTAACAAGGTCACTAGCTTGAAGCCCAGCAAGAAAGGTTTAAATAGGAAGGAGGATGTTGCCAGAGCTCCGGACCCCCACCTCCAGCTACCCTGCTTTGTTCCCTAGCTCAGCAGGGGAACCACTACCCACCCACCACCCTGGGATTTTAGAGACTTGAGAATCAGTCTCTCTTACCCCAAGCCTTACACTCAGTCACTGGTCCAGGTTTGACCCAAGGTCCCGGGCTAGGAATCCCTGGGAGTCTGCATCATCTGATCCCCATTACCCCATGTCCCGAAGAAATCGGTACAAGTTCTGTTGCAGAAAAATGGGTGAGATGGTGACAAGGGCCAGTCATTCCAGGTCAACACGGATCAAGCTTTGCTTGACCAGTGTCTCACAGGTTCTTATTCCCTCCTCCCAACCGCTCTGGGATGTGGTTTGTATCCCGACTTTGCAGATGTGGAATCTGAGGATCAGGGGAAGGAGGAACCTGCCCAGAGTCACGCGGTGAGGGAGCGGGAAAGCCAGATGTTCTTAATCCAGGTCATTGTACCATCCAGATTTACAGACCGGGAAGACGGGACAAAGATAGTTCTGGAAACGCTTCTCTAAGGAGGGGTCTCTTGCACTTGGAATAACGTTAAGTATGGGCTTGGAAGCCAGGCTGCTTGGGTTTGAACCTTACATCCACACTCACTAGTCTCAGGGTCTCAGTTCCCCCTGTAGAACAAAGGGGATAATAGTACCCATCTCTTGGGACTATCGTGAAATTAAAAAAGTCAATGAAGATAAAGCAGTTGGAATAATGGTATTATTGTATCATGGAAGGATACTAATCGTAGCCCACTGGTATCACTATCAAAGGATGATCACGATTTGCTGAGCATCTATTCTATGCCGGGTACCATGTCTGATCATTCCTTGGACATCATCGCTACAGCTCACTGCCATATTGCAGAGGCCTGGCTTTAATGCCCCACTGGAAAAAACTCAAATGCAGAGGGGACGTGGTCATCAGCCTCCACGACAGCACCCCAGGGTCCTTCCCCTCCTGGTGTTCGTAGCTTTGAACACCCTTCTCCCACACGAAATAGAGCTCATCTCCATAACCAAGAGGATGTTGTGAAAATGACAGCATGTGTCCTCTGAGGTCCGAAAACACACATGGCAGCATCCACATTGCTCTCTTAGGTCCTTGGTCTTGGGGAAAGCCAGTGGCCGTGGCATGCACACAGGAAGAGGAACTGAGGCCTCCTGCCAGTGGCCAGCATTGACCCACCAGCATGTGAGTGGCCACTGAGGTCACCGATCTTCCAACCCCAGCAGACATCTTGCCCAACCTTGCGAGAGACCTACAATCAGAGCCGCCGGCAAGACACTCCTGAGCCCTCGAGCCACAGAAACTATAAGATGATACAATTTTTCTTTTTGTCTCTAAGCTTTGGGCTCCTACAGCAAATGGTAATGAATACGGAAGATGAGTAATTTGGATAACAGGATTTAAACTCAGATCGGCCTGGCTCCAGTCCGTGCCCACACCCACCACATCATGGTCAAGGAGTGATCTCCAAGGTAGGAGAGAAGAGCAAGGGAGGTATATTGCTTCTTAGACTATAGCCTGTCCACCCAGAGTCCAGTTGGCTGGACAGAGTCAGGCACATAAAGATACGGTATTGGAGGCTATGGCCGGTCCCAACCTGGTTCAGGAGCAGAGCTAAGGGCTGCCTCCAGGTGGGGCATAGCTAGCTGACCGCCTTACTCTTTATTTGCTGAGGACCTGAGGAAGGGGCCGTTCATCTTGTGGGAAGCCCCCGACTCAGGCCAGTGTCCATGGCAACACTCAGCATTCAGAGCTTCCTCTAAGCCTGGGAGCGGCCTAAGGAGCCGGCCGCTGCCGTCCAGATGTGCCCTCCGGCATCCCAGGGCTATCACCTTCCCCCAGGCAGAGTCACCCCAGGCTGGACACAGCCGCGTCCTGGAGGAGCTGTGCTGGGGACAAGGCAAAGGGCCCTTTCCCGCCCCATAGCCCAGAGCCTGGAACCCAGCCTCTTTCTCTCCGCTCCCAGTTGCCCTCTGCTCAGCAGGGCACTTGACCTCTCCTCTGGGAAGGGCTGAGTAACCACCGAGCCAAGTGCTCCCAGAGCCTTTCCCCTGAGCCAGCCAGCATTCCGGGCTGTGGGATCGCCAAAGCACCCTGGCTCGCTTTGAAAGTGTCTGGGGAGCTTTTGATCCTCTGCACAAAAAAGAAAGAAAGAAAGAAAGAAAGAAAGAAAGAAAGAAAGAAAGAAAGAAAGAAAGAAAGAAAGAAAGAAAGAAAGAAAGAAAGAAAGAAAGAAAGAAAGAAAGAAAGAAAAGAAAAAAGAAAAAGAAAAAGTATTTATTGTCAGAGACTGTTTGTCCCAGGTTTTAGTGTCCTCAAGAGACAAAATGAATTCTCTCTGCAGTTGAGGAAGCTTCAAAATCGGAAATCGGAGGGGTGGACAGGAATGGGCACCGGTCAGAAAGCAACGTCTATCACCCAGGACGGAAGGAGGGCTCTAAGCCTCATGGGGGCTGCAGGGCCCTGGAAGCGCAGCCCTGTCCCAAGAATCCAGGTCTATCTCACTCCAAGGAGGAGGGAAGAGTCAGTGGGCACCTCAGCCTTTCTGCTCTTGGCTTTGGTGGCCGCAGTCAGTCTGTCTGTCTGTGCTCTCCTGTCCTCACCCCTCCCCTCTTTATCCCCCCTGCCCCCAGTAAAAACCTTCTTGTAGCATTTGTTGGGGGGAGGACACCCCGCACATCAAACAACTCCCCAACAAATCCCTGAGGCTGATGATGAGAGTCCAGCCGTCTTCCACGGCGTGCTTCCTCCCCGAGAGCTTTTAAACCTATTCCTTTGAGGGAGCCTCACACTATAGAGAGAAAGAAACTGGGGCTTGGGAACCAAATAGACTTGGGTTTTAATTCTAACTCTGTGGGCCCCTCTGGGTCAGCTGGGATGAATCCCTGAGGTCCTCCACTCCCGAGTGCTTTTGGAGGACTAAACAGATAACAAGGGCTCTGCAATGACCAGTGCAGAGCCCAGCGTGGGACAGAAGCTCAAAGACAATGGCTGTAGTTAAGAATGGAGAAACTGAGGCCCAGAGGCCATTTCAAGGTCACAGAGCCCAGACCAGTTCGCAGGCACCAGATCTCCATGCACCTTGCTATTTATAAAATGGCTCGACATCCCCATCTATAAAATGGGGCTGGGGCTACTCTCTATCTGTAGGGGATCTGTAGGGACAAAGGGGGCCAGTGTGGGTAGTGGTTGATCATGTGGACTCTGGAACCAAGTGCCTGGGTTCAAATCCCAGTTGCGTGCTTATGGACTCCATGACACTGGGTAAGCTATCCACATCTGGGTGTCTCAATTCTTCCAACTGGAAGCTAATAAGGTGCAGGGTAGGCTTATTGGGAGGAGTTAAGCGGGTTAGTAATAATAAGCAGAACTATTATTATTCTCAGGGGTGCCTGTGCCACAGAGACCCAGGCTAACCAAGCACGGGGAAATGGAAGGAGCCAACCAAGGAGTAATATCCTGACCCTCACGCCACAGAGGGCTTGGGACATGGACAGGCACTGCTGGACGCTGCCCGGACAGGGCTGGGATGGAGAGAAAAGACCCAACAGGCTGGAGGCCGGCCCTCCCCCCCTTCCTCCCGGCCGCCATCAGCCCGGGTTACATGATGGGGTACCTCCTCTCCAGCATTAGGAGAATGGTGGGCACACAGCCCAAGCTCTTGGGTAACCTGGTTTTGAGCAATTCTCTAAAGGAATACAAAGTCCCCAAGGAGCACATGTCGGCGGTGTCATTACATCCTCCAGTCTGATCTCTGTTTTAAGGACATTCATTAATCTCTCCCACTCTATTTTTAGACAGCTCATGCCTAGCCATCAGCCAGACGCTGGCCCCTCTCCGAGACTGGAGTTTGTTTTCTGATTTTTNTTAATCCCCTTTTTTTTTTTTTTTTTTTGTTAATGATAACTGAAGCAATTTCTTAATGCTCCTTTCAGAAAGAGGTTATAGAGGTCACTTTGTGTCCTATCAACAGCTTGCAAACTATGGAAAACCAGGGCTTTCTCTTTTGCTAAATTAAGACGAAATGAGTTATCCTCCTAACAGCGTGTTCATCCGTTTCTGTTTGGGAATTTTCACCCTATTTTGTGATTGTGTCTTCAAGAATAAGCCTCCCCCCACGTCAGCCTGTGTTGTCATGATTTCTCCATCTGTGTTCCCAGCAGCCAACACAGAGCCCGAAAAGTGAGGGTCTTCGGGGATGTTTGTCAGGTCAATGCTCATTCCTGCCATCCCCACCGCCCTTCCCTTCAGCCAGGCATACGGCACATTGGGGGGAGGCTGTGGGGACAAGGTTTTGGACAGCCCACACTGTTGCCCTTTCCTCTTCTGATACAGAAGTCCTCTTCCACTGGGGACACATTACATGTGGTTCCCATGAGGTGACCCTTGCTCATGGAGTCAAACATGTGACACTCTCCGCCCCAACCTGGGCAGAGTTTCCCACTTCCATGGGCCTGGACTTGTGAGCTGAGAAGAGTCACCCAGAGCACTCCCAAGAGAGAGGGACAGCTGTCTGATGCTGTAGGCACTAGCCACATGGAGCCATTTACATTTAAATCTACAGCTTTCACATGGCTCTATCTCTTGGGACACTTGTCCACAGAATGCAACCATGCCATGAAAACCAGACCACGTGGAGAGGACCATGTGAAGAAAAGCCAAGCACTCGCTGAGCAACCAGGTGATGGGCACCACCAGTCCGCCGACCATGAGGGTGCCATCTTGAAAGTAGATCTTCTAGTCTGCAGTAAAGCCAGGCCAGGCGACACCACATAGACCAGAAGTGAGACTTCCACACTGAGCCCAGGTTAAACTGCAGAATAATGAGCAATAAATGATTGTTATTCGAAGTCACTACATCGTGGGGTGGTTTGTTATGCTGCAATAGATCACTAGAACAATGACTCTCTGTCTTTGATTTATGGAAGATACCCCTATATCCTTAGAGCAAAGCCTCCATCCCAGCTTATGCTGGTTTGCATGTATTTATGTGACATGCAACTAAAGAATGAAAACTGGGGCGCCTGAATTTCTCAGTAGGTAAAGCGTCTGACTTCGGCTCAGGTCATGATCTCACGGTTCGTGGGTTTGAGCCCCGTGTCGAGCTCTGTGCTAACAACTAGCTCAGAGCCTGGAGACTGCTTCGGATTCTGTGTCTCCGTATCTCTCTTGACTCTCTCCTACTCATGCTGTCTCTCTCTCTCTCTGTCAGAAATAAATAAAATATTAAAAAATTTTTTTTTAAAAATAAAGAATGAAAACTACAGAAGGCCTCTTTTCCCATTTTAGACAGGAGTTGGGTGAAGGAAAATAAACTAAGGCTGTCTCTCTGACCTGCACCCCTCCATGTGCATTCAAGAAAGAGTCCTGAGTCTCTTATACATGCATATATGTGTTTGCGCATCAAGGACCATGAGCTTTTTTTACTCTCTTAGAAACTAGCTATGGGACTTTGCACACAATGGACACTCAACCCTGGACATGACCATCAGACACACAGTAGTCACAAAACCAAAAGACTGCTCTGACCAAAAGCAATGATCTGTCTTGGCACAGGCTGCTCTCGCCAGCTATCATTACATGACACTGCAGGTACGTGTATTGCAGCCACCCCTTCAACTGGTGCAGAAGAGAAAACAAAGGCCTAAAGTCTGGATCACTTGGCTTCCTACACCGCACCCTCAGATATCGGATTCTAAACCACTGCCAGAACACTCAAGACTCCTAGGTGCCCGAAGCTTCAGCTGGGCCTTCGGCCACAGGCCCTAGGGATCCATCATCAAGACAGAAGCGAGAAGGAACTGGAAAAAGCTGTAGTCTATTAAAACGTTCCAGTCAATCAAGATGTACCCATGACATATGTTGACCACAAGTCCCATTGCAGCAAAATCTCTATGTCATGTAAGATTTCCAAGACCTGTTGGCAAGAGCCCATGTACTGAATTCCGGTGCAATCAATGAATTTCAACAGGGCCTTGGCACATGGGCCAGTGAGACTTGGCCCATTATCATTTCCAGGGATGGGGAAATATTGGCATCAAAAAGGCCAGAATACACAACCCTTGTTATGCATCTCCCTGTACCTGGCTGTAGAGTAAGGACTAAAATTAAGGCCCAATATTACGTGTTGCCGTGACATCTGGGGAAACTGCAAGGGTGTTGAATGGCCTAACTGTCAAGTCCCCCACCCCAGGGTGCCCCCCATGGGTAAGAGCCCCCTAACCAAACAAGCCCCCTTACTGAGAGGACCAGGCACACTTCCTGATTATCCCTGAGTCGTGGGTTTTCAGTTCCCTGCCCACCCATGGGATATTCAGAAGAGCCAATGAATTTTCCCATGAAACCAGGGGGCACCTCACCCTCCTGATACTACAAAACCTATCAGCCTCCCAAGACCCCTGGTTATTCACCTTGTGCCCATGTGCAATCTCCACGTGGCCCTGAATATAGTGTGTGCACCATCCTCCTCCCCTGGGGTGTGGGTTTATGTGACTAATAACCTGCTGTTGATGCATTCGGTCACGTGTTGTGCATGCCGCCATCGCCATAACCCGAGGGCAGGAATCCCTTCCTCACTAATGGGATGAACAGGAGGCAATTAAAACAGTAGCCTTTGAAGAAGTTTCTGGTGTCTCCTCACCAGCGGTGGTGGCGCTGGGAATATCGGAGCTTCTCTGCTGTGCAGTTGCCTCTGCTTGTCGTGGGCTTGGACTCTAAATGCCTCCCCCTTCGTACCATCTTGGACAGTGTCCTCCACTCTTCAAAGAGCGCCACCTCCATTCCCATCCGCTGTCCCAGTAGCTCAGGAAGTCAGGGGGGGAGATGTGATTATCGCCCCCCATTTGACAGGTGAGGGGTTTGGTCTTGAAGAAGTTCATGCACTTGCTGGAGGCCACACCCTTGATCTGAAAGCACAGACCACACCTTGGCTCTTGTGACACGTTCAGTGGTTCCTGGAGGGTATTGGGGGTTCTGGCCCAAAGCAAAGAGAGGTGACTCATCCCAGTTTCTTTCTCTACGGCTGCTTTTGGGTAATATGATCAGAGAAACCCATCCTTCTGTTCTCTGAAAAGTTCCCAGCCTTGGGGCGCCTGGGGGGCTCAGTCAGGTAAGTGTCCAACTTCGGCTCATGTCATGATCTCGAGGTTCGTGGGTTGGAGCCTCATGTCGGGCTCTGCGCTGGCAGAGTGGAACCTGCTTAGGATTCTCTCTCTGTCTCTGCCCCTGTCTTGTTTGCACTCTCTCTCTCTAAAAAAAAATTAAAAAATTTAAAAATTAAATCGACAAACAAACAAACAAATAAATAAAAGTTCCCAGCCTTCCAGAAAGGAGGAAAGACTCATGATCAGAATATCTTCAAGTGAAAACACGATTCCAAGTACCTTACTGTGTTTGGTTTACATTGGGTATTAGTTTCCTGGAGCCTCAGTAACCATCTCAAACTGGATGCTTTAAAACAACAGAAATGTATTCTCTCACAGTTCTGGAAACTAGAAGCAGGAAACCAAGATGTCACAGGGCTGTGCTCCCTCTCAAATGCTCTAGGGGAGAATCCTCCTTGCCTCCTCCAGCTCCCGGTGGTCTCAGCTTCCTAGATGTCCCCTGGCTTTTAACTGTGTCACTGCAATCTCTTTCTGTGTCTTCACATGGCTTTCTTCTCTCTGCGTGTCTGTGTGTCCTTTCCTCTCAGAAGGACACCGGCCATTACATTTAGAGCCCACCCAAACCCAGCTGACTTCAACTCAACTTAACTAATTACATCTGCAAAGACCTTACTTCCAAATACGCTCACATTCTAGGGCGTTGGGTGGCTCAGTCACTACAGCGTGCGACTCTTGCAACTCTTGATCCTGGGGTTGTGAGTTCAAGCCCCATGTTGAGTGTAGACATTACTTAAAAAAATAAAATCTAAGTAGTAATAATAGTAATAGATCTTCAGCTTCAGGAAAACACCCGTGGGCACATAGCACACAATTTCACACAGACTTTCAAGGGGTTCACAAGGTCCCATTATGCAGAGGGCAAGGCTTCTCAAACTTTAAGTCACCCAGAAGTCTTGTTAGAAGGCTGGCTCTGTCTCAGTGAGTTTGGGGTGGACTGAGACTCTGCCTTTCGCCCAGCTCCCAGGTGAGGCAGACACTTCTGGGTCTTGGACGACATTTTGAGTAGCAGGGACTGGGTGAAGACTTCATCATCAGGACAGCCTCCAGTTATTATATCATCATATTTAATCTCTCCAGCAGCCCTAGATGATTAGCATCATCGGCCCCGTTTTATAGGCTAAAAAACAGAGGTTTAGCCATCACCAGTAAACTTCGGAGGGTCAAGCAAGTAGTATGCAGCAGAGCCAGGATGTGAACTCAGATCTACCATCCCTAAATTCTTTGCTGTTAACCCCACATTAAAATGCCCCATAAGCCCCTCTCCTTCCTCATGGCACCAAGGCAGAGAGGACTGTCTCCGACGCGGGTACCTGTGTCAAGAACTTTGTTCACAGTGCTTTTAATATTTCCGTCACAATTCTTTGTTCGCATTTCTGCCTTCCGGGTCTTTGACTCCCCTGTACGCAGGCAATGGCCATAGCTAGTAGGGCCTCCCTAACCCCACAAGTGGCCTCCCACCCCCAGCCTGTGCCTGTGAGCTCTTAGCCGAAGACCGACCCCTGCTCTGTGCCAACCACTCACAGGGGAGAAATGATGAAAAAACTGGAGAGACTGACTCGCGAGAAAATAAGAAAAAAGCACAAGAGCCCCCAGCTATGTTTAGCTTGGCTCGCACACAAAGGGGAGATGTGATAAGGGCTCCAAGTTGGAGGCGGCAACATGGAGGCTGGAGAACTGTGACAGTGGCCCACCAGGAGGGGTCCCCACCCACAGGGAGGAGAGAGAAAACAGAGGCCACCCAACGTGGGGCCTGTGCCACAGGAAAAGCGGCTCCTGGAGCTTAGGGCCAGGTTTCCGTGGCAAGGACAGAGCTGGGGGCGTCCCTCCATGTGGGCTCCTCGAGGTTTTGGTCCCGGAAGACTAAGGGCTCGTTCCTCCAGCAAACACCCCCTGCCCACCCCAGGCCAGGCATTCCAGACAGACTCCAGGCTCACTCGGCGAAAGAAAGCAACGTCCCTGCTCTCAAGCAGCTTATATTCTATCAGGAAGAAGCACTCCCTGAGGCCTTTGCCCTGGCTGTCCCCTCTTTCTAGAATGTTCTTTCTTCAGATATCCATACAACCAACGCCCTCACTGCTGTCAAGTTTCATGCAGATGACACCTACTCCGTGAGAAGGTTCTGGAACATTCTCCCTTGTTTTTTATGGCAACCATACTACTGACCACCTTATTTAACACCGCCACCCACGTGAAGCCTGCCACCCACGTGAAGCCCACCGCCACCACCCACTCCTCCGTTCTGTTCCATTTGTTCTGTGTTTCACTTTGCACTCACACACTGTCTAATTACTGTGTAAATTACTGGTTTGTTTTATCTATTGTTTACTGCCCGCATCTCCCCCTCAGAAAGGCCTCCCGCTCTTAGTTATCCACGGCCAGGTGGTCTGTGGAGCCAGCAAGGTATCAGGACCGGAGTAGAGTGCACATTGGGTTCGTTCCCCAGCTTCACAAATCCCCAGTGTGGGTCAAAACACCTCTTCACCTTGCTTCCCTCCTGAGTCACCCCCTTCGGGCCTCTCTTCCTCCAGCCGCTCTGGGGGCCAGGCTGGGTTCCCTGCAATGGTAAAGATGTAATAAAGAATCATCGGACTAATGAAAATGGAGAGGATTGGTGGGAACTCCCAGCCACATGAGAGGCAACTGCCTGTTGATTTATTGTGGGAAAGACGTAAATACTGGTCTCTGCCCTGAGAGGGAACACATGTTCTTAGTCGAGCGGTAGATGCTGAAGGCACACCACTGAGGGTATTCACCCTCTAGTGGATGCAGAGGGGGCCGAGACACAAAGCTTCACCAGGAATGAGCGGTGGTTAAAACAAGAGCTTTCCCTTAGCCTGTTAAGCTGGCTACCATGAAATGAACCCAAATAATCAGCAGGGTTAAGTGAGAGTCAAAAACTCAGGAGGCTTAAATCCCAACTGCCAATCAGTACCGTGCGACGTTGGTTATGTTGGTTGATGACACCAAGCCTTAGCTTTTCCATCTAAAAATGGGTTTTAATGATAGTTCCTTCCTCACTGGGTTGTTGTGAAGGTCAACAATGAATGTCAACCGCTTAGCACGGAGCAGGCACTTCGTGTTAGCCGTTGTTATGACAAAGCAGTGTTAGGTTAGCCGCCGTGAGGGACAGAAAATATGAGAGTGACAGTTTCTCCCACCAGGGACTCAGCATATGGTTGGGAAGATAATATGGGGCCCCATAGACATGAAGGGTATGCCCCAACACCAGATTATGGCACCCCTACATTCTGGTCTGGTCTTTGAGTCAGTCTTCTCTCTCCTGCTACAAGGCACATGCTTGCTCATCCGTCTTTCTTTTCTGGGGCAAGAACCATGTCTTACTCACACCTTCCCACTCTCCATCCAAAACTAAGACGGCGCTTTGTACCAGCAGGCATCCAACATGTTTGTTAATGTGAAATGAGATAGAGGTAGACAGTTTATAAATACCACCTAGGCAAAGTACCTCGGTATAGATGGAGGTAAACTGAGGTCTCTGGAGGTTATGGGAGCAGCCCAGGGCCACACAGCCATTTATAAGGGCCCCAATGCCTGGCTCTAACCTCACCCATTAGCCTTCGAGTGATATGCTGTGCATATTCCCTGGTATCCAGTGACCCAAGAATGTTGTTCCATTATCAGGAGGATGGAGGAATGGGGCTTATCATGAATGAGACAAAAGCTCAGTGGCCAAAAAAAAAAAAGAAAAAAAATCTACTGCTTTCTGAACAAGAGAGACAGAAGAGGAAATTCTAGAGAACCCAAGAAGTACTGAGCAAGAATGAGGCATTCCTATCTCGTTAAAGGCTAAACTCTGCCCTTCTACCTGGAGTTTTGAAGCCCCGGGGGCTTAGCAGGAGCTGTAGGTGGGGGAGGGGAGACTGGAGCCCGTTCTAGGGAAGAGGGTGGAGGTGGGGAGGGCTCCAGCTCCTTCCACTTCCACCCTAGCTTTAATCTGAGGGCTCTGCCTTTATCGCTTTTATTTGTATATATTTCTGGGTACAATTTCCTTTGAACAAAGGAGTCTGTGACTAAGAGAATGTTTGAAAGGTGCTTACTATTTCCAGTACAAGACCAAGGCAAAGAGAAATCAGAAATGGCCGGGAAAGATGGAGTGGGTCTCCCGGAGGGGTCGTCAGAATTTGGATGGGGAAAGGGAAGAAGAGAAGGGGCCCTGGGTAGGAGCAGGGTGACCACCAGCCAGGTGGCTGTGGGACAGCAAGGGACCTTCTCTGATAAGAGGAAGAGTCCTGTTGAGAAACGGAGTAGTGGGGAGAGGGGATTTGGCTTGAGAGGATGGAATTCTCTAGAAGATTCCTCTGGTCTCTCACTGGTGAGGTCCCCTTTATCGCAAGACCAGGTTTTAAAGCCTATGATGGCAATTCCCCAAAACCTGGTTCTAGAACATTCTTGGCATCTCCCACCATCTTCAGGAGGTCTACAGTCTGTGACGTAATCTGAGAAGCTCCAGCAGAATCCAAGTGCTTAGAAGTATCTTCCCTACCCTGCTGCGCCCGACCTCCTTGCCCCAGGGATTCACTCCCTAAGGTTCCCAAGGTATCTCTTAACTGTTAACACACAAGCATCCAACCCAACCGTTGTACTCTTGGGTGTTCATCCCGGAGAAATGAAACTTACGTTTACCCCAAAAACCTGTACCCAAACATTCATGACAGATTGGTTTGTAGCAATCCCAAACTGAAGACAACTCCTCACCACGGCCACCATGTCCATCGCCATGGTCATTCACCATGGGTAAATGGTCCACATACCATGGAGCACCAGTCAGTAATCAAAGGAGTGAACCATTCTTATGCACAAATACTTGGGTGGATCTCAAGGGAATTCTACTGAGTAAAACCCCCAATCTCAAAAAATCACATACTGTTTGGTTCTATTTATATAACATTCTTGATGTGACAAAGTTACGGAGGTGGAGAATACACTGGTAGCTACCAGGAGTTAAGGATGAGGCAAGAGTGAGTATGGCTATAAAGGGGTAACACCATAAAGCCTGGGGGTAATGCAACTGTTCTGTATCTTAAAGATTCTTTTAAGGTTTATTTTTATTTGAGGGGGGTGGGGACAGAGGATTTGAAGCGGGCTCTGTGCTGACAGCAGGGAGCCCAATGCAGAGCTCGAACTCACGAACTGTGAGATCATGACCGAGCCGAAGTCAGACGCTTAACCGACCGAGCCCCCGAGGAGCCCCAACAGTTCTATATTTTGATCGTGGTAATGGTTATTCCAATCTATACATGCGGATAAAACTGCATAGAACCACACACCCACACACATGAAGCCACATAAACAGCTTTATGGATTGTACCAATGTCAACTCTTTGATATTGTACTACAGTTAAACAAGATGTTATCTTTGGGGAAAACTGAATGAAGGGTATGCAAGAACTCCTATAAATGTTTTACTATTGTCATCATTGTTTGTTTTTGTTTGCTTGGTTTTGCAATTTCCTCCGGATCTGTACTTCAAAATGAAAAGTTTTTAAATACCCAGGTATTCCCCGGGAGAGGTAACGCTTGTGCTTCAGTTAAGGTCTTATAAATGAATCAAGTCTTTGGCAGATAGGAGAGGTGCTGGCAGGGAAGAGAAGGTCCCAGAAACTTAGCCAGTCTCTCAACTCTGTGGGGCATCTGCTCTGGCCCGAAAGCCAGTGGAATGTTACAAAATTAAAGCAAAGCAAAACACCACCAGCTGAATGTATTGTTGGGTTACTTGAAACAGAATGGTCCAGCGGTGTGCTAGAGCAGGCGGGTACATTTCTTCTCAACGTCAAGTCCAGTGAGTCACGTAGCTCATAATCAGCCAGAGTGGGGGTATTTATACTGGGGAAACTGGAAAATGTTACAAATTAGGGTTTGTTTGTTTTTTTTAAATTCAGAAAGCCAGTTGTTAAATATTTACCAGTACGCTGTTGACAATATCTAACCAGAGTTGTCTTGGACATTAAGGACACTTATCAGCATCTAAAAAGAGGTCCTATAAGGCAGGGGGTCCCAGGACTGGTTAGTGTGGTAAGCTAAATAATGGCCCTCCAAATATAGTCACATCCTAATCTTTAGAATCTGTGAATGGTACCCTAGATGGCAACATAGACTCTGCACATGTGATTAAATTAAGGGCCTTGAGAGGAGAGACCATCGCGTATTATCTGGGTGGGCTTGATGTAATCACAAAGATCATTATGGGATGCAGAAGGAGCTGGAGGCAGAGAAGTCACCATGGTAACAGAGTAGATTGGAGTGAGGCAGTTTGGTGATGCGTTGATGGTGATCTCGGGCCCACAAGCCAAGGAATGCAGGAAGCCAACTGAAACAGACAGGGAAATAGATTCTTCCCCTCAGAGCCTTCAGAAGGAACAGCCCTGCTGATACCTTGACTTCAGCCCAGTGAACCAATTTCACACTCTCACCTTTAAAACTGTAAGACGATATAGTTGTGTTGCTTTAAGCCACTGAGCTTGTGAAAATTTGTTGCAATAACAATAAGAAACTCAGGGTGCCTGGGTGGCTTAGTCCATGAAGCATCCTCCTCTTGGTTTTGGCTCAGGTCATGATCTCACGGTTCATGAGTTTGAGCCCTGCGTGTGCTCTTCGCTGACAACATGGAGCCTGCTTGGGATTCTCTCTGTCTCTGTCTCTCTCTCTCTGCCCCCTTCTTCCTCAAAATAAATAAACTTTAAAAGATAGCAATAAGAAACGAAAACATTTGCAATTGGTTTATCAATGCCAGGTCTTCTCAGTCAACATTTCTGTGATTCTCCAGGCTTTTCCTTCATGGTCACAAAATAGTTGCTGTAGCTCCACCTATCACACATCCTCACATAACCACATCCAAAGGCACCTAACTTATAACCTTTGTAAACAGGAAAAAATTCTTCCCAGAAGCCCCCAGTAAACTTTAGACAGGTTTGTGCCTAAAGTCATCATTGGCAAAGGAAATGGAAATATTGTGTTTGGCTCTACCCTGCTCAATATTCTTCCTTTGTTTGGGTTTTTTAAATGTCTATTTACTTATTTTTGAAAGAGAGAGTGTGAGCAGGGGAGAGACAGAGAGAGGGGGTGACAGAGAATCTGAAGCAGGCTCCTCACTGTCAGCACAGACATGGGGCTGGAACCCACAAAAATGAGATCATGACCTTAGCCCAAGTCAGACATGTAACCGACTGAGCCACCAAGGCACCCCAATATTCATCCTTTTTTTTTTTTTTTAATGTTTTATTTATTTCTAGGAGAGAGAGAGAGAGACAGCGTGAGCAGGGGAGGGTCAGAGAGAGAGGGAGTCACAGACTGAAACAGGCTCCAGGCTCTGAGCTGGCAGTCAGCACAGAGCCCGACGCGGGGATCGAACCGACGAACCGCGAGATCATGACCTAAGCGAAAGTTGGACGCTTAACCGACTAAGCCACCCAGGCGCCCCCCCCAATATTCATCCTTTGTGCTGAGAAAGGGTTCATGAAACAAGCACATGCCTAGTATTTAAACACAGTTGGGTCTCAGGAAGGAGAATAAAGAGAAAGTAATACAGTTCAATGATCCCCAGAGGTCATGAGGTTCTCAGGTACATGGACAGTCTTCCCAAGAAAAACAGCTTCTTTCCGTCCAGTGCTCAGAATGTGGGGTCACTTTGGGAGACTGGAGCAGAGGCAGAAAGACTGAGTAACATTTACCGAGTGTATGCTATGTGCCTGGTGTCTTCCTTACCATCTCATGCTGTGTCCTCACCATATCCCAAAAGTTCAGGGACTCAGAAAGTTCTAGAAATTTGTCCAAACATACCCAGTCCTCCAGAAACCAAGCTGGGATTGGAACTGAGGCCTTTCCATCTACAAAGTGCACAGGCTTTCCATGACCATGGCTTCCCAGATAAGCATAAGCCTCCCCGGCCCCCACCCCCTACACACATTCACGTCTCCTTCCCATGCTTCCCACCCTTGTGAGCTGATTTGAATCAGGCATTGCTGTTTACCAGAATTTAACACTTCATCTAGAATTCCAGGACTGGAGACTATGTGAGCCAACAGCTTCAAATGCCTTCCCTGGCTTTGGAGACCCGCCCAACAAACCTCACGCCCTCTCCAGTCACTCACTCCGAGTCACTACCTCCGAGCTGTCAGTTGAAAGAAGGAGGCTGCCTCTGGCCCTCCAGCCATGAGACTGGCCAGAGTCACTCCTTCCCCACCTCAGCTCTATAACCTGTTGGCTGCATAAACCTTGGTCAGGTGACTTAACCTGGCTGAGTCTCAGGTTCTCATGTGCAAAATGAGTTGATGAGAGACCACTGGAATTGCCCATACTGGGGTGCCTGGCCCTTAAGAAATTCTTAACAAATATTAGGCATTTGCCGATAAAAGACTTCAGGAAACCCAGCTCAGCATGTGGCAAATTCGAGGTCACAGTGGAAACCAGACGTAAGGGTCTGAGAAAGGACAGGCCTCTTTTGCCCAGAGCACACTAGGACCTGCCTCTTTAGGTCCTTAATGTACCTTAGAGTCACGCAAGCACCAGGGAATGACTCCGTCTATTGTCCTTGGGCCCTGAGGAAGGGAGCGAGGGCAGCTCCATTATAGCAGTGAACCCTGAGCACACACGCCAGCTGGAGGAATTGCTGAGGACCCAGCTCTGGTTTTCTTCGACAAGTGTGATCAGTGCACTTAATTTAATGCATCTTCATTGTCACCTAAAGAGATGTGACAGAATGGCAGGTGACTTTTCCGGGTACACCCCATTCAGGGATGGTGCCTTACAGGGCCAGGTCTGTATCACCAAGAGCTGGTCTTTGCTGGGCACTGATACTCATCAGGAGTCCTCGTTTGAACCACTGTTGATACCGAGGCAGGGAAACTAGACGGATTTCATCCAAAACAACTGCTTTGCTCCTTTTCCTGCTTCTGTTCTTGCTGGGACCTGTACCCCTGCCTTATACACACCTTATAGAACAGGTAGTGTATGTCCTCCATATAAAGGTCAAAGAGTTAATGATTTCTTTGGAGTCTTCCAGCACAGCTGATAACATCTAAGAAGGGACCTGTTCATCATGAACATGTTCCAAGACCACTGACTCACCAAGACCGCTGGCTCCAGGCCATAAGTGACTTATGCAGAACACCTTAACCCTCATCTTGGTTCCTGGATGCCTGAGAAGACACGTATGCTGGACCACAACCCTCAGTAAAAACCTCAGACTCCAAACAAAGACAAGACTCACCATCCTTTCCTTCCTCGTCTCCCAGACACTCTGTATTTGCACTCTCTCTATACCTTCAGTAAACTCTGCTCTCACTTCCTCTTGACTCTCGTTTGATATCTATCCTGCAGGATGCCCTCTGGGTCCTCAGAGCTGGCCAGGCTGCATCAATAGAAATTGTTTAACTGATGGCTACTCAATAGTTTAACTGATGGCTGCTGCCTCCTTTATTTAACTGATGGCTGTAGCCTCCTTTGGTTAACTGATGGTTGCTACCTCCTTTGTTCAAATGATGGCTCCTATCTCTATTGGGATAGAGTACCTGCCCATTTTTTGTTATCAGTTGGGGGCTCACATAATTATCACTTATTAGCTACATGAACTTGCATTGGGCACTCAATCCTCTGAGTCTCAGTTTCCCTTTCTGAAAATAGGTATGATGCTGACACTGGCTGTCCTGCCTGCACCTGGTTTCCTGGAATGAGATAAGAGGTATAGACAAAGAAGAGTTTTGTGAACAGTCAGACTCTGCTGCAAACCAGACCACCATTACCAGGTGGTCTACTGATCACACACAATGGGTGTGTTCACAAATGTGTTCCTGAGGACTAAGGACAGGGGCAGAATATACCCTTCTGATAGTTCAAAATCCATCCTCCAGAGAGACTAGTCATAAACTCAACAAGGAGGTCCCAATATGGGTATAATCTACTTGATCTATTCATCACATGATGCTGGCAAATCCATTCATAACTCCAGCCCTCAGTTTCTCCGTGTACAAAATAAAGGATTGCATGGGTGGGGTGATCTATTCCTGGCTCTGACTTTCCATGGCTACCAATAGACATGAAATTTTGAGGCGCACAGACCCTGGCATCCACAATCACACTGCGGTCCGAGCACAACCGAATCACCCCAGGAAGCCCTGTCCTTCAGCTTATACATCCCCACAACAACCTAGTCTATTGGAAAGGAAAGGGAGGCTCTGAGAAGGTAGCCTTCCCAAGGCCACACTTAGTGAATGATGGACCAGGACTTGAACTTGGGCCTGCCTGCCTCCACACCTGTATTACTCCTTCTTTTGCTGGGGAACACAGAAGTTTTCCAAATGTGCAATGAGATATTTCTATCTTGTTTCGTAGGGGAAGCCAGATGTATTTGCTAACACCCTTCAGAAGGCCAAGACTACAGTCACTTAACAGGGTGAATGGAGAAGCCCACAACATACAACACCCTGCGTGTAAACTGCACCCAGAATCCAGAGCTTTCGAGACAGAGGAGGAGAGACCGCAGGAAGGACAGATGCCCAGTGGCGCCCGCCAGGCCTGCGAAGATGGAAGAGGCTGAGGAAAAAAGAAGAGGAAAAAGGTTTACTTCCCCTCCCCCTCCCCCTAGTTGGGAAGCAGGCAGAGAGAGAAAGAGATCAAAACCACGAAAGGTCCCTCATGTCAACCTCTCCCTGTTTTAATTAAGCAGCCAGTCCGCACACCCACCCCCTCTCCCTCAAAAATGCTTTGCACTCAGCAAGAGCTGCTTCCCGTGGCTTGCAGTTAAGCCTTCAAACAGCCAGCAGCCTCAGGAAATGCCAGCCGCCCACAGGTGAGGGGCGCGGGAGGGCCCCTCCCGCAACTCCGCACCCAGGCAGAATGGTCACAAGATGGACCAAGGGGCTGCAAGAGCATTCCCTGGACTCTCCTCCACGGGGCCGTGACCCGCAGCAGCGCGCCTCCGACTGCAGTGACCCTCAGTAGGAAATGCATTTTCTGGTTGACCCAGGCCCCTCCTGCGTACGTCCTCACATATAAACCTCAAGTCTCATAAAACAGTACTTACCACTGTGACAGGCAATGCAGACGTATTTTTTACTCTTTTTTAATGCGAGTGGCAGCCCTGTACATCCCTCTCGCTTCTCCACGACGGCTTCCTTTTGAAAACCCAGCTGCTGGATGAAATGAGGCCCTGGCCTGGTCTCCTGAGTCTTCTCCTCTCCTCTGCTAGGCCGCGGTCCCACACTCCAGCAAGGTCCAGATGGTTCCAGAATTATTCTAGTTCTTTTGCACCTCCGGGGTTTGCCCAAATTCCTTGCATAGCCTGGATGTCCGTTCCTCTGTCCGCTGATTTTCCCTATATTTGTGATCGCCTCTATGAAGTCTTTCCTGCGTTTCTGATTTGTACCACCAGCCGCGGGCAAGTACCTCTGTTCTCCAATACTAGGCATGGTCATTCTATGGGGACAGGGTGTGAGCCCTCCAGGATCTGTCCCTCCTGCCCGACCAGTGTCTCTCCACCTACATGTGGATGGAAGAGGGTGGACAGAAAGGAAGGACAGGTGGAGACAGGATCTGAATCCCCTCCGGGGTTAGGTCCAGGTCCTCAGGAATGCAGTGGCATTTATTGTCACCTCTGTGTCAAGGACCTTCCAGGCTCAGTAGAAAGAAGACAGGGGTTTACAAACGCACCACTACCCGCAGCGGCAGGGTCTCCAGATCGGGGGGCATGATCCACCCTGGAGGTGAGATGCCTAAGAAAACCCTTAGTGATGCCCTGATGGGCTTTCTGGGAGGAGAAAAACAAGACCTGTCGGGTCTAATTCAGAAGGAAGGATGAAGTGGAGATCTCGGAAACCGGAGGCGGGAAGGGGAGCTGGGAGAGGAGCCCCCCACAAGGGTCAAAGTGAGTCTTATTGACTCCATTATGCAGATAAAGCAGTTGGGGCTTCAGGGCTCCCGGACAATCAGTTCAAAAAGGATGAGTGTCCTGGAATCAGCTACATAAAGAATGTTTATTGAGCACGTTCCAGTGAGAGGCACTAGAGAATTCAAGGCTGCTTAAGTCCCCTCCCTGCCCTGAAGAGGTTGGTGTTGTTAGTTGGGTTAGAACGGAAGTTCCAATAAAAGCTTTCTAAATGCAAAAGGGCAGAGAAAGCCTGGGGGTAATGGCGGTGGGAGAGGAAGGGGTTTGGGTTGGGCCCCGAAAGCTTTGCTGGTGAGCCCGGCCTTGAAATTTCTAATCAGGTTTGCTCTTCGGTGTGTGGGGGAGAAACCATCAGGATTCAGAGGCAAATATGCTTGGGTTATGTTTGCATCTTTCACTCTGGGACCTTGCGCTTGCTGGTCCTGATTGCAGACAAAATCCCTTCTGGGCCAGGGGAGGTGGAGGGACACAGTCATCAAGGGTCGCACGGGTAGATTTTCGATCTCCAGCTGAGGTGATGTACCCCGTTTCAACTCCGCCAAGGTGGCAAGAGGTGTCCTCCCCTCCCCGCGATCACCGCTAGAGGTGAACATGTAAAGGCACAGTTAGAAGCCAGTGGCCCTCAGCTGTGGTGGCACGTGGTGGCACAGAGTCCAGCCTCGCCCCAATTAAGTCCCAGTCTCTGGGGGAGGTGCCCTGGCATCAGGTTTTAAAGCTCGCCGGGGCTGCTGTGTTGGTGGGCGTGAAAAGCAAGATTAAGCTCTGTTCTTTCATGAAGAAGAAAAAGAAGAAGAAGAAGAAAAATGGAAGCGGCCAGAGCCTCTCTCCAGGCGAGGAACAAAAAGCAGGCAAGAATTGGCTTCTCCTTGTGATCTCGGTCCAAACCCCTTTTTCTCTCGCTGAGGGATTCTCCCAGCAACCTCCAAGCAACCAGCCAAGAGATGCTGCCCTGAATTTTCAGTTCTCAGCTATAGAACCAAGAAGTCTTTGGAGTTAAAAAGAGGCTTCTCAGCTCTCAGGCCCCTGGGCTGCTAGGATCTAGAGCCGGAGTCCAGGCTGCCTCCTCTAGAACACAGAGAGCCTCGGAGCCGCAGAGTAGGGCTGTTGGGCTGGAGGACTCCAAAGGCAGCACCTCTGGATACCTCCAGGCACTTTGTTCTGACCCGGAAGCCAGCAGTTCACCTCACAGGACCCCTGTACTCTGATAAGATTGCAGGCAGTGAAGCACAGACCCACCCCCATCCCTCCCTCCACTCGAGAAGAATCTGCCTAAATTGGACCTGATCAGGGGGAATGCCAGGGTCTCTTAAGCATCCTGCTCCCCAACTTCGTTCCCCGGGGATGCTCGTTCAGGCAGACAGAAACCTGGCTTGTCTGAAGTGCCGATCCCCTTGGGTTGGGAGGATAGGAAGAGAGTGCTTGTAATGGACTTGGGTCATGGGAATGGGGTGAGGGGTGGAGGGAGCACTTGGCTCCACCTTCTCTACCCTCTGCAGCCTCGGGGTCAGGAAATACCGAGTGGCAGTCCAGAAAAAGTTGATGCCCCCAAGCCTTAGTTCGGGACACTGCTAATCCCCCTTCTCATTCCTGCAGTTTTAATGGTTCCTTCTTTTATTATTATTATTTTTAATGTTTGTATGTTTATTTGGAGAGAGTGAGCGTGAGCAGGAGAGGGGCAGGGAGAAGGAGGCAGAGAATCCCAAGCAGGCTCCACACTCAGCGCAGAGCCTGATGCAGGGCTCGATCTCACAACCGTGAGATCATGACCTGAGCTGAGATCAAGAGTCAGATATTCAACCGACTGAGCCACCCAGGTGCCCCTTAATAGTTCACTCTTAACTTATTTTTTTAATGTAGTTTATTTTTTATTTATTAAAAGAAATGTTTGTTTATTGTTTTTCTTTTGTTCTTTTTTTCTTTTATAGTTTATTGTCAAGTTGGTTTCCATATAACACCCAGTGCTCATCCCAACAAGTGCCCTTCTCCATGCCCATCACCCCCCTTCCTCTCTCCCCCCCCATCATGCCTCAGTTTGTTCTCAGTATTTAAGAGTCTCTTATGGTTTGCCTCCCTCCCTCCTCTTAACTATTTTTCCCCTCCCCCTCCCCCATGGTCCTCTGTTAAGTTTCTTCTGTTCCACTTATGAGTGAAAACATATGGTATCTGTCCTTCTCTACCTGACTTATTTCACTTAGCGTAACACCTTTGAGTTCCATCCATGTTGCTACCCATGGCCAGATTTCATTCTTTCTCATTGCCATGCAGTATTCCATTGTATAGATAAACCACATCTTCTTGATCCATTCGTCCGTTGATGGACACTTAGGCTCTTTCCATGTTTTGGCTATTGTTGAGAGTGCTGCTATGAACATTGGGGTACATGTGCCCCTATGCGTCAGCACTCCTGTATCCCTTGGATAAATTCCTAGCAGTGCTATTGCTGGGTCATAAGGGAGTTCTATTGCTCATTTTTTGAGGAACCTCCACACTGTTTTCCAGAGAAGCTCATTCTTTTTTTTTTTTTTTTAACAAATAGTTTATTGTCAAGTTGGTTTCCATATAACACCCAGTGTTCATCCCCACAAGTGCCCTCCTCCATGCCCATCACCTCCTTCCCCTTCCCCCACCCCATCTTCCCTTAGTTTGTTCTCAGAATTCAAGAGTCTCTCATGGTTTGCCTCCCTCCCTCTCCCCCACTATTTCCCCCCTTCTTCTCCCCCACGATCTTCCGTTAAGTTTCTCCTAATCCTCCTATACGTGCAAACATATGGTATCTGTCCTTCCCAGAGAAGCTCATTCTTAACTCTTCAGTATGCCTCCGTGCATGTTCATTTCTCTTCAGGGTCAGCCTGTGTTCTCCCACCTCGCTTATTCTTTTGGGATCCTCACCTTCTGCTCATGCTCTAGTCCTTTCTTCCTGGTGGTTCTGTCTGATGACTTCCCAGACCCACATCTCATGGACATTTCCGCTCCTCTTGGCCAGTATCTCAGCTGCCTTGGATATTGCCTCCACACGTTGCCGTTGTAGTTGTAGCAGGGAGGTGCCGAGGGGGACAGATCAAGTCCTCGGCGTTGGTTTGAGGCCAGATGGAAGTAGCCCATCCCTGACCTCCTTGGGCCACCTTCTTTGAAGACCACCATCCTTGGGGTGGAAAGAGCCAGTGAGTTTGTCCCGTCCTTATCTTTGCAAAGAAGCAGCACAACCAGAAGTCAGGGTGGGTAGGTCTTGAGATAGAAGTGGCTTGTGATTCCCCAGTCTTGGAGACTTGGGGTTAGTTTGCAAAGGGGCTGGTAGCCTGGTTGTTCAATTTTAAGGATGTAAAGCCCTGGAAGAAAGCACCAGCTAAGAAACTGAAAAACTTACAAAAGGCTCACAGAGGAAAGATAAGAAATGGCTAAATTCATATTTTTAAAAAATCCGGTAAAAGAAACAAAAAATATTAATGAAAAGTGATGAGCTCAGCTATGGAAACGTTTCTAAGCATATACATACTCAGAACATATATTATTCTTAATTGAGCTGAATACATTTTTTAATGTAAAAATTTTGTATGCCAAAGAGAATAATTTTTACGGGTAGAAAGAAAAATGTATACAACTACATAGGTTAAAGAATAAAATATTTGAACATTTATGACAAAGTCCATATCCTTAATATATAAAGAGCTCTTATAAATCAATAAGAAGATCCCAGTTTAAAAAGAAGTTCAATGAACATGAACATGTAATTTACAAATGAAGATATATACATGTAAAAAGTATATCTTATCAAGTAATAAAATAAGTCCAAACTAAAATAACAATGAAATTCCATTTTTTTCCCACTTAGTTTACTGTCAGTTATTGAAAACAATGTTGGTAAGAGTATGGGAAACAGGAGCTCTGATTCAAAGCTAGTGAAAATATGAAGTGATACAACATTTCTAGGGGCAGTTTGCTAATATGAATTAAACTTTTTATCTCTTGACTTAACCGCTTTCATTTCTAGGAATGTCTCTTAAGACAATAATTAGAATTGTATATGAAGATTTTCATATAAATATATTAATCACAGAGTTCTTCATGATTTATTTTAAATTTAAGAAGAACCTAAATGTTTGTACATTGGGAATTGGTTTAATAAGAGTTTGACATAAATATATTGGATAGAATACTATACAGCCAATAAATATCATAGTTTCAAAGAACACTTAAGGATATACAGAAATACTCACATGGTAACATTAAGTTAAAAAAAAAAGCAGGCCACAATACTTTGTATGCTTTGGAAGACAATGTGGTTAAAAAAAAGAAAAGAAGAAAAAGCTAAAGGAGATTGGGAAGCGATGTCCATCCCTGAGCCTAACACTTGGCCAGATGGATAGACTCTGTGAGTGCTTCCTCCTAGATATTTTACCCACTCCCCTGACAGAGGAGGTAGGGCTCTATGATCGGCGGTTGGCCAGAATCACATGACATGGGGCAAGTAAGTTCCCCAAGGGATCCACTGCAGTATAGACAAATACATCCATCCACATGTTTGCAATTGAGGAAGTTGGCTGTGGTGATGGTTGTGGGCAGGGGGTTGCAGAGAGCCACTGAAGGGGTGCCGTCTGCCATGTTGGGATTCCCAGTGGCATTCTAACCACGTGCTTGGACCGCCACCTACACAACAGGGTACAAGAAACTAATTTTTGAATGTTTCCCAAAAGCTTTGAAATAAAGGAAAACCGGAAATGATTGATTTCCTTATTTTTATTTCGTAGTTTAGTATTCTATTTATTTGACAGTTGAGTATTGTTTTTCTTTTCCTTATTCCTTATAGTTAATTTGTGGTTTAGTATTGTTTTTCTTTTGAATTAAATGTGGCAGGGCAGAGAGAGGGCACAGAGTCTGGTGCTCATTATCACTCTGTGTACCCCCCAGACTGCTGAGCAGGGGGTGATCGCCAGCCACCCAGAGGAGAGGGGCGGCTGCAGGAGCTTGGTCCCTCCTACCTGGGGAACTGAGGGGCGGGAAGAGATACACAGTCGGGAGAGTCTTCTGGAAGAGTGCCAAGGCTCTCAGACCAGAGCTCAGTACAACCCCCAGAGCACAAAGTGGGAATGAAGAACCAAGATGGAGAACTTGGGGTTCAGAGGACTTTGTGTCCGACTGAGGAGGCTCCAAGGAAACCAAGAGGTCCCCTGAAGTATGCCTCCATGTCTTTACTGTAGCTTTATGCCAACGCCTCCCCCCACGACCCCCATTGCAGCCCACCACCGGGTCCTGCTGCACCGGAAGCATTGAAGTGAGCTGATGTAGTAGAGAGGATGAGGGAAAGCCTCCCAGATGGGGGTCAGAAAACCCAAGTTTTCCCATAATGATACACTTGTGTCCAGAGATGCTGGGTACAAGGCTCTGTACCAGGAATTTACATTTAGGACCTCATGCAATCCTCAAAGCATTCCTGTGAGTTTGGAATGATTCTTCTCTTTCATAGAGTAAGGGAATTGAGTCCAAAGTTAAGGGAAGGGAGGAAATAAACATTTATTAAGTACATCCTGTGTACCGGACTTCATATTCTTCGCATACGTATCTTTGACAGCAGCCTGGGTTTTGTTTTGGTTTTTTGATTTTATAGATGAGGAAAAGAGGCACAGAGATGAGTACATCATACGAGGTGAGTGGGGAAGGTTAAGTTCAAATTCAAGTCTGCTGGGCCTTAAAACTCACTTTTTTTTTCTGCCTCCCTACATATTAAATAATGTACCCAGCTAGTAGGATAACAAAATAACCATTAAAGTAACTAACATTCATTCGACACTTCTTCTTCTTCTTCTTTTTAATGTTTTATTTTATTTTATTTTTAAGAGAGAGAGCATGAGTGGAGGAGGAGCAGAGAGAGAAGGGGACCAACTGAGAATCCAAAGAGGGCTTTGTGCTGAGAGCACAGAGCCCGATGTGGAGCTTTAACTCATGAACCATGAGATCATGATCTGAGCCAAAGTCGGGCACTTAACTGACTGAACCACCCAAGCGCCCCATCACTGGGCACTTTCTATGTGCTCATCTTGACATGGTACCTGCTACAAATGGAATGTTTGTGTTCCTCCAAAATTCATATGTTGAAACATAACCCCTACGATGATGATATTAGGAGGTGGGGCCTTTGGGAGATGATTAGGTCACGAAGGCAGAGCCTTCATTAATGGGATTAGTGCCTTTAAAATTTTTTTTAATGTTTTTTATTTATTTCTGAGAGAGAGAGAGAGAGAGAGAGAGACAGCGTGAGCAGGGGAGGATCAGAGAGAGAGGGAGATACAGACTCTGAAACAGGCTCTAGGCTCTGAGCTAGCTGTCAGCACAGAGCCCGACACAGGGCTTGAACCCACGAACCGCGAGATCTTGACCTGAGCCGAGGTCGGACGCTTAACCGACTGAGCCACCCAGGCGCCCCGGATTAGTGCTTTTATAAAAGTGACCTGAGAAAGCTCCCTTGCCCCTTCCACCATGTGAGGTTACAGCTAGAAGATATCATCTCTGAACCAGAAAATGGGTTCTCACCAGTCACTAAATGTGCTGGTGCCTTGATCTTGGACTTCCAGCCTCCAGAGCTGGGGGAGATAAATGCTTGTTGTTTATAGGGCACCCAGTCTGTGGTATTTTGTTCACAGCCTCAACAGATGAAGACCTGCCATCTCATTTAATCCTCACAGTAACCCTCTGAAGAAGATTCTGTTACATTCATTCCCATGGTTATAGATGAAGAAATGGAGGCTCACAGAGAAGTACCCATGGCCACCTGGCTAGCAATGGCAAATCAGTTTTCTCAAGCTTGAAGCTCCTATCCTCTACTCTGCTGCCTCTGGCCATCACCCTAATTCTAGAAGGGTGTTTTTTCTTGTCCGTGATTCCCCAAGTTCCTCAGCTAAGGGACAATAGTGATGGAGAGTTGCCTGACAAAGTAAGAGATGTGCAGGGACTCTGCCATTTTGTCACTGTGACTTGGACAAACTGCCACCCTACTCATGTGTATCAATTCCCAAGGGTTGTGACAATAAAATCCCACAAAGTTGGTGACTTTAAACAACAGTAATTTAATTTTCTCAAAGTTCTAGAAGTCCAAAATCAAGGTCAGTGGACCATGTTCCCTCTTCTCCGAAAGTTCTAGGTGAAGATTCATCTTTGCCTCCTCCAGCCTCTGGTGGCTCCGGGCATCCCTTGGCTTGTGGCTACATCAGTCCAATCTCTGTCCTGTCTTCACGTGATGTTCTTCCCTGTGTCTCTGTGTGTCCAAATCTCCCTTTCTTCTTATTTAGACCCTGGTCATTGGATTTAGGGCCCACCCTAAATCCAGAATGATTTCATTTCAAGATCCTTAACTAATCAGACCTGTAAAGACCTTAGTTCCAAATAAGGCCACTTTCTAAGATTCTGGGTGATTATGAATTTGGGGGGAACATTTTGCAAGTTACCACACCACGGTTGTTGAGGTAGGCTTCAATCCCTTTAAAGATGGCGGTCAGAAAGATGCACTTGACCAGTTGGGCACGAAAAAAACCCACCAGTCCATTTGGAGAATCCTGCCTGCTTCCACAGATGAAGGATTCTCCAGGTTATCTTGTCTTCCTTAGAACAGTGTCTTATTCTAGCAAGATCCTCTGCCTAGACTGGATCCCATGGCTAACCATTTCAGTCCAGCTTTCTACAACCAGAGTCCCTATCACCTCAGACTTTTCAGCAGCCTCTTTCTGCAACTCCAGCCCTCATGTTGGCATTACCCCACTGCCAGAGGTCACACAGTAAAGAGTGGAGAAAGGGTTTGAACCCAGAGTCAGATGTCAGACCCTAAAAGCTTAAGCTCTATCCTATACAGTCTAGGCTCCTGCTACCCAAAGTGGGGCTCAGGGATCAGAGGCATCATCATGACCAAATCCCTACTGGTTCGTATGCACATTTAAGAAGCACTGGGACGTTGTGACATTGCACATCCTGATTCAGTAGTTCTAGGATGACCTGAGATTCTGCATTTCTGATCAGACCCCTATGGACTTGCTACTGCTGGTCCACGGATAACATTTGGGAACAGAGGGGCCACTTCGCTCCATGCTGACCCAGGAGCAGGGTGCAGGCTGTCCTCTTCCCTCTCACCTGCAGAAGCAGGACTCAATCTCTCTCACCTGTGCTCCATAGCCTCCCACCTACTATGCCAGCTGGCTCTACCATGGAGCCCTGACCACCCCACTCCAAGCTTAAATCTCCTCCATTGCCCACCCAACTCCACTTTCACTGACACATTTTCATGATATTTGCTCTTCCTTTTCTTTTCTTTTTTTTTTTTTAAATCTTTTTATTTATTTCTGGGAGAGAGAGAGAGAGAGAGAGAGAGACAGTGTGAGCAGGGAAGGTTCAAAGAGAAAGGGAGACACAGAATCTGAAGCAGGCCCCAAGCTCTGAGCTGTCAGCACAGAGCCCGATGCAGGGCTCGAACCCACGAACCATGAGATCATGACCTGACCTGAAGTCAGACACTTAACCAACTGAGCCACTCAGGTGCCCCTGCTCTTCCTTTTCTTCACTGATTCCCTCAGAAACAACCCTAGCAACTAGGCATGGCATCAGATCTCTCTCTCTCTGCTAACTAGATTTTCAAAAGTTACCAGCAACCTCCTAATGATTATTGATCTTTTCCTAGTCTTCCCCCTTGACCTTCTGCCCCATTAAATGCTGGTGACCAAACCCATGCAGCTTAGCATGAAATCTTTATCCTGGCTCATCCTGATTGCTTCCACCTCACAGGCCTCTGTCCTTCATTCCAACTCTTCATTCTGTTCCCAGAATTGTATTTCTACTTGCAAGTTCAGTTGACATGCAAGGCTAAATCTTCAGTCCCAACTTCTCTCTAAACTTCCAGCTATGTATTTCTGATTCCTGAAACTCAGAGTCTCAAAAGAAACTCATTATTTTCCCATTTGATTCATTGGAACTCAATAAACAAGAGTGGCTGGGCATTATGCCATGAAAACAAAATGGTAGAGCCCTTCCCCTGAAGGGTTCCCAGCAGCAAGCCCTCCTGAGCCCACTGGTGTGCTGGTAAACCAGTTTTCCTAAAAAGAAAGCCTTGCTTTGTAGCATGGGCCAGTCTCTGTGTAAATATTCCATGATGGCTGATTTCAAGTTTCTAACATAACATTACTGAACATGGCATTGGGAAGAGATGCACAGAATCTCTCCTGAGCGGGTATGAGCCAGCTCCAATGTACCACTGCATGATCTCCACACACATACTGCTACTGGCTTTTCATCCAGTTCCCCACTCTCAACCCTTAGAAGCATCCTTGACATTCTCCTCTCCCATTCATCCTCACATCTAGTAAATCAGCAAATGCCATGATTTGCAAATGAAGCCCTAAAATTCTTTAAGATAAGTGTGATTAGTTTTTAAAAAAAAGAATTAATAACACATAGGAAAAATGGCAAGATGGTAGAGATTTAAACCCAATCATGTTGATAATTACATGAAACACAAATGGTCCAAACACTCTAATTAAGAGGCAGAGATTATCATCAAAATGTATTTTTTAAAAAAAGACCCAATTATTTGTTGTCTGTAAAAAACACACTTTAAATATAAAGACATAGATTAAAGGTAAAAGTATGGAAAATGATACAACATACATAGGAAAGCTAGCTATATTGATATCAGAGAAAAATAACTTCCGGACAAGAAATATGATCAGGGATAAAGAGGGATATTTCTTAATGGTTTAAAAGTCAAATTTATCAGGACATATCAATCAAAATTTGTATAAACCAACACAATTAAAGCAGAAATAAAAAGAAATCCATAATTGTACCTAGAGATTTTAAGCCTCTTTTTCAGAAGCAAAGAGATAGAAAATCAGTAAAGATATAGAAGACTTGAATGATGCTGTCAACCATATTGACCTAATACAGACATTAATAGAACACTCTACCTGGCATCAGTAGAATACACATTATTTTCAAATGCACATGGAGCATTCAACATGGTGGTCCATTTGCTCTACCATAAGACAGCTATCAACACAGGTAAAAGGGTTGAACTCACAGATGATATTTTCTGACAACAGAAATTAAATTTAAAAAAAACAAACAAGAGAGAAGTGTCTGGAAGATCCTGAAATATTAGGAAACTAAGCAGTATACTTCTAAATAGCACATAAAACCAAAGAGAAGTCAAAGGAGAAATTAGAAAATATTTTGAACTGAATGATAAGGAAAATACAACATATCAAAATTTGGAGGGTGCCTCTAAAACAGTGCTTCAATGCAAATGTATAGCTTTAAATGTTTTAGAATAGATGAAAGATCTAAAATCGACTATTTAAGTTTCTAGCTTAAGAAACTAATAAAAAGAAAAAAAGAGCAAATAAAGCAGAAGGAAGGAAATAGGGAAAATAAGAGCAGAAAGAAATAGAAAATGGACTTGCAGTAGAATAACTCAATGGAACCAAAAGCTAACTCTTAGGAAATATCTAAAACTCCAGCTGGAGTAAACAAGGGGAAAAAAAAAGAAACAACACATAAATCATCATTATCAGGAATGAACAAGGGACACCATTACAAATCCTATAGATAATGCAAGGATAATTATAAAATAATATAAATAATTTGTGTTGATTAATCATTTAGATAAAATGGACAAATTACTTGGGTGCCTGGGTGACTCAGTCGGTTAAGCATCCAATTCTTTTCTTTTTTTTTTAAGCATCCAATTCTTGATTTCAGCTCAGGTGCCCTGACTAGATCTTGTGATTTGTTGAGTTCAGGTCCCTCTTTGGGCTCTGCCCTAACTGGGCAGAAAAAATGGATGAACTATTTGAAGGGCAAAATTTACAAAATTTGCCCAAGAAGAAATAGTCAATCAGAAAGGGCCCTAATCTATTAAAGAAATTTATTTGTCAAAATTTAAAAACAATTTTTTTCTGCAAAAGAAAACTAGGCCAAATGGCTATGCTGGTAAATTCAAACACTTTAAGGAAGTTATAGGTCAATCTTTCATGAATTCTTTTGGAAAATAGAGAAGAAGGGACCACTTCTCAACTCATTAGCAATTCAAATCCAACAACAATTAAAATAGATAACACATTATGACTAACTGGGATTTATCCCAGAAACACTAGAATGGTTGAACATTTTAAAATCAACCAATGTAGGGGTGGCTGGCCAGTTAAGTCTGTAGAGCATGTAACTCTTGAGATCAGGGTCATGAGTTTGAGCTGAACGTTGGTATAGAGATTACTAAAAAAAAATTAATAAACTTAAATAAAAATAAATAAAATATAAAAATCAATCAATGTAAATCAACCGATTCGTAATAAATGGGAAAAATTAGATGGTCAAATCGACAGATATAAAAAAATATTTGACAAAGTAAAACTTACATTCATGATAAAAACTCTGAGGAAATAGAAATACACGGGGAAAGCTTCAGCCTGATATGGAGTATTGGCCACCGTCTGCCACTAACCCCAAACCTAATACTGGATGACTGAACATTTTCCACTTAAGACTGAAAACGAGCAAGGATATCTGATCTCATAACCTTTATTTAACATTTTATAGCAGGTTCTAGTCAGTGCACACAATGACTGTGTACATAGAAAATCTTTATGAAAGTATTTTTTAAAAGCTAACAAAAATAAGTGAATTCAGCAAGGGCATATGCTACAAGGTCAAAATAAAAACTCAATGATATATCTATATGTTATCAAAGAACAATTAGAGACTAACACCTAAAAGTACCATTTATGGAGCACCTGGGTGGCCCAGTCAGTTAAGCGTCTGACTCTTGATTTCAGCTCGGGTCATGATCTCACGGTTTGTGAGTTTTGAGCCCCACACTAGGCTCCACACTGACAGCGCAGAGCCTGCTTGAGATTCTCTTTGTCTCTATCTCTGTTCCTCTGTCTCTGTCTCTCTCTCTGCCCCTCCTGTGCACTCTCTCAAAATAAATAAACTTACAAAAAATACCATTTATAATAGCATCAAAAAACCCCCCATGAGATACTTAGGGATAAATTTAACAAAATATATCCAACGTATGTACACTGAGGATGTACAATTAAGTTAAAGAAGGTCTAAGTAAATGGTAAGATATGCTGTGTTTATAGGTTGGAAGACTCAGTGTTGTTAAGATGTTAGTTTTACACAAATTGACCTATGGATTCAACATGGTCCCAATAAAAATTCCAAAGCTTTTTGATAGAAATTGACAAACTGATTGTAAAATTTGTAAAGAAATTCAGAGGGCCTAAATTAGCCAAAAACATTTTTAATGATTACTAAGGAATAAATTAAGAAGACTTACACTACCTGATTCTGAGACTTATTATAAGGCTACAGTAATCAAGACAGTGTGATATGGCATAAAGAAAGATGAATTTATTAATAGGACAGGCTACAGAGTCCAGAAATAGGCCCACACCTATGTATGCAATTGATTTTCTAATGAGGATGCTGGGATAGTTCAACAGGGAAAGAACAACTTTTACAAAAATGATGCTAGAAAAACTGGATATTCATATGAAAAAAGTTAATTTAAAATCTTACCCTATATATAGACAAAAATTAACCCAATATCAATCACAGAGCTCAACTTTATAAAAGCTAAAATCACTTTAAAAAATTGGAGAAGAAATAGAAAAAAAAACCTTTTTGACCTTGGTGCAGACAACACTTTTTTAAAAAAAAAAACCATAAAATGCACTACCGAAAAAGAAGAGTAAATTCGACTTCACTGAAATTAAAAATATTTGCTCTTCAAAAATGCCATTAAAGAATTAAAAAAGAAAGCAAAGGGCTGATAGAAAACATTTCAAATGCAGATGTCTAACAAAGGACTTGTATCCAGAATATACAAATAACACTTATAACTCAGTAATATGAAAACCACTGATCCAATTTTAAAAATAGGTAAAAGATATGTTCAGAAATTTCCCAAAAGAAGAAATATTACCACCCAGTAAGTGCACAGAATAGTGATCAATATCACTAGTTGTCAGAGAAATGCAGGCACCGGCAGGTTTAGAATGAAAAAGGCTCCTCTCTCAAATGTCAAAGAAGATGTGGATCAACTGGAACTCTCACACATTTTCACATGCTTTCAGTGGAAATATAAAATGATAAAATCACTTTGGGAAAGAGTTTGGCATTCTCGTAAAGTTAAAAAATATGCTTACATTCATCTTCATGATTTCACTTCCTACTGAAGAGAAGTAAAAACATGCGTTCACCAGACACATAAACGGATGTTCTTAGTAGACTTGGTCACTATGTCCCCATGTTGAAAACAGCCCAGGGACATCTGGGTGTCTCAGTCGATTAAGTATCTGACTCTTGGTTTCGGCTCAGGTCGTGATCTCACACTTTCATGAGGTCGAGCCCCGAGTTGGGCTCTGTGGCAGTGGCTTGGGATTCTTGTGGAATCTCTTGTGGAGCCTGCTTGGGATTCTCACCTGACCAGGTGAACAGATAAAACCAGTTGTGCCGCATCCACACAACAGACTAACAGCCCGCGAGAAACAGACACACTATTCAGATGCTCAACAACAGGGATGAATCCCCAAAAGTAGACTGAGCAAAAGAAGACACAAAAGAGCACATTTTGTAGGATTGTGGGTGATTTTGCCCTTCAGGGGACTCTTGGAGATATCTGGAAACATGTTTGGTCTGTCACAAGTTGGTGAATGCCACTGTTGAGTAGAGGGTGGAGAAGCTGCTAGGAATCCTACTTTGCCCGGGTCAGCCCCACGGCAAACCATGATCCCAAATGTCCTTATTTGGGACATTTATTTATAAATAAATAAATAAA
>NW_027532607.1:5435596-5439564 GCF_008692635.1 Crocuta crocuta | reverse complement strand
ATAAATAGATAAATAAATTTAATATATTTAAATAAATAAATATATTTAAATATAAATAAATAAATAAATGTCCTTATTTGGGACATTGGGATATTTAAATGTCGAGGCTGAAAATCCTCAGCTAAGTTAAACTACAGTGACAGGAAGCAGATCGGTGATTGGCACTGGTCGGGGGTGAGAGAGTGAAGGTTGCCTGCAAAGGAGTGAAAAAAATGGTTTATATCTTAATTGTGGTCAAATGAAGCATTGTATTTTATGGACGTTATACCTCAGTAAAATTGACTTTTTTAAAGAAATGACTCTGAAATCCTTTCTTGTCATTCCCATCTGTCTGGTAACTTCAAAGTGCATCATTCTCACTGTAAATGGCCCTGAGCAAATCTCTCCACCCTAAATAGATCGGAGATTCCAACCCCTCGCATCCTACAAAACTGAATACAGTAAAACCTTGGATTGCGAGTAACGTGTTCTTGAGTGTTCCTCAAGATGAGCAAGCATTTCTAGTAAATTTTAACTTGATAAACAGAGCGATGTCTTGCAATATCAGTAGTACGTGATGCTGAATGTCACATGATCAGGGCTGAGCCAATAGTTTTTGAAACTCGCTTTGAAATACGAGTGCTCTGCATTACAAGCATGTTTCCGGAATGAGTTATGCTTGCAAACCAAGGTTTTACTGTACCTGCTTTCTAATTAGAACATGAAGAGATGACAAAGAAGGGAGCAAGAACAAAGATGTCCTTTGGTCAGTCAACAGTATTATAGTATTACACACACACACGTGTGTGTGTGTAGACACATGCACACAGACATGTATTTGCTCATGTGCCATTTGCATGGTGCCCGACACAAAGAGATACATAATAAGTGTTAGTAACATTCGTCCCAACCCCACACTCCATGCTTTCATCTCTACACCCACTGATGTTTTCATAAAGCAAAAGACTCTTTAACCTTTTAGCTTAGGGTCTTTCCAAACAAAGGCCTCGTGAAGAGAAGGCAGCTTCTATGCTGTGTTATCTACAGCCTTGGAGCCTTTTCCAGTGGTGTCCCCAGGCTAGCGGTTTCCATTTAAAATCAGCCGTGGTGGGGTGCCTGGGTGGCCCAGTGGGTTGAGCATCCCACTTCAGCTCAGGTCACGATCTCATGGTTCGTGGGTTCGAGCCCTGCGTCGAGCTCTGTGCTGACAGCGCAGAGCCTGGAGCCGGTTTCTGATTCTATGTCTTCCTCTCTCTCTGCCTCTCCTCTGCTCACATTCTCTCTCTCAAAAATAAATCAACGTTAAAAATATAATAAAATAAAATCAACCGTGGTGGGAGCATTTACACCAGGGAAATTGGCAAATGGTACAAAGGAGGGCTTGTTGCCTGGAGAGCCAGCTGTGCAGCCGTTTGCCAGCACACCGCGGCCTCTGACTCAGAAAGAATGGAAATTTGTACTGAAAAGAGAATGCACATGGCTGTGAACATGGATCTTGTGGCTTGGGATTTATGATTTTTCCTCTTATGTCATAAACACAGTTGCAATTGCCCTGAAGACGCATCTTCCCATAAAATGAGGGGGTGGGGTGGGGGCGGAGCCTGGATATATTCCACTTGGTGGTTTAAAACAACATCGTAATTGATTGATGGGGCTTCTGGCTAAGAAAAAAAAAAAAAAAGTTTTTAAAAAATTTGTTTAATGTTTATATTTAAGAGAGAGAGAAAGGCAGAGACAGTATGTGAGCAGGGGAGGGGCAGAGAGAGAGGGAGACATGGAATCCAAAGCAGGTTCCAAGCTCTGAGCTGTCAGCACAGAGCCAAACGCAGGGCTCAAACCTATGAACCATGAGATTGTGACCTGTGAGCTGAAGTCAGGCGCTTAACCAACTGAGCCCCCCAGGCGCCCCAAGCAAAAGAAAATGGTTATTTTAAAAACCTGTGTTGGGGATAAAGCTGAATGGAGATACAGAGTTGAGTGAGATCTTAGACCATGTCCTCAAAGGAAGGGCAGGGAAGCCCTAATTTAAAGGAGCATCTAGGGGCACCTGGGTGGCTCAGCCGGTTAAGTGTCCAACTTCAGCTCAGGTCATGATCTCATGGTTCATGAGTTTGAGTCCCGTGTCAGGCTCTGTGCTGACAGTGTGGAGCCTGCCTGGGTTTCTCTCTTCTCTCTCTCTCTCTCTCCCTACTTTGAAAATAAATAAATAAATAAATAAATAAATAAACTTTAAAGGAGGGACTGGCCACAGAGTCTGCCCGATTGATGTGCTTTCCAGTGTTTCACGACCCTGCAAGGACGTGGAGCCCAAGACAGAGTGCTCACCTTACTCCTTGGCTGTTTTTCCAAGCGAGCAAGGCCAGGGCAGGAGGAGGGGACCATTTCCCCAAGACCAGAGTCTCTGGGGAGCTGTAGCTCCGCCCTGAGCTGCGTCTAGCTTTCTGGGTGCTGAGCTGGCCCATGAGAGCAAGCTCATGTCCATCTGGCCCTGGGCACAAGGAGACGCTCCCACTATCCCAGGCACAGCTCAGTCAATATCAGCAAGACTGAGGCCTTGGATGTGGGGGGAGGGGGGGCAGCCAGCGAGTCCTGTGGTTTGAAGGCTCTCCTAGAATTTATTTAAACCACCTTTAAAATGCAATGTTTTCTCCCCTCTCAAGGAACAGTATGGGGTCACTACAATATCCTGGTCCGTTTCCTCCGGGCTGGAAATCAGACCTGGAAAACTGAAGGCCTTCTAAGAGCCCCTTCTGAGGGCGGATGCTGGGAAGCCCCCCTCCGCTACCCTGGGTAACAAGGAAGAGGAGAGAGAGCTAGAGAACCAACTTCCAGCAGCCCTTCTGGGCTGGCCGGGGCCAGAGCTGGGCCCAGAATCTAGACCAGCCCCCCTGCTTCTGAAAGAANCTTGGTACCCTGGAAACATCCAATGGCCTACCTTCTAGGGGGCTGCTGAACAGCCTTGATCTTACGTGTGGCTGCTGAGTGGGACCCATTCCTATGCCAGCACCTGGACCAGAAAGATGCTGAGAGCCCAAGCTTCAAATCTGGTAGTCTAGACAGCATGTCTCACCCCCCAGTGCCTCCCCCCCCCAGCCAAAGCAGAACAGGGTGAAGGGCAACCTGGTCTCCTTTGGTGGGGTGGGGGCAGACCTCTCTCTCTGTCTCTCTCTCTCTGCTGCCGTCATCCTCTGATAGTGGGATTCTAAGAACTTGATCAAAAAAAATAAATAAAAAAAAAAGCAAGCAAGCAAGCAAGCACAAAAGCGGGGAGGTGGGGCGAACCCTAGGTAGAAATCAATGAAGGCTTTAAACCTTCCACACTGAAAAAGTCTGCACTTCTCTGTTGTCTTTGGGAACCCGCTGAATGGCTGGGAAACTGTTTTTAATAAACAAGAGTTCAAACGCTGAGGCCCCATAGCCAGCAGTCACGCCTTAAACTCTAAACTTTACATGAAAACTCTCCCATCCCTTTGAACTCGCCTTCCCTCTCCGGCAGAGCATTCCAGTGTTTATGCATTTTTTGAGATTGCTGGCAGGATTGCTTTGAATACTTTCCCTCTCTTTAGCAACCTCCTCCCTTCAGAACCCATTAATGCCCCACTCAGCAACATCAAGGTATTGCTTTGAAGTCCCTTCTGGCTACGGGCCGCTCACACTCTTTGGTTACTGTGCAATCAAATAATTAAATGGATTCTCAGGGAAAAAAAAAATCATTCTTTTCCTTGGTAATTAAACACTCCAGGTTGGACAGGAGTGCTGGGTTGCCAAGGGAGTGAGGATCTATAAAGACTCGGAGCCCAGAATTCCTTGCTCGTGACCCCCAGGGGAGAAAAATAATAACAGGAGAGTCAGCTCGGTCCTCAATCCCCTTGTGCTCTGGCAGCTTCCCTGGGCCCAGGACCTCCCTTCCTAGAGAGAGAGAGAGAGAGAGGGAGAAGACATCCCCACCAAGAGAGCTCCTTTCTGGGGTGGGGGGTGGCCGGGGGTGT
>NW_027532607.1:5434550-5435591 GCF_008692635.1 Crocuta crocuta | reverse complement strand
GTAAGCGTGGGGGAGGGGAGGGCCAGCTGGGGGGGAGGGGCCAGCAGAGCGTCAGCTTCTGCCAGGGCTGCTGCTGCTGGTTTTGTGTCTCTCATGCTTCCACCAAGGTTAGCTTCTCCCAGATTAACGGGCCCCCACTTTTGGGTGAAGACCCCAGATACTCTTCGCCACCTGCTCCACTCTGTGGCCTCTGCAGGCCACCCCCCCCTTCCTTACTCACTTCTCGCCTCTCCCAAGGTCGCCCTTCCCTTACTCTCCTGATCACACCCTGGGAGCCTGCAAGTCCCAGCCCAGAAGTGGCCTCCCTCTGGGTCCCCAGACCCGCTCTATCAGGCGCTTCTCACAGTGAATTTTAATGCCTTCACCAGGTGCTGCTCTGGGTCGGAGGCCATGTCTTCATCGTCTGTGCGTCCCCCGCCCTGCAACCCCTGGTACAGGCCCATGGTATCTCTCCGCAGGTGTTAGCGAGGAGGATTTTCATCAGAGAACAGTGAAAGTGGCCTCAGGCCCCAAGAGTCACATTACATAAAGACCGTCCCATAACGTAAGCCTTTGGTTGCCAGCATCTAACCATGGCATTCTTCGTAACTTGAACTTGAGGTATCTCTTCATCGTCCATCTGTTTCTCTCTCTCTTTTTTTAATTTTTTTTTCTTTTTTTAATTTTTAAAAAATGTTTATTTATTTTTGAGAGAGAGAGACAGAGTGGGAGCAGGGGAGGGGCAGAGAGAGAGGGAGACACAGAATCCTAAGCAGGCTCCAGGCTCTGAGCTGTCAGCACAGAGCCTGAGGCGGGGATCGAACCCATAAGCCATAAGATCATGACCTGAGCCGAAGTCGGACACTCAGAGGACTGAGCCACCCAGGCGCCCCCATCCATCTGTTTCTCAAAGCCACCAGTTTCTCCTCTTGAATCTCTCTCCTCTCATTTCAGGCCATGTAATGCATATACCTGAGACTCCAGGAGCTAGGGCTCTCTGCCATCCAAACTGGCCTTGAGAACAGATCCTCACTCCCCGCCACCCCCCCCCCCCAACCCGGG
>NW_027532607.1:5422150-5434491 GCF_008692635.1 Crocuta crocuta | reverse complement strand
GACAGGAGCTGTATTATTAGTCAAAATTCTTTTGGTTGAGTATGACAAAAACGCAAGTCAAATCAACTTGAGAAAAAAGACATGACCAGGGTTTACTGACTCACAGGGCTGGGCTCTCATGGGCAGTTGAATTTAAGGATCCAAGGGATGCTGACAAAACTTGGGAGGTGGTTCTCTCTGCCTCTATCCCTCCATCACGTGGCTCTGAATGTCTCTGTTGGCTTCAATGACAAGTAAGCTCTCTCCAGTACTTGGCCCCCCTCAAACATCCAAGATTTGGTCCTACCATTTTAGAAGCCCAAAAGAGAGCTCCCTATTCACCAAATTCCTGGTACAAGTTCCATGGCCGAATCTCACTGGACCAACTGAAGTCACATGTCCATCCCTGAGCCAATCATGGTAGCCAACGCGATGGACTCTATTCATTGGCCAGATCATGTGCCATTTTTGTAGGTGAGTGTTGTTCCCCAAAGGAAAACCAAGGTGCTATTATCCAGAGATGAAAACATGGATCCTGGGCCCAATAAAATAACAGATGACCACCTGCAAGATCAAATCTCACTGGTGTCATTTATGGAGATTCTTGGAAAGAGGTGACTGGGAAAACACTGTGTGTTGGAGGCAAAAGGGTGTAGACAAACCAGGACAAGAAACAAGACTTCATCCAGTGTTGCACAAAGGCAGAGGCCATTGCACTCAGCAAGCAGCTGTCGAATCAAGCAGACGTGATCCCAGCAGGTAAGGAGAGGGGCAGGGCAGACACGATCTCCAAGCTACTCCTTCCGGGTGTAGAGGGCATTCTTCTACACTTCCTAGAGCCTCAGGAGCCTATGCGGGACCTCACCTGCCTCCTGTCTCCACGGAGGAGAGGCTGTACTGTGCTTCTTGTTGGAAAAGGAGGTTCAGGTAGAGGAATCGAGGCAGATCTGCACTGTGACCAGGGCGGTTTGCAGAAATGGCCCACCACGTCTGCTTGAAAGGATGAAAGTATTCACACATATCGAGATTTACCCTAAAAAGTGATGAGAGGCTCAGAACACTTTACTGAGCAAGAGAGCATGCCACATACTGGAAGGAGAGACACCAGATGTTATCCACTGCTATATCTGAGTAGTGGGATTATAGGCGGGTTTCTTTGTCTTTTGTGTAATTCCATGTATTTTAAAAAAAAAAAATTTTTTTTTTACCGTGATTATTTATTTTTGTGGTCAGAGGGAAAAATACAAACTAAACGGAAAAAACTCCAAGGGGAAAACACTCTACAAGCCAACCTTTTCCTACTGTAATCCACTCTCTCATTTAATTCATTTTCTCACTGCCTCTCTGTCCCTCACCCTGGGGACCTGGCTGTCCCCTCAGTCTGGATAATTGGCCTCTGGCCGAATAGGAAGCAGGTGGCTCAAGCAGTCCTGTCCTCTAAAGTGAGATTGGGAGGGGTCTCTGCTTCTCCAGGCGAGGCTGGTTCCCACAGAGCCTGGCGAGGGACAGGGCTCAGATGGGAGGCAGCTGTGACCCTTCCCCAGTGCGTGCCCCACCCCCTTCCCTTGCCCCTGGGCTTTTTCAGGCTGGATGAATGAACAACAAAGGCCTGTGGCCATCTCAGGCATGCCAAGAAGTGGGTGTCATCTGGAGGACGCTCAAACCCAAACCTTTTAAGTTGACAAACCACGTTGATCAGAAGACTAATTGCTTCTTGCTGTCTTCGGCCCGCCAAGCGCTTGACAATGACTCACAAATCATTTATACAATTGATTATCGCCAAGAGATTTTACCCTCATGGAAACAGACACCCGGGCACCCACCGCCCGGCTGGGGATGGGAGCTGAGGCCCAGTTAACCAAGAAAGGTCCGTGCTTAGTGCTAAGACACACACCCTCCCTTGGGAAAATATGGTGGGTAGAATTACCTCCACACTCAGAATCCCAAAGAGGAGATCTGGGCAGCCCATCTAGGTAAGGGTGTAGCCTCCAGACTAGAAGAGGCTCAAAAGCCATGGGAAGTATACTGGCTTTCTATTCTCCACCTGGAAATCTTTGGAGAAGAAAATTCCGCGATTTCTCCCAGTGACCTCTTTCAGGTTTTTTGGGTTTTTTTTTTTTTTTTTTTTTTTTTTTTTTTAAATCCTGGTAGCCAAGATAGCTTTTGGAGAGATAGTTACATCCTCTGATTTTTATACCGTTCTATCTACCATGAGCACAAGAGGGGAAAAGCTCATGTTTTCACTTCATCTTCAGGTGGCCTAGGACCAGCAATCTGGATTTTCTGGTAGGACCCAGGCTGAGCGGAAATGAAACTAGAGGTGTGTAAAGTCGTCAGGATGGAGTGTGGCCAGGATAACTGGTCGAATCTGCACGGGTCTGTGAGGGGAGGCAGGCAGGGAGGTAGTGGTGTGGGAGGTAGCGATGAAGTGACGTGCAGGCCGAGGGAAAAAGGAGATCATGCGCGTGGGCACGGTGCATTTCTCCTGGAGGTGATTATGGAAGTTTTTCACCTTGAAAGATTTGTGCTTTTCTTTGCCTGTTAGGACAGGTGAATCATAGGAGTCTCAATTTTATCAGCCGGAAGACAGACACCACTCTATTTGTTATGGGTTGAATCATGTCTTTGCCGAAGGTTATGGTGAAGTCCTAACTAACGCAGGACCTCAGAATGTGACCTTATTTGGAAAGAAGGTCTTTGCAGATGTAAGGTAAGATGGGGTCGGCTGGGCCCTAATCCAATGTGAGTGGTGTCCTTATACAAAGGGGAAATTCAAGCACAGTCACAGACAAGTACGGAGGAAGGACTATGGGATAAGACACGGACGGGGCGCCTGCGGGCCTCAGTGGGTTCAGAGGCCGACTCTTGATTTTGGTTCACGTTGTGATCTCACGGTCATGGGATTGAGCCCCATGTTGAGCTCTGTGCTGAGTGTGGAACCTGCTTGGGATTCTCTCTCTGCTTCTCTCTCTGCCTCTCCCCTGCACGTACTCGCTCTCTCTCTCAAAATAAATAACTGAACTTAAAAAAAAAAAAGCCACAAGAAGAACACTCTTAAAGTTGGAGTTTTGCAGCCACAGCCCAGGAATGCCTGGGACCATGAAGCCCGAAGAGACAGGAAAGGCTCCTTCTCCTCCAGGTTTCAGAGGGAACACAGCCCTGCTGATACCTTGTTTTCTGACGTCCAGCCTCCAGAACTGAGACAAATGTCTGTCGTTCTAAGCTACCAGTTTGTGGTGTTTTGTCACAGCAGCCCCAAATGAGTACAACTTAAAAAAAATTTTTTTTAATGTTTATTTATTTTTGAGAGAGAGACAGAGCGTGAGCGGAGGAGGGGCAGAGAGAGAGGGAGACACAGAATCTGAAGCAGGCCCCAGGCTCTGAGCTGTCCTCACAGAGCCTGACCGGGGGCTCAAACCTACCAACCGCGAGATCAGACCTGAGCTGAAGTCAGATGCTCAACCAACTGAGCCACCCAGGAGCCCTGCAACAGGTTTAACTTTTTAACAGAAAGTAACTTTTTAACAGAAATTAAATTAATGCAAAGTATGAGGTGCTTAGACATTTGTTTAAGGAGTTAACAAATGGAATAGATTGAGCCTTTGGCCATGACTTCCAAACCCCTACAGAGCTCACCCAGCCAACGAGGTGCCATGGGCATAGGCCTGTTATCAGGAAGCAGCCACAGCTGCTGCATTATCTGGGAGCTAGTGGCTGGGGAGCAGAATGGGGAGCCTGGGCATCTGCCCCATTCCACACCTTGCGGTACCAAGGATACTGGGAACAGACGCCCACGTGGCTTCAGTCAAGCCCCGTGACTCCATGACTTTGTTGGCAAACAAAAACCCGAGGAAAACGTCGGTCTCCCAATGATGGAACCCACTTCAAATCTAGACACAAAGCATTCTGGAAAATGCAGAGTTTAGCTTTCCCAGCAAGCACACTGGGGGCAAAGAGGAAGGAAGGCTGAGCGGGCAATCCAAAGCATCTACCACAATTGGAGTCACTAGTTTAAATGCCAGATGCCCTGTTAAGTTTGAATGTCAGACAAACAATAGATATGTTTCTAGTATAAGTATGCCCCAACTACTGCATGGGACATACTTATGTTAAAACAATTATTCATCATTTATGTGAAATTCAAATTTAATTGGGCATCCTGTATCTTAGTTTGCTAAATTGAGTAACCCCACCCACAAATATCATCCATGGCTGGTTTCTAGTTTCTTCTTGTTGAGATCACTGAGAGATGGTGGGAGAGAAAGCCAACCTCAACCCCTGTGACCATCAGATCCTCCCCTGATCTTCTCCATGTACCACGTCTGACACAAAGAGCACGAAAGGCTCAGGGGCCCCCAATAACATAATTAATTTGATCCAAAGTTGAATTTGGGAAAATGGAGCAAAGTCAGATGGGAAGTTAAGAAGGGTGGTGTGGTCCCAGGATGTCTAGAGGAATCTTACCCAACACTCTCTGTATCACTCAGGGTGGCTTTTTATCTGTAAAGCTCTTTTTATTTTCCTTCAGAGATTTCATTTTTAAGGAATCTCTACACCCAAGATGGGGCTTGAACTCACAACCCCGAGATCAGGAGGTGCAGGCTCCATGCACTGAGCCAGCCGGGCGCCCCTATCCATAAGGCTCTTGTACATCAATGTTTGAGCCACAGACCCTGTTCTCAAAGCGGCTTACCACTCGGGAGGAAGAAGAAAAGGAAGAAGTGAGGAAGTGACCATACACTGAGCACTGGAGGAAGTCAGGTCCTCCTGGATTCTGAAGGGGAAACCAGGGGAGGCAGGGAGGAGTGGGTGGGGGCACACTGGGGCTTGCATATCACAGGTGAGAGGAAGGAGGGGGAAGGGCTGAGCAGAGTCAGGTATAAAGACTGGACAGTGGGGATCCGCGGGTGATAATAGCAACGGATGTGTATAAGGTCTTGACCACGGGCCAGACTCACCGCCAAGAACTATGCACACCTTAGCAACTTTCATCAGCACGGTGAAAGGTGTTCGTGACTCTATGCAGATTACTGAGTCAAACCCAGGTACGGGGACATTCATTGCTCAAGGTTACCCAGCTTGTAAATGGAGCTAATACCAAGAAGGCAGGCTTGGCTCAGACTGAGCAGAGCCTTGACCATCCAGGCTTGGGATTTAAATGGATGGTATAGGGGCACCTGGATGACTCAGCGGGTTGAGCATCCGTCTTCAGCTCAAGTCACGATCTCGTGGTTTGTGAGTTCGAGTCCCACACCTGGCTCGCTGCTGTCAGCCTGTCAGCACAGCGCCCGCTTTGGATCTTCTGTCCTCCTCTCTCTCTGACCTTCACCCGCTTACACACTCTCTCAAAAAAAAAAAAAAAAAAATTAACAAAACCTTAAATGGACGCCATAAACATGGCTCAAGTACCAACTGTGGGCAAGTCACTGGAGAGTCAAATGCAAGCCACTGTCTCAGGTGGTCTGGCAGGATGTGGCCAAAGCCCTAAAAAGGAACTTTGATCTAGAAATTCTACATGAAAAACCTTCGTCCTAATAATTAAAGACTATTCAGGGATGAATACCGAGGGAATATTTAGCTAGAAAGATTTCACTGCAATGGGACTTATAATTGCAGAATTTGTAAACTACTTAAATGCCCAACCATAGTGATTAGTTAAATAAATGCAGCCATACATTCAGCTCCTGTTGTAGAACAATGCAGAAAAATATTTACTGATATGGAGACATGCCAGGGACATATTATTGGATGAAAAATACAGATTACAAAATACCATATACCATGTTCCTTTGTGTGTGTGCATGTGTGTGCATGTGAGTGTGTTTTAACCATAGAAAGATACTCTCAAGTGTTAATAGTGATTATTTTTGTTATCACTATTGATAGTGATATATATATGTTATATTTTGTTATTTTGTTATAATAGTGATACTGTAATTACTAGAGGCAATTTCTATTTTCTTTTTTGTTTCCATTCTATAAGACCTACTAAGCGCCAGGCACTATGCCGGCCGTCACATACATAGTGGTGAATAAAAGCATATTTATTCCCTGCCTCATGGATGAGTAAGTGGGCAATGGAGTCATTATTGTATAGGGACAAATTCAAATGTGCGGGGAAAGGGCGAAGGAAATTCTGTGGTGGAGAGGGCCAGGTGAGGACACACAGGAACCCGATGGTCAGGGAAGATCTCTGACATTTAAGTCAACACCCGAAGGCCGAAAAGCATACAACCTCAGGAAGGGCTGAGGGCTGCCTGGGTGGCTCAGTCGGTTAAGTGTCCGGCTTTGGCTCAGGTCATGATCTCACGGTTCATGGGTTCGAGCCCCACGTCAGGCTCTATGCTGGACCCTGCTTCGGATTCTATATCTCCCTCTCTCTCTGACCCTCCCCTGCTCACGCTGTCTCTCTCTCTCCCTCAGAAAAAAAGGAAAAAAAAGGAAGGGCTGAGGGAGGGGGCGACCCAGCACAGGGAACAGCACATGCAAAAACTCTCTGAGCAGCAGAGCATGGTAGGGGAAGTAAAAGGTCAGTGTGGATGAAGACAAGGAATTTATGTTTTCAGAATTAGGCATGGTCCATGTGCAGGACCCTCTTCCTAGGACACAGAATACATCAGAGGCTCACTCTCATATCAGATGTTTAGAAAATCTGGCTGATAGAGTGGAATAATGACGCAAAGGAAGGTGTGGATCACTCTTGAATCATCTACACCGTTTGGGGAGTTTCTGTACAACCAGATTAAGTTCCTGTACAACCAAATTATTTATTAAAGGTTAAAAAAAAGGAACACTTTTCTTTTGAAATATTTTTAAAGGTTTATTTATTTTTGAGAGAGAAAGGGGGAGTGAGCAGGGGAGGAGCAGAGAGGGGGACAAAGGATCCAAAGCAGACTCAGCACTTACACCAGAGAGCCAATGTGAGGCTCAGACTCACGAACCGTGCGATCATGACCTGAGCCGAAGTTGGACGCTTAACTGACTGAGCCACCCAGGCGCCCTGGAAGAACAGTTTTCTTTACCAAAATCAGTAACAAGGGGGGAAAAAAAGAGAATCTTACTAATTATTCAAATAGACTGGAATATTTTCTTTGGGGTTATTGCCAATTTCCTTCTTTCAACCAGCGCAGTTATGATCCCAGCATATTTCGGGGTTGGGAGAAAGTAGAACAGGATCCTTTTCCCAAAGCCCCACAGTTCAAGCCTCCCTACATGAACCATCGCCCCAGGTGAGAGTCCACACAGAATTTCCAAGTATTGTGTAAGGTCATAGATTTAATAAAGGAAAATTTAAAACTTTTGAAAATGTTTATTTTTGAGAGAGAGGGAGAGAGAGACAGAGCATGAGCAGGGGAGGTACAGAGAGAGAGGGAGACACAGAATCTGAAGCAGGCTCCAGGCTCTGAGCTGGATGGCGGAGCTTGAACGCATGAGCCATGAGATCATGACCTGAGCCAAAGTCGGACTTTTATTTTATTTATTTATTTTTTAAAAGACTAAATCCACATTATATTTTTTAAGAACTTTTTTTTAATGTTTTTTATTTGTTTTTGAGAGAGAGAGAAAGAGAGAGAGAGAGAGAGAGAGCGAGAGAGCGAGCATGAGTAGGGGAAGGTCGGAGAGAGAGGCAGGCACAGAATCTGAAGCAGGGTCCAGGCTCTGAGCTGTCAGCACAGAGCCTGACGCGGGGCTCAAACTCACGAACCGTGAGATCATGACCTGAGCCGAAGTCGGACTTTTAACTGACTGAGCCACCCAGGTGCCCCAATAAAGGAAACTTTAAAGATGCTCTGGGGCCGAGGCTCTGCTCTAGCTGAAAGCCCGCAGTCAAGCAGCCTAACAGCCCATTTGTCTGCCAGGGGCAGAGGTCTTGGTCTCATGCCAGGGGCAAGGGAAGGGATGTGGGAGCCCAGATGAAGCAGTAGGAATGGGGAGGGGTGGGATTTCCAAATGAGGCGCTAATAATAATACAGGCAGTGAGGAGGGAGCTCAAGTAGCCCCGGGACCTTGTGGGAGCCTCACTCCACACGCACAGCAACCCCACAGCAACCCCGGAAGGCGGAAGGCAAGCCCATTTATCATCCCTGATGAACAGGTGAGGGGACTGTGGCTCCCCAGTGCGACAGCCCGAAGGGGACGCAGCCGCATCTGAGAAACAAGGCCAGAGCATGAGGGAGCACCAGGGAATGAGCACTGAGTGGGTGAATCCGACTGGAGGGTGGAGTTCAGAGAGGGCAGGATCCAGGAGCCTGTGAGCAGGCCCAGCTCGGTCTGGAGGCACTGGATTCACGCACATCCTGTCCGGTAGGCGGGTCTGGGGGTGGGCGGCTGCTGAAAGGGGGAGCGGAGGGTTTCTGAAGAGCTGGGTTTTGAGTGCTTTGGGGACAGGGAAGACAAGGCAGACCTCTTTCTCCTTTGAGTCATAGATCCCTTTAAGAGTCTCATAAAACTAACGGCCCTTTTCTCAAAGGCACAGCTGATTCCACAATGTCAAAGGCCCAGGCGGCCACCCCCGGCCTGGAAAAGAGCACCGGGGGGTTGGGGTTAACATGCGAGAGGCAGAGACAGAGGAACCTCCTAGGAGAGCTGCACACATGAGTGACCGCCTCGCCCGCTTTGCCTTCTCACAGGCGCCACGGCCCCTAGACGGGCCTGGCACAGGGGCTCGAGCCTGGGTCGGTCTGAGCCCTGGGCCTGTGCTTATGGGATGAATCAAAAGGTCTGAAGATTAAAAGCCAGAACCTCCTACCCACACCACACACAGCAGGTTGTGTCTCGTTGTCTTTTGGGATTGGAAAGAACCCCCCAGTTGGGTTTGGGATACTGTCTGCTGCGAGCCCCCATTCCAGCCCCGAAGGGAGGGTGCGTCAGGCCACATCACTAGGACCAAGAGCGAGGGCCCCTGCGGCCCGGAGATTCCCTGGCACCCTGGCCAGTTCAAGCCGGCCGCTAACCCCATGCGGCCAGGACCCGGAAAGCCAACCAGATCTGCTGCAGACCCCACGTCAGGAAGGTTCTGTATAGAAGTCAAGTCCAGCAGACCCTTTTTTCCTAAAATGGGTCCGTTACAGGACTCGGGTATGGTAGACCGGCTCTTCCGGCTCAGAAACACAGCCCGGCCTCCGGGTGCCGGGAGGCAGCCCGAGTTTGTGGCGGAACAACTGCAGGCTGCCTCCCGCAGCCGCAGGGAACCAGGCAGCTTTCTTGCGGAATCCCCTCTTCCTCACCAGCTCTCCAGCCCGGCCGCCTGCTGCACGGATCGTCTGGGCTCGCACAGCCGGGGAGCAGCTGGCGGGTTAGCACCGAGCTCAAGGGGCCTCAGTTCCGCTAGACATTCCAGATCCACGCACCCTTTCCTGGAAATGCAAGCGTTCCTGGGAGAAGGCCACCTCCGCGAAAGCGGCAGCGTTGGACATGGAGTTGTCTCCGGGCTGCTCTGTGACAAGGAAATCCTCGGCCCGTAACCAGGTGATTTTGAAGGAACAGTTTTTCAAAACCCCCAGGTCGGGTGAGAAGAGGTCAAGGACAGTCAGAGCTGGGCTCAAGCAAGGTGAGAAATCCAGGGCAGCTGTTTGCACGCAAACAGGCCAAAGGGTGCCTCTGCCCTGCTCCCGCCCCCGCAGATTCAAGGAGGAGGCCAACGTTTTGAAAAATATAAAATTTTAATAAAGGCTACATCTCTTAATTACAATAATTATTGTACCAAGTAAATTTCCTTAAATGAACTCTTTATAATGTATAATTTACAGTATAAGTAGAACAAAATGCCATGGCAAAAGTCATTGAGTACAAGACTTGTAATAAAAAGGCATAAAATATATTTATACATAAACCCCTTTCAAAAAACAAGGGAAAGCTCGAGCCCTCAATATAGGGCGACACACGGAGCAGGGCCCCGTGCTGGTACAGGTACTGTACTGATTTAAAGTCAAGCACTAGAGATAGTGGATTAATACTCTCTTGTCGTACAATATATACAGACATATAGTACAAGTAACAATGGCAAACAGAATGTACAGATTAACTTAACACAAAAACCCGAACGTCAAAATGAAGGTGTCTGGAGGAAAAGGGTGCTGCTAGGTCTTCCCACAACTGTCTGCTTCTTTGCAGGCCAAGGGGGGGTTGGGGTGGTTTCCAGAATGGCGGTGGTCCAAAGACTAATGAAAACAGAACAAAACAAAAACACACAGAAACAAAAAACTCCAAGGAATTGTTATCTCGATAAAAGCACAAGCTGAACTCTAAGGTTCTAGCAAGCCTCAGCCATTGGGCGCTGGGCCTTGGTGGGGTTAGAAAAGTTACTGAATAAATCNTATCCAACACGATGACCCTAGATGGCGGTGATGTTGCATTATAAATCAAGACCTTTATGACAAAATAGAGCAGCATAGAAAGAAAAAAAAAATGCACCAATTTCTGTGTGTGTCGATGGCAGGGCACCATCTGCCAAAGTCTATCTTCACTTGGAGAAGTGCAGGGCAAAGCACGAGAATTCCTCTTTTAACGAAGAAATCATTCATGCACTCCTCGCTCAACTCCTAAGCTTGGATAGGACAATTAAAACGTCCACTTTCCCCCTTCTGTGTTTAAAGCAGCATATCCATAAACCGGGGACAGGGGGGAGTCAACTGTTCAATAAATAGCAGTAAGGGTTGCTGTTCAGGTAAGCTATACACAGTTTCTCTTAGTTTATGGATTTCAGATCCCTAGGCAATCATATATTATGTATGGCAGTCTCTCAAATACAGTCAGTATCTTCAATAGCCAAGAGTGGTCATGTTTTTAATAAATAGTTCAGACTTTTCTTATCTCAGTACCCAGCTCGTGAATAATGAAAACCACCCTCCCCTCCCCCCACCCGCCCCAAGTGGCCAGTGGCCAATTCTTCCCTAGACTTCCGTCTTCTTCATTGGTTTGGTTTTTCCTTCAGAACGTCCCGCCGTGGTCCGTCGCGGGTGTCGGCCCCCACGGTCCGCCAGAGCCTGACCCCCGGGCTCAATCAATCCGCTCCACTTTCCCCAGAATCCTGCCTTCATACATGGGGAGCACCGCCTCGTCATCCCAGATCTCCTCAAACACGGCGCCGCAGGCAAACTCGTCGCTTGCTTTTTTGAAGTAAAACCTTAAAAGGAAAACCCAAAACGTGCCTCAGTAAGGCTGCATTTTGTTCGGTTTAAAAGAAGGGTTAGGTCGACCCCAAGATGACGGAGGGGTCACGAGGGTCCTGCTGCAGCTGGCGTGCATGGACACCTCGGCCCGCATCTGACCGACGGCGGCCACCAGGGCGTCACCCGAGGGCACCCTAGGAGGGGCAGGCCGGGTGGCCTCCCACCTGCGGACAGAGGCCGCGGTCCTTGGCATAGCGCGCACACTGGGGACAGTGCACGATGGGGGACAGAGCTGTCTGCTGCCATCTCCCCTTTTATTTAGGAAAGAGGGGAGANGCCCCAGCCTGTAGAAGCCCGTGGGAGGCTGCCCCCAGCCTCCGGTGCCCACAGGCCCGCTCTCCTGACCCAACCCCAGCCACAGCCACAGGACGGGCTGCTTTCCTCAGTGGCCCCTGCGGGAGGCTGGCCAGCCCCACCTCGCTTCCCAGGCCTGCAGACTGGCCCCGCTCCCCTCTTCTCCCCATTTCCCTCCCAGCCCTCCAGGGTCAAACACTAAAGACCCTTCTATTATGCCCGTTGATTAAAGGTTCCTTTTATCCCACCCCAGACTTCTTTCTTCTAAGGCTGTTTAATTGTGNGAAAGTTGGGTTCTCTCGGCACCTCTGGGCAAACAGGCAGTGACCTCTCACAGAACGACAGCCTCTTCCAGAGAGAGGACAGGCCGCGGTGCCTTGGCCCCGGCCCCAGGACTTCAAACGCACTGCGCTGCCCTCATTTTCTCCAGAAACGGACTTTCCCACTGCAACATGCCTTCTGTGGCAAACTGCTTTCTTCTCACATCTGGCACCAATAGCGTCTGGCACGTCTGGAGAGACTGTTCTCCTTTTGAACCCTGCCATGTTGAGATTACTCAACGTGGCCCAGGTCCCCCACTCCGCGGCCCCATCCCCGCTGGGCTTTTTTACTGGGGGGGGGGGGCGGGGAGCTGAGAGGGAGCCCCACCCCTGCTGGGCGGGCCCGGCGCGACACCCTGCGCCCCCACGAGCCAGGAGAGCAAGTTCAGAGAGATAAGGCGGCTGGGAAGGGCCTGGCCACAGCCTGATCCAATCAGTAAAGAATTCGAGAGTCAACCATTTGTGCAAGTTCTTTGTGCATTAAAGGGGAGGCCGGGGCTTCAAAGCCGGGCTTATTAAGTGTGCCTTAGGAAAAAAAAAAAAATCAGAGCCAGATGTGGCTGGAGGGGCTGCGCGC
>NW_027532607.1:5417378-5421994 GCF_008692635.1 Crocuta crocuta | reverse complement strand
GGCTGCGCGCGGACCCTCCCTGCAGCCTCGGCTCGGCGCTCTGTGGCCCTTTCTCCCCTGAAGGTCACCTGCAGCTCCACTCAGAGTCCAGCCGAGTCAAAGCTGAGATCAAAATGAATCCCTGGAGGGGCACACTTGTGTAATTAGTTTCACCTTGTGTCTGTGCAAGATAAAAAAAGAAGAAGAAAAAGAAGGCGAAGCACGAGCAGCAGAAGCCGGGCCTGTCTCCCAGTCCCCCCGCAACAGTTTCCGCACGGTCTCTGCCCTGCTGTCAGGTGGAAAGATCTAAGACCAGCCCCACGCCCTGCTTTGAGGTCCCTCACGGGGTCCTAGCCTCTGAGCCCTGTCCTTTCCCTGCGAAGGGAATCACTGTGGGTCCCCGGGCCCAGTCAGCTCCCCGGCAGAGTGACTGGGAGAGACACGCAAGGGCCCTGGAAGGGAGAAGGTCTCAGGGCCCTGCAGGTGACTCCAGGCANTGCTAAGTGCTGCTCGAGTTCTCCGCTCCCATGCCCGGCTGGAGGCGGGACTGGGCTGGCACCTTCCAAGCACACCCTGTGCCCACCATGAAACGGCGTGTGCCAGGGGCACCCGGCCCGCTTCACCCTGGCCCTGCACATCACACCCGAGATCCAGCTGCAGCAGAACCCCCACATTCCCCTGGGATGAAGGCCACGCGAGAAGGGGTGGCCAGGACTCTGGACGAACAGGAGTGGAGTCATCACCCACCCCAAGTGAAGGGCAAAGTCAGCAAAACTGCCCCTACTCTTGGCTCCTTCTTGGGGGCCCTAGAAGGCCAGAGGAGCGTCTCCACTGAGCAGACCAGGAAAGGGAGCCTGGGGGGGAGGGCAAGTTCCTTTGCCAAGGCCCCCACAGAAAGAGTACCAGCCCTGTGCACCCGGGTCCCACCCATGGGCCCTGCCCCTTCTCCGAGGTGCATTCCTGCTTCACGCGGCCCGTTCCCCACGCGAGGTAGTTGTTCAGGCAGAAAGGCTGAGTAAGGAGAGTGCTGTCTAGATTTCCAGGCAACGGCCCCTGCCCCTCCCCAGGCCTTCCGTGTGGACAGTCCATCTGTCTCTCCCCGCCACACACACCCCTCCCCTCCCTTGCAGGGAGGGCCTCCACAAGATGGCCCAAGCCCAGCTCTCCCTGGCAAAGCCCTGTTTCTCCTCAGTCTCGGTCACCTGGTAGAAAAAGCCCATCCAGGCCCCCACAGAGCCCTCCCAGGGGCCTCCCTGCTGCTGTGTTATTTCTGTCAGTGGCGAGGGGAGAGAGGAAATGAGAAGGAACCCAAGCACCGGGCGGCCCAGTGGCCTCCTGAGTCTCCCCGCCTCCCGGCCCCTCCCGGGTCCGGCCAGGCCAGGGAAGTGACTCCGGGGCTCGGTTCTGAGCAAACAAACTCTGGAGCGGCAAGAAGCCGCAAGGCTCTTACCTATAATTTCCCTTTTTGCTGAGCTGCTCTTTAAAGTGGCCCAGGGTCAAGCTCTGAGCCTTCAGCATCCTCCTGTACGGAATTTCTTCTCCGCAGAAAAAGTATGTGACGACCAGCTCGCTGGCCTGGAGCGCATGGACCCCCGCCAGCTTCTTTGGCTCTTTGTGACTGAAAAATAAGATGGAATGCAACAAGTTCGGCGTTTGAAGGCAGCAAATGCTCGCACAACACACACAGGCCCTCAAGTAGTCTCCAGAGAGAAAGGGGGGCTGCAGCTAGGAGCTCTACGGGGGCCTTGGGCGTGGGGGGCCCCTGGGCCACATGGGCGGCCCCTTCTGAGAGCACACAGCCCACCTCCGGGTCACCTGCATGGCGCGCCCAGGAAGGGAGGGTTTCCTTTTGGTTGTAGACACTGCTGTTGTTTCCCTCGCTAGTGCCAAATGGCAGCGGGGACAGAACAGTCTTTCTCAAGATGGCACCCACAGGGCTCCAGCCAATGGAAGCGGGAGGGGAGCTGCCACAGCGCCGTGGGCTCCCTCCCCCCAGCCAGGGAATGCTGAACCAGAGCATCTCCTGGGATGGCTTGGATCCCAGAGCCCCCCCCGGAAAGGGGAGCCCCATCATTTTGACCTCCCTCATTTATTCGGAGTTTGTAGAGCAGCGTTAAAAAAAAAAAAAGCAAGCTTCTCGGTCTACTCCGCAAGAGTGTAAATCTACGAAAAGGATCACGGCCCAATGGGGAAGACACTGTTTCCCCCAAGCAAGTCAACAAAGACGGTCCTCGGTCCTCTCTGTCTCTGCAGCGGTGGGGAATCCTCGTTCTGCTCGGAGTTTCCAACCTGCTAACTTCCAGCTGAATGAGGGCAGCTTTTGCATCCGGGTCTGGGGTCCCCTTTCATCCGTCTGCTAATGGCTTCACGCCTCAGCCTGTGGATCGGTGCGTGCCCAGGAGCCCCGAGCCAGCCCTCTCTTCGGGAAACGACACTCGTGTACGAGTCCCAGTGCGTTTCCCGGTAAAGGCGGCATTTTCATGGTCCTGATTTGTGGCAACATCTGCACCTACTGATCCTTGTTGCTCATGGGACAATCAAGGCGATTTCAACATACTAGGAAGTTTCCAAAAAATCCCAACACCGGAGTCGATGCCCTGACCCGTAAACCACGAGGCGGATCCCAGGAAGGTCGGGTGGAGACACTCACTCTTCTGAAGCCAGGCTTGGGTTAGAGAAGGGCGTGGCCCCCGTCTGACCGATGGCCGAGTGGCTCCTGTCCCTCTGCTGACTGGCCACACAGCACCTGAGGGCACAGAGCCGGAGCAGAGGATTGAGGCAGAAGCCTGCTGTCCCCAGGCAGAGGGGGGAGGAGGGGCAGGCAGGAAAGGAGTTCTCTGCGGGCCCTAAAGAGATACAGGCCCTTCCCTAATGGGGCACAGGGACCCAAAGGCCCCTGGGAGCCCAGGAAAGGGCTGAGGCTCTCACTTCTCCACCCACCAGTCATGGCTCTTACATGCTCAGCTAACCGGCTTCACGGGACCAGGGCCTGTGTAAGGCACGGGATTTGTGAGGACTTACTGACGCTCATTCTCCTGCTAGGCCTCACGTGACTAGCAGAGCCTTTGCTGGCTGGCTCTTCAGCCAGCAGAGCGGAAAGGAACGATTTCCAACAGGTGGAAAGGGGAATCGTACTGTGGCCAGAGGCCTCCCCTCCTCCCTGGGGAGCGACAGGGACCCAGGCGGAGAAGGCCAGGGGCCCTTTTGTGAGAGGCCGGGTCCCCGCCCCTGCCTCCACCTCTGTGCTGCTCACACTCACCGCTGCTTGGGGGGCTTGGACACCTCGGCCAGCCTGCGGCAGGCTTCCTCCAGCTGTGCCAGCGTGTTGGGTGGGGTCAGNGCTCGGCGGGGGCCGTGCGGGCGCACTCTAAGGGGTAGGCCCTTTTCGTGCTCTGGGCACTGGACGAGGGACGAGAGAGAAAGCAGAAGGACAGAAATTGGGTTAGAGAAACTGGAAAATGTGACTTTAATAGAAACTTCTCTATTCTGCCTTCAAAGAGAAGAGGGGAAAAAAGTCACCCTACCATAACACGCACAGGGGGCGTTGCCAAAACATGGCATTTTTGTGGTCTGCTCAGTCCAGCGTTTAATATTAAGACGGCAGGAGCCAACAGTCTTGTTTGTTTTCGGCCCCCTGCAAAAATAGCCATCCCCACAATACCTCCGCAGTGGCTGCCCAGTGACCCTGGCCGCGAGCCGGTGTTTACCTATGGGGCTTGGGCTTGCTCTGCCGCTCACTCTCCAGCATCCACTGCCACACGTCGTGTGACCTGTCTCCCTCCTCCCCGGGAAGCTGCAGGGCCCCGGGTCCGCCTGGGGCGCCTCCTTCCCTGGCCGGCTGGGCCGGGCCCGGCTCCGAGCTCTTCCCGGTCCGTCTGGGCGGGGTACCGCCTCTGCCGCTGCTGCGGGGAACCAAGAACCACACCCAACCCAGGGGCCCCCGTTACATCTCTGGGACCCCTCGGACCGGAAGGTTCGGGGAGTGGTGGGGTGACACACACCAAGGACCCTTCCCCGCGCCTCCCTTCCGGAAGCTAAGTGCCAGCGACCTCCCCTTCCCCCGGAAGTTCCAGAGTCTCCAGTCTGACCCCCACACTCACCCAAACTGCTCGGCCGGCACGGGCTCCAGAGCCCTGGGGTGGCTCTTGCATTTCGAATAGCAGTAATAGTCCGAGCCGCCCGGGCAGAAGCAACGCACCCTCTGTGCGGCCTCCGCCTCGATCTCCTCCTTGGTCTTGGGGAGGGCGTGGTGGTGGATGTAGTGGTGGTGGACGTGCTTCGTCGTCTGCTTGGTCACGAAGCCCTTGGCTCCCAGGAGGGGGCAACCGGCCTGCGAGGCGGCCATGGGGGACAGCTTGCCCCCGGGCGGGAGGAGGGGGTGGTGCTGCTGGTGGTGGTGGTGGTGNCGGCTCACGCCCGGCGACTGGCAGCCGGGGGTCTTGAGCACCCTGGACAGGTGGTCGTCCAGAATGGTCTGCGGGTCCTCCTCATAGCTGCCGGAGGGCAGGAGGGAGAGGGGGTGCGGCGTGGGGCCCCCCTCCCTGGAGCTCAGCGCTAGCTCAGAGGCCTCCTTCTCTTCATCCTGGAGGGGAAGGCAGCACAGGGGCGGAGGGGGAGCGGCTAGTATAGCAGGAGGG
>NW_027532607.1:5417055-5417267 GCF_008692635.1 Crocuta crocuta | reverse complement strand
GCCCTTTGAGGTGGCGTTGCCTCAACACTGTCCTAGATCTCCCTGGCTCTCTCCACCCCTCCTCCCCGTCTCTTTGTACAGAAAATGAAGAAAGATGCTGTGGGCTAATAGCAGAACACTGCTGAGGTTGGCTGCCTGAAGCTGATCTATCAAGGGAAAAGGGAACATCTCCAAATCAAGTACGGAATATAAAAAGGCATGACGATGCCTGC
>NW_027532607.1:5408104-5417030 GCF_008692635.1 Crocuta crocuta | reverse complement strand
ACGCAGCCCCGATCGAAGCGCTGCCTTATGGAGAAAGTCGATTTGCACACCCCGGGACCAAATCATCTCATTTACAAGCCTGGGCCTTAGAACTTTTCTTTATTAACACTGCCTCCCCCCAGGCCCGGCAGAAAAAATCTGTATCATTAGTACTGTTGTGTTCGGAGGGTAATATTATTGAGGAGGGGAGGGAGCTGCTAACGGTCCCCAGAAAAGCATCCTAACCTGCCAATTTTAGGGCAAGGTTCAGTGGGCAGGGACTGTGGGAGGGGCTTTCAGAGAGGACAACCCAGGCACTGAAGCAACGTGGGATTAGCAATGCGAGGTGTTAATTTTCCGAATGCAACCTAACTTAGGTACCAACTGAATTCCCGGAGGCTGGCAGGAAGGATTCAGAGACAGAGACACTGCTCAAAGCGGGGCACTCCTGCCCTGCCCAGGGAGTTTCCTTGCGATCTGGGTCTCCATGGATTGCAAGAGACACAGCTTCGGAGGCTCCGCTGAGTACAGGGGGCCGCGTGCCGGCGGCCCTCCAGGACACGGAAACAGAAGGGGAGATGCCAGGAAAGCATCTCCACGCCGTGCTGGCCTCTCCCGGCAATAACAGGGAGAAACTGTTTATGGGGTCCCTGCTTCCCAACACTGCATTTGTTCCGCACAGATTCACCAGCAGGTAGTAAAGCAAGTTCGGGGGCTGGGGACAGACAGGATGGAACAGGTGCCCTCCAGGGCTTCAGAAGCCCACGGGACAAATGGCCATGCACGTAGACAGATGGAGGACTGACACAATCGAGCTGTACCGTCAACACAATGTCCCAGGGATGGAATTTTCCTTCTGTGGGAGGCAGAGATTTCTCTAGCCTCCTCATTCACGAATTCAGTCAACACGTCTAAGTAAACACCTGTCCCTTGCTAAGCACAGGTCTAGTCTCTGTGGACAGGGCATTTAACATCACAGACAAAACCCCCTGCCCTCAGGGGGCTTCCATTCTAGTGGGAACCCAACGAGGAACACGGACTAGCTGCTACCGTTCTTGGTTTCTAGAAAAGAACTGGCTTTGTTTCTCATACAGCATTTTCTTGTTTGAAGTGAGAAAATGTGGAAGTTCAAGTAGGTCATCTTGAACTCTACTCTGCTCAGCACCACACCCCAAGGAACCAGGTGACACCTTTTGCCTGGCTCCTCCCTCCTCTTAGCCTAGACCTCCCCCCTTGCACCTCCCGTCCCTTTTCGTCAAGGTTCAACATGGCTACAAACATCTGCTTTCCCCCACCAGACTGTACTCACCGGGAAATGAGGTAGAGACACTTGGCCATTGGCCTTCACACTGCGATGCATTTCTCTCTGGAGCTGTTTCTTACTCCCCACACGGTAAGGAGGGATTCCATCTCTAAGGGAAGGGAGAAGACAGAAGCCACCGGCTCACGAGGATGCTTGCAGCACAGGGGGCCGACTCACAAGCCGTTCCGGGATCCCACCAATGGGCAGAGCCACAGATCTCCAGGTAAGTGTGCCATCTGTGCCGGGCGTCATGGCTCTTCCCAAGGTTGGACTGAAAGATCAAACTGCCAACCGCCCCGCATGTCAGTCATCTCTGTAAACCTGGCTGCCTCTCAGGTTCAGGGTCATTAAGTTGGAAAGAGCTTAGTAAAATCATCTCTCAAGCTTTGCCTTAGAACAGATTACACTCCACCCAGCCCAAAGTAAAGGCTCCCCTATTTTATTCTATAGGTGCCCCAAGTAGGAGACTCTAAGGCCCCTTTGGGCCTCCCCACAGTCTGTTGTACTGCCGCAAATCAGGAGACCAGGGCCTTATGGAGTGAGCACACCAGGGAAAGTAGTGTAGGAATAGGGACCACGCCCACAGAAGGCGGAACCAGGCGTTCACGGCAGGTGTAATTCTCCAACAGTCCAGCTCCTGACTGTTGCCAAATTTCTTCCTTTCATAAATCATCACAAGAATATCTTTGGGCGCCTTCCTTCCCCCAGCTCCAAACCCTACCACCCCCAAACTAAGGAAATGCCAAAGACACATGACTAAAGTGGGCATAAGGAGAAAGCCCCCAGTACGTGGCAATCTGCGCAATTCATTCAAATATTTGAGTACCTATTATGCGCCAGACCTTGTTCCAGGCACTGGGTGAGAAAGCAGTGAAGGGGGGGGATAAAAATGCAGACAGCTGCCCTCATAAGGCTTATGGTCTAGTGGGTGGCAGGCAAGGAGCAAAAATACCAAAGCAGAGTCTACAGCAGGTTGGAAAGCGGTAATAAGCAGTAGGACAAAATACAGGGCAGGAAGTGGGAAGAAAGGTGGGGCGGGGGCGGGGGTTCCAATGACGTTCTGGCTGTGAGGGTGACCTTTGAGTGAAGACTTGAAGGCGGATGAGCCCCTACGTCCTTCATCACATTCAGTCAAGTGGAATTAAGAAGAGCCTCTGGGGCGCCTGGGTGGCTCAGTCAGTTAAGCATCTGACTTTGGCTCAGGTCATGATCTCGTGGTTCATGAGTTCAAGCCCCACATTAGACCCTGTGCTGACAGCTCGGAGCCTGGAGCCTGCTTCAGATTCTGTGTCTCCCTCTCTCTGCCCCTCCCCTGCTTATGCTCTGTCTCTCTCAAAAATAAAAAAAACATTAAACAAAAATAAAAAAAAAAAAAAAGAATTTTGTGCTTGAAAGCCGTCAAGTGGTCAAGGTGTGACTATTTTCCCACTGCTGTCCCTTCTGGAGGCCACTTATTTACAGAAGCCTCAGGGTTCCAACATTCCCAGACTGAATCATACTTGGAGGCTGTAAATATTGAGATTAGGTATTTGGTTATTTCCCTTTTCCTGGTGTTTTGTTCATCACAGGGTGGAAGGAAGAAAAACATCTTGGGCTCATCGGTGGTGGGTGAAAATCAGCAATGCCTAAAAATACCCGGGAGCAGCCGTGGGGTAACTGGCTGACCTCTAGCTCTTCGTCTGTAAGGCCCCAGAATTCCAAGGGGCTGAAATTTCCAGAAGTCAGTGACCTAGGCCAGGTCACCAGGCCACCGTGGAGATGACACAGATCTATATGGTGGTAGGTCAATACATCAATGAGGTATGTTAGCCAAACCCTGGCTGGGAATTAGCATGTGAAGGATCCTCGTACTGAGGGCACAGAGTGAGAATTGGGGTCAGTCTGAAGCAAGGACATACACACAGGGTGAGTCCTGGCCCAGAGAGAGGCCAAGAGGGTCAGAGAGAGCACAGCAGGTGACCAGTACAGGTGGACTCTCCCAGACAACTTCTCTCTCACTTGACCAGGCCCTCGAGGGCCAGGCAGGATAAAAGATTCTAGGTTCAGAAACTTAACTGAACCACCTGGAATGTGTTTACCGGAACTCCGTGTTGTCACTCTGGGATCATCTACAAGACGGGAGAAAACCGGGTGCTCGTGAGCTGAGTTGGACCAGTTGTTACTGGCTTGAGCAGTAACCAGATTCTACACCGGGGGCCGGATTCTACCTCGAGGCCGTCAGCCCCTATGTAGCTGTTCCCACTGCAGGTCAGACTCATGTGACCTATAGTCCAACTTTATTCTCACAAAATCCCAATTTCACCAAGTTTTAAGACGATCAGTGACTCTGCAGCTCTCCCTAGAGTCAGTCGGTAGCAGTTAGACCCCGGGTACAAATCTGAGCTGCTGTTGGGCTCCAGAATGGGNGTTAGGGGAGCCAAGCTTCCTGAGGGCCCATTTCTCAAGCCCTGTCAAGTCACGTGACATTCTGAAGGGGCAAATGGGAGCTCTGGGAAACATTCTGGAACATCTTACCCCACCACTTAGTACTCACTGGCTATGGGGCATGCCAGGTGGTTCCCAAGGCACAGTGAAGATTCTCTTGTCTCTTACCTAATGCTCCTTGTGGGGTGGGGATGACCACGGGGCTTCCCCAGATTGGGTCTCACGTTGACCTAACCAACCTCTGCTGTCCCAGGGCTGCGAGGCAATGTCCCAGCCCTAGTCCTGACCAGCAACTCCTCTGGGGACTTAAGGGTGGATGGCCTCTGCTCCAGGCCTCCTTCCTGACAATGTCGGCAGGGGTGTGTGTGTGTGTGTGTGGCGGGGGTAGGAATCAAGCACCTCAAAGACTTCACTGTGATACCCGCAAGGCTTCAAGAGTCCTAAAGGAGGTCCCCATCCATCTCGTCCAAGACTGTCCTCAGGTGCCTGCTAATAGCCTCTGCTCTTCCCCTTTCCACACAGATGCAAATCAGCAGGCTCTGTTCTACCTCTTTTGCTCTTTCCATACACGCCAGAAGGAAGAAGAGAATTGGAGGAAGTATGTAAAGTGGTGGGGGGGGGGCAGGGGAAGCAGGTCNAGGTCAGACAAGAGATGTCACCTTGTAGAGGCTCAATGAGGCTTAACGGGTGCCTTCACGGCAATGGCGCTTTACCTCCCCACCAGCCAAGAGTCTTCTTCCAAAACAGCCGCTCATTCCAGAAGAGGGCCGCTCTTCTCTGTGCTCAGGCTCCAAAAGTCTAGGATCCATTTCCTGGATGCTTAGCACTGCGAGCTGAAGAGTGTCCGAGTTTCCGTCCCTATCCCGTCTCCTTTGATTACAGGCATTTTAGCTAACGAGCCCGCTGTTTCTGGGGAGCAATGGTTTTGAAGCGTGGGCTCCACTTAGCTGCCATTTAAGCCGAGCCAATTAGCTTAGCCTTTTGACTCCGCGGTGCCCAGCCTAACCCGAGCGCCGTCTTCCCCAGGCTTTGCCACCGCCGCCTCACGCGTCCGCGTGTCCACTCGCATTCCCATTTGGCAACCGCTCAGAAGGCAACCTCTGATCGCAGCCAACATCAAAAGCCTGGTTTGTAAGATAAGATAATATTTGAAGTTCACTCAGATGCTTTCCCTGGTGTCCAAAGCAAGCCCATAAATAAGATATAAGGAAATACAAAGAAGGAAAAGAACCTGAGCCACCCTCTGCACGCAACGCGAGGGCAGCATCATCTGGCGCCATTTGGGGACACCCCGGGCAGAAGCTAACATCGAGCTAGTCCTGACGGTTAGAGAGAGCGGCTCCGCGCAGGAAGCAGAGACAGAGAGACAGACAGGCGCCCCCACGTCAGAAGCTTCCAGGCTTCCGGGCTGCCTCTGACCTGCTGCTTGTGAGGTTTTCTGCCTCCGCCCGCCCCCACGGGCCGCATCTCCTGGGCCTGATGTCCCGGAATGGTCTCCGCAGTCCTCTGTGCCCAGCACTCCAAGGCCTGGGCCTGAGGACTTTGCCGGGAGGCTGGCAGCTAACTTCAAAATAAAAAAAAAAAAAAAAACCCAAAAAAAAAAAAAAAAAAAAAAAAAAACCCAAAAAAGAAAGAAAGAAAGAAAAAAAGCCAGCCAGCAAGCTATTTCTTCTGAGGAGGCAGGTGTCAGAGTACAACAGCCTCCTCAGAGGCCTACCGCGAAGGCCCAGCCATCTTTACCAGGGCTTTTCACTCAGTGGGAAAACAGAAGGCAGCAGTGGGCTGTGGGTGAAGGCAACGGCCCCTCTGGGGGACCCTGCCTGCTCCGTACCTGGGGGTCCCGGCGCCCCGGAATGGCCGGTCCTGCCCAACTTCTACTCGGCCCTCTTTGCAAAGGCCCCCGGGGCGTCACTGGTCCTGTGGCAACGAGACCATTGCTTCTCGGGCTTGTGTCTAATGGACTCCAACCTTCTGGAGCCTATTGAGGGCCGCCTGTGACCCCCTCTCCCCCTCGGCGGCCGGTCCCCTCCCCAGCTCCCAGCGGGGTGGCCGGCCCCACTCCCCAGCCCCCCGGCAGCCCCCCCGCAGCCTGAGCCGGCCATTGTGACGGGGAGAAACAGCCAGGGTTCTTTTCACGCTTTATGGGGCGCTCCTATTCACTTGTCCAAGGAAATTTCAAAGGGGCCTGCTACCCTCTTATCCCCGCTCAGCTTCCCCGCAAGAACAATGGGCTGAAAGCGGTTCAGTTCAGCTTTTCATCCCCCACACATTTTATTTCTCGCCTGCTCCGTGCTCTCATCTGTGCGGGGCCCACAATTGGCAGAGCTCTGAAGAGGGGTCTAATCCTGGCCCTGGGAATCCCGGGTGACCCGCCCGGTGCTGGGCAGGTCACACACACCCGGGGCCAGCCGGCCAGAAGGCGGCTGGCGCAGCCCGGGCCCTCACACCGAGCTCGGAGGGCAGGAGGGCAGGAGGGCCAGGGGACCCCCAGCGCCTGGCAGCCTGAGACCCTCAGGAACGGCCTCCTCCCCCATCCGATGGGCTCTTAATCTGGAGACCTCTCTGTCCCCCACTGCAGGCAGCACGAGGCAAACTGCCCTGGACGGACCACTGCCCAGAGAGAAGGATCCTGCGCTCACCAGCGATTCGCCCCCAGCTGGAATGAACACGCCCAAGTGGGTATAGCCACGCCGGCCACATGGGATAACCTGCCCACTCGGGAGAAGACTGAGACAGGGCCACCTGACGCTCCGTCAAGATCGCACCCAGGCCGCCTGGTGGCTCAGTGGGTTGAGTGTCCAACTCTTGATCTCAGCTCAGGTCATGATCTCATGGTTCGTGGGTTCGAGCCCCACATCGGGCTCTGCAGCTGACAGTGTGGAGCCTCCTTGGGAGTCTCTCTCTCTCTCTCTCTCTCTCTCTCTCTCACACACACACACACACACACACACCCCACCCCCCCTCAAAATAAATAAAAAACAACAACAACAAAAAAAAAGATCAGACCCAACACAGAGGCCCAGGTCTCTGTGCCTTCCAGGCACTTTCCCTTAGCCTTGGGGTCCTGGGTCCTCCCCACCAATCCCAGCAGCTACACTGCCGGAGGGGCAGACAAGCCTGAGGTCCTGCCCCTTGGGACCCAGGGCTATCTAGTGTACCTCAAAGAGAAAGCTGCTCATCAAGGGCTTGCCCTTTTCCATCTCTACATCCAAGTGGCCTTTACTGGCCCGCATCCTGACCCCGGCGACCTGGACCAGCTGACTGGCAAAGGTAACTTCTCCGATCCCGGATGGGGGTTAGCTGGTGCTCCAAGTGGGAAGGGTGAGAACTTTCAAGTCATCTCTAAATAAAACTGAGAAGAGTTCTTCTGGGAAAGCATGAGGGCAGTGGGGGGCAGCGTGAAGGGGAGACACTGAGAATGTGCTCCCTCCTCCCCCTCTTCCAACCCATTAAAAAGGAAAGCAGTGCGATTCCCTAATAAAGGAACTCAAAGTGGCTCAAAGGTCTCAATATCAGCTGGTCCTGCTAACATCTCATGTTGGCAGTTTACGTGCTGGTGGGGAGGGGACTGACAGGCAAAAAGCAAGGAAGGACCTGCGTCTGGTCTGGATCTGAGCTGTCTTGCTGGGCACGCGCTGGGCCTTACCGCCCCATCTGTGAAATCAAGAGTGACTGCCGGCCTTCCTGCTTGGGGCTTGTGACGCTCAAACACATATGGGGACTACGCCACCGAGTTCGCTTATCATGCTCCCTGAGCAACACCTCCGTCCATGGTGGGGGCTGAAAAGCAGGCAGGGACCAGGAAGCAAGCCCAGAACAGTCTCTAAGAAAACCAAACAGAAGCCTTACAGTCTTAACTACAGCTGACTTAGGAGATCCACTCAACGCCTTGGTTCAAATCCAATTTACTCATTTTACTCAAAAGGTTAAGACCCCCATACAATCCACAAATAAAAGCTAAATCAGGAGTAATGTTCTAGAAGTGAGCACATACAGGAGCAAAAAGGGACAGCAGGCAGGATGACCGAGGGAAAAAAGAAACAACTATTTTTTAAAAAGCCAGTATGTGTGTACAGGGGCAGACGGCCTTCCATAACCTTGGAGTCCAGGAGATAATACTACAATAGAGTGCGAAAACAGAGCTTCGTATTAAAATATTGGGATCAAGAAATAAATTATGCCTGGGGCGCCTGGGTGGCTCAGTCCGTTAAGCAACTGACTTTGGTTCAGGTCACGAGCTCATGTTTCAGGAGTTTGAGCCCCACATCGGGCTCTGTGCTGACAGCTCAGAGCCTGGAGCCTGGGTCTCCCTCTCTCTCTCTGCCGCTCCCCTGCTTATGCTCTACCTCTCTCTCTCTCAAAAAAAACCAACATTAAAAAATAATAATAAATTGTACCCAATATTACTCAATATAAACCAAAAACGTATTCTTTTTAAGAACTATGACCATCAAGTGATAATTGCTCTCAAGTGCAGAGACTCAGTCATTATGAAAAACTCACTTCAGTGGAACCCCTCATTTCTCCATGTTGGATGAAAGAGGTGCACCCTTCTTCTATTTTTACGGATGCCAAAATAGTGTTCTTTTATTAAAACGGAACCTTTCCTCTGGTGGCTCCCTCTCTCTTTACCAATGGGGGAGTCTGAGAGGACACAGTGAAAGCCACTGGGAAAACCAACAGCAGAATCCCAAACCAACCAACCCCATCAACTTCCCTTCCAACGGGTGCCATGCCACAGGCCGAATAACGGGACACTGGCCAGCGGAAACCAGGTGATTTCAAACAAACTGGAAGAATAGATGGTCCAGTTTTAGGCAGCTACAACGAGCCAACTCTACACGTGCTATAAAATACAGCTCGCGTGTTTGCCTTTCAAAACTGTTCCCGTGAGCAAAAGAACTTGCTACTGGAAGACCCTTGTGGGAAAGCCTTGGAAGACCACTTCTGGAATGGGAGTCCTCAACTGGAAGCTGGGGGAGCTCTTGGGGGGGCTCTGCCCAACCCCAGGCCCCACCTCCCTTGGCTCCCCTGGATCAGAACCTCACACACGCACACACCACGGTAAGACTCAGAATGGCTGCCCTCCACGTGGAGATCACCACTGCGTGACTTCAAGTGATGTACAGTGCACATGGTGACGCCCACCTGCTGACGTCATCAGGCCCAGCGCCCTGACGACCTGGACTGTGGTTTAGAAAGCAAAGGAACAAACGCCAG
>NW_027532607.1:5402364-5408069 GCF_008692635.1 Crocuta crocuta | reverse complement strand
GGGTGGGGGGGAATGGGTGAAAGAGATGAAGAGGACGAAGAGGTACAAACTTCCAGTTATGAGACAGAAAGGTGAGGGAAGGAAAGTACAGCGTAGGGAACAGCATGAAGAACCGGGGTAACGTTGCAGACCCACAGGCGGCGACTACAGCTCCCGTCGTCAACACGGAGTCATGTTCAGAACTGTCGGGCCGCTACGTCGCACACCTAACACTAATGAGGCATCGTGTCGACCATACTTCAATCCTTGTTTTGTTTTTTTTTTTAAAAAAGGAACAAACTTTTCGTACGCCAGATGCACCCATCTGCGAAAGATCTAGGATCAGACTCTGGAGAGAAGCCCCGCTCAGGGGTGGGACCTGACACGCAGAAGGCACCCCACCAACACCGCTCAGTGAACTGAACGATGTCCATCTGAACGCTTCCGTGAGGGACGCTACACCCGGTGGGTCTCGAGAGAGCTCTGGCTCTCTGACCCTGACCTTCAATGCCTTTTCCTCAGAAATGATGAACACCTGCACACACACCCCTCTGGTGTCATCCCTGCACACCGCCACCCCCCCCGCCCCGCCCCGGCTGCTGGTTCTGCAGATGGGACACCTGGGTTTCCAGACCAGCCCAGCACTTCTATCCAGGGAAGGAAGGAGGAATGACCCCCCGAAGATGGGTTTCGAAACTCAAGAAATCTCTGGAGGAGCATCTTAACCTTCTACCTTACTTTCGTTTTCTACCGGCCCACTTTCCTTTCAAGACCCTGCGCTTGACTCCGCCCAGGCCACCACATCACCCCCCAGGCCAGCACCGCGTCGCTGGCACCCTCCCCTCCCACCAGGCAAGTGTCCACACCCACACGCACACTCGGGGCTCACAAAGCCAGCAGAGGACGGCCGGCTGTGGACCCTGCCCAGCCGGCCCGGGGAGTCACTGCCAACCTCGTACGCGACGGGGGTAGCAGGATACTTACACGCTACTGTCCGTCATGGACATTGAATCATCCGTCAGCGCGTCGCTCGATATCTCGCTATCGTTGGCGCTGGTGGCTGGCGCGAAGACGTAGCCAGACCCCGCGTGGTACGGATGGACGGGGTCGCTCCTCCTGAAGGACCTGCGGGAGAGGTACAACAGGAGCGCATCACGGCCTCGCGCCAGACGCCCAGGGCACCGGGCAACTCGGGGACAGGCGCGGGCACGATCCCGCCACATGCTCATGCCAACCTGCTGCCCGGGCCAGTGCTCTTCGGGCCGGATAGCAGGGGTACGGAGGGAGGGCCGGGGGCCCTGGGGACACGGCAGGCTGGGCTCCTCTGCTGCCGAGGACAAGTCTGCCAGGGGACACAGGAAGCCACAGGCGGCCCCCGGGGGGGCGGGGGGCCTAACAAGCGCTAAATACACACTTGGACCGAGGAAGGCAAAGGACTCCGTTCGAGGAGGGGAGGCTATTGAGTGAAAGAGGAGAATCAGTCCATACAGGCAAAGGGTCTTCCCCCCCCGACCACCACATCCAAGCCCGCACCAGGAGGACACGGTTTCAGGGCCCCGCGGGGCCTCACGCATCCCAACTCCCCACCGGGGCCTGTCAGCGTAGTTCCAGGTGCTGAGCCACCGAAGGCCTGGCCCGACCTTCTCATTTCAGCGCCGGGCCCAGCACACTGATCAGATGGGACAGACACCCTCAAGGCTCCCACCCGCCCGGGGCCGGGCCTCCGCCGTGCCCTGCCCCAACCCGGGCAGCGAGGCTAAGACCAAGCCCCGCAGGGTTAACATGGGCAGCACAGCTGTTCCAAAGGAAGGTCCGGGCCCCTCCTCCGGGTCTCCTGCGCTTTGTCTCAGTGGCCCCGGCCTCCCCACTCTGCCCTCTTGAGAGCAACCAGTGTCCCTGGCCCCTGCTGGGCCGCATTCCTCTTGTGCCACCAGCAAGGGACAGAAGTGGGGAGTGGGGGGGAGGAAGGGGCCACTGTGGTCCGTGAGCTGCAGGAAGGGGCCTGTCCAGCCTGAAGTTGCAAGACACAGAGCCCGGCAGACTCCACTGGGCCCACGAGGTCTATGCCAACAGCAAAGAACTTGGCTGGGGGAGAAGGGGAAGGCCAGAGGGGAGAACCTGGTCCATCAGGCCATCGCACGGGCCTCTACAGATGGCCTTGGGGGTGGTGCGTGAGAGGTGGAAGCAGTCTACCCACGTGATCATGGCACTCCTAGTCACCAGGACACGGGCAGCGCCAAGCCATGGCCCGCCCTGACCCAGCCTGGGTGTCTGGTCTCCTGCCACCCGGCGGGCAGACACTGCGCTATCACCGGCCCAGAGAGGGGCGAGCCTTCACACCATCCGCCCAGCCCCCTCCCGTGCTTGCAGCCACCTGGGGGAGGAGGCGCTCTGGGCGTACCGGTGGTGGCCCTGCGGGACTGCGGCCTGCCCCTGGTCAGAGCTGGGCCTCGCCCGCGGGACACAGACCTGTCTGGCTCTCGCCCAAACCCTCCCAGTGCAAAGACCGGCCTCAACAGTAGAGAAAGTTCTAGCAGCGTGAGTCACCCGGGCTGGGCCCCCCGGGTTGGATGGATGGACCGAAGGCGGGTCGGGTGAGGGCAGGGCGCTGGGGCCACAGCTCGGTGTGAGGGCCCCCACGGGGGCAGCTGGGATGGGAGCGCCGGGCCCTGTCGTTAAGGCCCGCGCTCCAGCTTGCGTGAAGACACGAACAAGACGTGACATCCAGAGTCCTCACGCGTTCGAGCCAGAGGGAAGCTCTGTTAGAGAGGACCTGACCGGCCCCTCAACTTAGAAATGTGACTAAAAGCCAAGTGTTTCCACAGACCGCGCACTTAGCACAGGCGGGCCCTTGGTTTCAGGCACGGCTGCACGCCCGGCACACAGTAGGTGCCCAGGGAATGTCTGCGGCCTCACAACCGTGGCAGGAGGCGTGGAGCCCTGGGTGGGGGCCAAAGGCCTGGTCGGAGGCCACCTGGCTGGAGACTAGGCCACATGGGGAGCCCACGTCCAGGCTCCCACAGCAGGTGGGCATCAGCGGGGACCACGATCCTGTCCTACGGAGCTCGACTGGAACGGAAAGCCAGATCTAAGAAATGGTAGGTGGGTGTGGAATGAACCAGAAAGCGCCAATGAGGAATATTNATAAGCCAGGCTAACTAAATGAGAACAGAAGGTCCTCCCTGCCTCAGAGCTGGTCCCGAGTCCTCAATATGGGGTTTCCTGACACCAAGGCTGGAGAGGGAGAAGTGGGGGGTGGGGACAGAATAGAGGCAGCTGACTTTTCCTGGGGGAACAGACGGGATGAGGAAGAGTCAGCAGAAATGTCTCTTGACTGGTAAGGGAAGTCAATCGGAGGCAGAGGGTGGCCGTGTTGGGCATCACCGCAAATGGCACAGCAAGAGAAGACGGGCTCTTAAGTCAGAAAGAAGACCATGCTTCCCGCTGGTCCGAGTGGACCCATGGAAAGTGGTGGGGCTGTGGGATCACCCAAGTCTTTAAAAAGGTCCCAAGACCCCAGTGCTCCAGGGGGCCTGGGCAGGGTTACTGCCTCAAAGCAGGATGAACGAGAGGAAAGTCTCCAGGGTCCCCTCCCAGCTTCGGGGTCCCAGGCCAGGTGAGTGCTCTAAGCCCCTGACAGGGAACAGGAATCCAGGGGCGAGAACTGCTGGTGGCTTAGCCCCCGGCCTCCACTCATGTGGGGTCTCTACCTACGAAACACACGGGTTGGATGGAGCCACTGGCACCAAGTTCTCACATTCTCTGAAGACTCCAGGGCACTGAGATTTGGGGAGATGCTAGAAATAACTCCAAAACACCAACCGCTGATGAAAACAGCTGCCACGCCTCTCCAGCAGGATTTATCATGACTTCTTCTTCTTTTCTTAATGTTTATTTATTTTTGAAGGAGACAGAGACAGAGTGAGTGGGGGAGGGGCAGAGAGACAGGGAGACACAGAATCGGAAGCAGGCTCCAGACTCTGAGCTGTCAGCACAGAGACCAACTTGGGGCTCGAACTCAACGAACTGTGAGATCATGACCTGAGCCGAGGTCGGACGCTTAACCGACTGAGCCAGCCAGGCGCCCCTATCGTGACTTCTAATCACGCGGCACTGGTGCATCTGCAAGCTGGATCCTGTCCTGTGCAACCAGACTGTAAGCTCCGTGAGGGGAAGGACCAGATCGGTTTTCTGTGCGCGCTGCCCCTCAGTGGCTGGAGGGAGTCGGTGGGGTGTGGCAAGAGTTCTAGGGAATCTAGAAGACCTGGGGCCGTCCCATGGGTTGCTGCAAAGTTCTTTTAGTCTAAGAGGCATTAGCACAAGACCAGGAGAGCCCAAATAGCCCTAAAGAGCATCTGGACCCTCTCCACCTCTCTGGCGCTGCATTCTCTCGGGTATCAATGCACTGACAAGGTCCAGAATTCAACCTCTGCACGTAGAGAAAGAACTCAGTAGAAACGCCTCCCTTCCCGACGAAGACGACACTGGACTCCAATCCATGTGTGTGCACGGCCTCACGCTCACCGGAGTGGCTCACAGAACACATGGATCCCCACATAAAGTCAGCTTCCTTGGCTTCCGAAACAGAGGGCTCCTGTGGGACCAGTAACTGAAAATGGAATACACGGCTCTCAGCTCACTTGACGGCAATAAAGTATTTGGGCTTTCCTACGATCGTGAGAGAGGAAGGGGCCGGCTTGTGGAGGAGATGGAGATGGAAACTCAATTTCTAAGAACCCAGGACTTTGTCAAAATTGCCACGTAATTTCAAGAACGCGGATCAGAGCTCTTTTCTTGTAGCTTTGAAAACAGGAAAGAAACTCGACCATTGCTACAGTAATTGTACCCAGATGCTTTGATTGTTTCTCCGGTGCTCCCACAGTTGCTGCAAGGATTTTAAATTCCTACGGAGAGCGGGGGGTGGGGGGCTCATGTCGCAGGCTTTGCGCTGGGCACGCACCCACAGCCTTCGTCTGCCACTTCCACGTGTTCCTCATCTCTTAGCCTGATGAAGGCGCTGTGGCCCCACCCCCTCTCCGCACATCAGGGCACAACAGACCTGACCTTTGGGGTCTCCCTCTGGACCCCACCCCTCAAAACAATACAACTTAAGAAGTATTTGCTGCTAAAAGCTGTGCCCTCTGACAGTGCGGACTCTCAAAGTCACTGTCCATAAGGCAGCCCTCTCTTCAAGAGGCGTTTTCTAAGGCAAGATCAAGGGGGCTTTCAGGGAGGGGTCTGGGACTTGGGTGGCACTGAGCGACGGAGCTGTGAGAGACGGGCCAACTTCTGCGAGTGCGCCTTGGCACTCGGCCTCCGTCAGGGTTCCCCCTCTTAACTGGGGGGCTCCTGCCTCTGGCAGATCTTTCCTATGGCGTCACTTTCCTGGATAACTGAAGCCAAGCTCGATTCCAGTGGCTTCGCACAAAAACGGGCCTCGTCGGCGAGTTCTCGCAGAGAGCAGGAAGCTCTGGGAACCAGCAGAGGCCCGGCCGCTACGCCCAGCTTATTTTAAGGGAGGCCAGAGGCCCGGGTCCAGTGGGAGACAGAGGAGACCCGCCTGGCACAGGGCGGCACCGGGGCCGGCGCAGACCGGGAAGGACACAGGGAACACTCTGTGAGCCCAGAGCGGTCTCCTTCCCAAAATAAATGCTGGGCTGAGCTCCTAATCCCACAGCCCCGACACACACACACACACACACACACACACACACACACACACACAC
>NW_027532607.1:5399905-5401233 GCF_008692635.1 Crocuta crocuta | reverse complement strand
CGCTCTGCAGATGTGTCTGTGGGCTGGGCTCTTACACGTGCTTCTACCAACGGGTCACTCTTGCTCTAAGTTATTTATAGAGACCATCAGAAGCCCAGGCGTCCCACTCGAGCACCCACAAACCAGAGTCCTCCCCTCCGAGGACAGTCCCTGCTTTTCCGTTCCAACTATTTATATTAAACCTGACACCAGATCAGTAAGGACACAAACAAGTCATCACGGATGAGGCTCCTCTGGGCGCCCAAGGAGAACGCGGGGCTTGGAAGGCACGCGGCTGCCAGGGCGGCTCCTCAGCAGCTGACAGGGACTCAGTTTCTCTGGTCCGTTCACGTTACCGGCTTCGGAGGCCCATCCTGGAAGCCCGGGACCTGGCTCGATGAGCGAGGGCACTGCGGGGGGGGGGGAGGGGGCAGACCTGTAAGGGCTGGAAGGGGTCCCTACATCCCAGCAAGGGGCTGACGAGACAGACTTGGGTTCAACAAGTAGAGGATGCTGACGCCCGGGAAGGGGGAGCCACTCTAAAACGCTCCAGTGACTGCGGGCTGGAGGCCGGGACTCACTCTTCGAAAGGGACACCCTAACCTGACTGCCCTTCTCACACATCCACTCATTATCGGGAGTGCATTCGACGAGCTCTAATGCTTTATGACGGTTCAGAACGTTTCCCTTTACAAAGGGCTCCCATGTCCATTATTTTGATTCCAGAAGAGGGAGGGAAGATGCCAGTCACTGCACAGGAGGACACACGGGGTTCAGATACACATCAGCCCAGGTAGGCGGGCGGTGGGCAGCGCTGGACCCCAGGCCCTGGAAGACTCCGGGCTGCCGCCCAGTCCAGCTCATGCACACCTGAAGATCTTGCATGTATGTCACAACGAAACTGGATGGGTCTTAAGTTCTCTGTGACGGTGCCCGGTTAAGGCACGTGGGCTCCTGTAGTCCAGGTAACAGACTTCATTTCAACCCAGCAGGGGGGGAAAGCACACGCTAATGGAGCCTGGAAACTCCAGGCGCGGATGAAAAGGTGTCATCATCTATAGATCAACGAGGCCATCGGTTCACAACCAAGAAGGCAAGCCCTGGGAACACAGAGGAGCTCTGGCCCCTGCCCCCGGGGAAATCTCAAAAGCTTCAGGAGAGTAATCTCCAGAAAGTTTAATCCTGGTAATATCCCACTGGAGGGCTCTGGACGGGGGTGGGGGTGGGGCACAGCCGGGCTGGGTCTCTACTGCCCACCCACAAAGGGGCAGGGCCGTGAAGCTCCTGCTCTGGAGTGCTTTCTTAGGGTGAAAGTCCCAAACCATCATACGAGGAGGTGCCGTTTAAGG
>NW_027532607.1:5327555-5399899 GCF_008692635.1 Crocuta crocuta | reverse complement strand
ATTTTAGGGGGGGGTGGGGGGGCACGCTGGGTCCTGACATGGGGAGACACCGGAGCTCCACTGTTGGAAAGCCCCTGGTGAAGCGGCCTTACCACAGGCCTTAAGTAGTCTCCGCTTCGGCTGCCAAAGCGGAGGGCAAAGGAGGGCAGCCGAGATTTAACAGAAAGTCCGCCTAATGGCACAGGGCAGTAACGGCAGGTGCCTAGTGACCGCCCAGCCCCAGGCGCCAGACCTAGTATCTTCCCTTCAAAGAACCTGAAACCATAAGCTTAAAGGCGCTGAAACGACTCCTTTCACGTGATCCCATGCTCCGTTTCAAAAGCCAATCGGGCGCCACTGAGGTGTAGACCAGATGTCTGAGTAGGAGTAAGCTCGCTCCCAAGGCTGTAGGAGCGCCCTCTGGTGGTTAGAGAACAAGCTCTTCGCTCTGATGGAAAGTGCAAACGCTCTGGGTCACCCCCTAAGTCACTGCTTCTGGGCTCAGACATCACGACCCTGTCCCCTCTTGCTATCGCTATTGACACCAGAGGCCCTTCTCGACAGGGAGCAGGCAATTTCCACAGAGGCAGCCACCAGCTCGCATCCCCGGTCCCAAACACATGAAGACATACACAATGGAAAGCAGGATAAGCCATTCAGGTAGCTATCGAGGGCCCACCGCCCCTTCCACTGCAAGCCAAGAGCAATGACCTCGCAGAAAGAGGCTCATTCTGGAGATCTGGAAGGGGAGAGGGGAAGAGACACAGAAAGACTCATTCTAACAGGAGGTCTGAAGTTGCTGCCAAAGGTCAAGAATCTTAAGGCTTGGCCATTCTCATTTTGTAAAGGACTGTTGATCTTTGAAGCCTCAAAAAGGGAAAGTACTCCAGGGCCCGTCCTCTCTGTCCACCAGCACTAAGAGACCGACTGAGGTCTGACCCTGGGGCTGCAAGCGTTTAAAACCTAGATTAACATACCAGCGGGCTCTAAAGCTAAGGGTCTTTTTATTCAGGGAAGTCACAGGACCTTCCCTAGCTAGGATGGGTTTCTTGCCCGGTAAATACCTAATTCTCCAAAGAGAATCACAGCCAGAGCTGTTAAGCCAACTGCTGGCTCTTAGCAGAGAAGTTCAAAAGACCCCACTTACCCCCATGTCCAATGGGTACACACGCGATTTCCTGGGCTGCCGCCATCCAGCGGCCTCCCCAGCCACATTAATGCTACTCTCTACTGATTACTGGTGAATGACCCTTCCAAAACTGGTGGTTAGTGTATCTGGTGACTCACAGGCATCAAAAGCTGCTGTCCTCTCTCTCTCTGTCTCGCTCTCCCCCTTCTAAGACTGGCCCAGGATAATAAGTAACCCGCATTAATGAACACTGCTTGCCACTGTTTGAAGTTGAGTCCTGCAAGACTGCAGGTATTCGGCTGCGTGAGCAGCACTTTTCCCCACTTTAAACAACGAAAAGCCAAGATCAAAGGGTTCGTGGCCAGCGGTCCTACCTCTCAACAGACCTTTGTCAGCCTCAGCAGCACATCCATCCAACCATCCACCCCACTTAACTCAAAACATCTGCAAAGTCCGTACCCTCCTCCAGCCCCCGTCCCGGGCCCCAGTCTTACCTGTATCCATTTTCAACAGTCTCCGTGGACCTGGCGTTGGCTGTAGCCCTCAGGGTTTTGCTGGACAAGCCAACCACCGTGGGTGACAGTTTGCACTTGAAGTCGGCACAAGCCCACTCCTCTTCCTCATTCAAGGTGGGGAGATAGCCACACACGACCTTTAGACTCCCCAGGCCCCCGTTGCTCATGTAAGCTGTGTTTTCTCCCCCACTCCTCACATATTCGAGGTATATATCAGAAGTCAAAAACATCTGGTAGGCATTTTCCTCCATCACCGACTGGATCTCAGTCTGTGCCTGGTCGAACATGATGGAGTCGATCTGCTGCTTCTTGATGCCATCTCGAATGTAGGTCTTGGTGGCAGGCTTCAGCTGCTTGGAGACGATGCTGTTGTTCTCGATGTACCTTTTGTAGATCGCTTTGGCTACTCGTAAAGTTTTGGTATCCTTTAGGTTCATCTGCCTGAATCCATTGCAGGCAAACCAGAAGTCCAAGGTATCCACGCATTTGTCCCTCTCCAGGAAAGTGCGAAAGAGATAAGCACCGTCTTGATCGCCCAACAAATAGTGCAAAGACTTGGTCCACCTGGTCAGCGGGGAATCCGGGGATGCCCGCCCCTCAGGCTCCCCCAGCCCACCCTCGTTTCGCCTGGCGTTGGAGGACACAGGCATGGGTTTGGTGCCCTGGCCCTTTCCCGCCCCGGGCTGGCACGGTGGGGTCTCCCCTTCCTCCCCCGGAACCGGGGGACGGGGGGCATCCTCGTGGAAGCTGCTGCTGGGGTCTGGGAGGCGAGTCACCAGCACAGCACTGCTCATGGTGAGCGAGCTCTGCGCCCGGAGTTCGGGAATTGCTCTCTTCCCACAGTTCCAGTCAGCAATCAGCGTGGTCTCTCTTTCTCTCTCAAGTCAGCAGGGGCTCATCTGAGCCTCCTTTCTGGAAAGAAAAGGAAGGGGGGAGGTAGGGAGAGAGAAAGGGGTATTGATCTAATCAAAACCAGATCTACCCAACATCAAAGCAAGAAAGTAAACAGGCTTTTCAACTCCTCAAATTCAAATCAAGCAACCCAGCTATCTGCGAGGTGCTCATCTAAAGTACCCGACGCTGCTTTTTCAAAGGCGAAATCTGAGCTCCCTGCACGATGTGGGAGGGGGCGGGGAAGGGCGGGGAAGGTGAGCTGGGAGCTTGGGGGGGGTGTGTGGCGNNGAACCTTCCAAAAACCCACTGGGCCTGGGCGCCCGCAGGGCTGCCTGGGCTCCGCGCGGCTACGCTGCTCCCCCCACCCCCACCGCCCACCCCCTTCAGCGTCAACTCCAAGGACGCGCACCCCGAGCTGCCGGGCGGTGTGCAGGTGAAACCAATTTCGGTAAATTTCCCCACTCGGCTCTCTGCACAGATAACTCGAGCTCCAAACGTGCCCTTCCCCGGCATCTGGTTCCCATTCCCCCCACCCACCCCTTCCCTCCGTGCTCTCCCCCTCCCCACTCCTTAAAAATTCAGAAGANGCTTTCTTTGAAGCGGCTTCGCTGGGGCCGCGCCTCCACCCCCACCTTTTACAGCAGGGCTTTCCGCGGGGGAGACGGGCGCCTCGGACGCCGGGCGGCCCCGAAGTCCATTGCTGTGAGGGGTTATTTTTATTTCCCGGCTCTCGGGTTGTTACTGAGTTGCCAGGACCTTATCAAAGCGCAGCCGGCTCCAGCCGACTCCCCCGGGCCGGGCTTGGGGAGCCAGTGATCCCGCCGCGCCAATCACAGCCGCGCTCGGCCGGCCCGCGCCGCCCGCCTTAAAGGGACAGCGCCCCGCGCCGGCACGGCCCGGCCCGGCCCGCCCCCGCCGCACGCTCGTCTCCCGCGTTAACTCTTCCACGGTCCTCCTCCACCCCCTGCGAGGCCACCGCCGCCCCGGGGGCGCTCTCAGCCGGAGTTCCAACTCCGCCTTTCAAGTTCTCCGGCCTCTTTGCTCCAGCTTCCCACCCCAGCCTGCCCTCGCCCTCCCCAGGTCTGGAAAGCAACAGTTTATTGTAGCATTCTGGCCGTCGCAAGAACTGCAAGCAAGCAGGTTTTTTTTTTTTTTCTGTCATCAAACACTTCTCCACCTCTATTCAAGTTTCCCTGGGAATTTGGGCTGCGAGGATCTTGTAAAGGGAGTTCCAGGCGTGGGATCGACTACAAGTGTCATAAGGCGGGCCTGGACGCCGAAGGCATGTGTGTGCCCTTGGGCGTGTTTTTCTGAACGTGGCTTAGGACCACGGTGCGTTTGCGGGTGTGTGAAGATGGGGGTGTGAATCCGCCAGCACAGGCCTGAGTGCTGGAGGTGTGCTCTGACACCTCGTTAGGGAGCATGCCTCAGTTCCCTGCAGATTTTAACTCCCGGCTTACCAACCTGGCCCCCAGAACCCTTTTTGGGCACATCCAGAACATCTTTCTGTAACCACCCCATTTCCAACACGCTATTGCAGGCATCTCTATCCTGCCACGTGTTACATATTAAACAGACATGGAATGTCTTTTTTCTCCTTGATCTGCAGTTTGATGTATTGAAAACTCCTCACCCACTGTCACCTTTGGATGTCCCCTCCCCACGTGCCCCCTGTAATGCTTATGAGGCACAACCGTCTCTTCTCACTTAACGTATCAAGAAAATACGCCACAAACCTAGAACATCTATTGCCAGAATGATCCCTCATATGATGCGCTATTAACTTTTTCTCCTCTTGAAAATCTTAAAGGTGTCAGTCAAATTGTTTCAATAAGTGAAAGGGGAGCCCAGCGGAGGCTTGGGGTCCCCAGCTCTACTCACTTGACTTACTTTTTTGATGAACTTAATGGATGACAACGCTTTTCAATGCCAGAGGGGCCAGTGACCTGTCATTAGACCTTCAGAACTTTCAAACGCGCAAGACATGGGTCTCATTAGGTTTCCGTAGGAAAAGAGGATGATAAAATACCCATGATGTGCTGGAAAATGGGGGCTGCCAGACTTTTTAGCTCCTGAGCGCCTGGGCGGGTGACATTTCCCTTCCCAATGCCTGCCCCTCTGTGTCCATGGTCCGCCCCTCCAGGCTCACTGCCCCGGCAGCCAGGCTGGCAGTCCAGGCTACGGGATGCGGCCACCTCAGGGCAGCCGGGGCAGGCGGGTGCTGGAGTGTGGCAGGATCACTCCTCCTTGCCTCGCGTCAACCGCCGCGTGTGAGGACCCTGGCTTCAGGTCCACTGCAGGTCGGCTCCATCTAAGAGCCTGGCCTTCCAGAATACTGGTATGTGGGACCTATGGCCAAGGGCACGCCCGCCCACTTCGGCGACCCCACGACAGCCAGGAGCAAAGCTGTCCCTGTGGGTCCAAGGAGTCTTTAGGCCACAGAGGGTGTTATTACAGGAGCAGAAGTTGTGTTCAGAGGGGGATAAATTGCCACGGAAGTGTTGACAATATAAACAAGAGTGGTGTGCACGTGCGCGGGTACATGTGCTCACACACGCGTTGCGGGGGAGGGGAGAGAGAAAAAGCAAAACATCCAAAATCGAGATAAACGATGATCTGAAAGAGGAGGCTTTAAAAAGGGAAGTGGAAGCTTGGTCTTCATGGGTGGTTTTCTTCCCCTCTCAGCTGTCGCCACGGCCCCTTCGTTTCCCACCCCTTCTTCACCTGAAGACTCTCCTGCTCCCTCCCTGCTGCAGAAGCAGGAAGGAGGGAACGGAGATGGGGACACAGCCACAGGCCTGGTGTCGTTTAGATCTTCTCGTTAATCACTCCTCTGAGAGCCTCATTTCCAGAACAGGTGCTTGGTCACCTGGGCCCAACGACTCCCCCTCCGCCTCACCCCTGCCCTTCCTCCTTCCCCCTTGACTTCAGATCTGGTGGTGCATTTCCCATTCAGTAGGAGGCCCGGCCAAGTGCTGAGAAGCCGGGAGCCCTCTCAAGTGTCCGGGTCTTTGACTACTTGTTGATAATATTTCTGGAAGCGAATCCAAAGTCCTTTGCTTATACCCAGCCCCTTTCTCAAGATAGCACAGTTTTCCATTTTCCCCTTCTCCCTGGCAGCAGTGATATCATGTGACTTGCTGTAATCCTGCACAGTTGCCTGGAAACTGGAAAGCAAGGTGATGGATTTCTGCACATGCTCACTCTCCCCCCTCCTTTAAAGAAAAACCCTACGGAGGATAAACAGCCTACTTTGCCTAAGTGCAGACAAGTTTAATAAAGCAGAGAGTATAATTCTTTTCTGGAATTATGTATTGGGTTGAAATCTTAAAATCCTAGAAAACAAGGGCTCAGAACTCCCTAGGAAGCATTCGGCCAGATCTCCGAACTTTGGTCAGCAACCCACCCTCCCAACCCTTCTGGAGTGGAAGTCACACCAGTTGCGACTTCAGAGGACATAGTTTTCTAAGATTCAGTGACTCTGTCTTTTCTTTCATTGGAAAAGTGCGGCCTTAGACAATGTAGCTTTGTTTAAGGAGGGAGGTGGAGAGAGACACAAGTAACCAGGTCACCTAGTCGTTCTGAGAGCTGTGTGTCCGTCTGTAGAGTGGAGGATACATTCCTCCAAATGCTGTGGTGGGGATCAGCTATCAGGTAAATGTCCAGCAAGATGTTTGACACACAGTAGGCACTCCATGCTGTGCCCCCAGTCATCTGGGAAGAAATGCTCTGTCTNCGGGGGGGGGGTGGGGGGGAAGGGGGCTGTGCCTGTCAGTCATCTCTCAGACACAGTCCTCTCCCGCACCCAAATAACCTTGTAAGGGTTCTCACTCCTGGTCCATCCTCTCCGGGGAGGAGACCCCAGGGTAGGGTTGGCTAAGAGGGGGTCCTGAGTTTCTCAAGTCCCTGACTTCCTGAGCCCCTGACTAATAAACACGTTTTGAGATGTTTTCCTAAAAGAATCACCCCAGGGCTCCAGCCTGAAATTCGACCGAGGCACGCTTCCTCCTGCCCCTGCTTTGGACCACCCTGACCCCCGGAACTCGCCTATTCCATGGAGTCTGTTATGGTGCAGGCGTTTCCAGGGACATCTTGGGGGGTGCTGGTTCACCTAAGGAATATCTGACTCTAACAGCCTGAATGGAGGAAGAGAAGAGGAAAAGGCCAACCCAACTTCCCACCCTTCCCCCTCTTCCTACTTCCTCTCCCCTTAGCGGAAGTGGGGACTGGGATGTCAGGGTGGAAATTTTGAAGCCACAAGAGAAAAGGCGAGGGCTATCTGTAGAAGAAATCCTATCCGTAGAAGTGCCGAGGAAACTTTTTTGTTAATAGAATTAATAATAATATATCATTTAAATGTTAAATTTAAAACAGAGCTAATAATGTGAAACCTCCTAATCTGACTTCCTTCCAAGGGCCTTTAATATTTATTATAAATGGAGCTACTGGTGTCTTAGGCTTCTCAGGTCTTGCCGTTCATCATCTTTTAAGAGTTGGCCTGAGCCTGTAGCCAGAGGAGACCGTTGATACCAACACAAATCCAGAAAGAGGTTCTGCGGTTTGAAAGTTTCTTCTCCATAGTGTCAAGCAGACACGCGCGGAAAAGGTTGTTTTCAGGAAAGGACGTGAGGAGGAGGTAGGCAAAGAATCTCCGAAGTACCACCCAAGCGGCAGCATGGGAAACTTTGCTATAAATAGGTCTGGGATGCCAAGCTCTCCCTCCTGATGTCTCATCCTGCTCATTTGAAACAAGTTCTGGAAAGTGAGATTCTGCCGAGCCTCGGATCTGTTCCTTCATTCGTCCATGTCAGTTTCTTGATTTGCTTTGAACATGCCCACAAGCTGATGGACTACTTTCTCTGTCTCCAGGGGATCTGCCACAGCGGGGAGCGGGGAGAGGGTGTTTGGGAGAGTCCCAGCAACCACCAGAACACCTAGAGAGGTCCTGGATATTTGCTCCCCACGAAAGAGCCTTCCCCATGTCAAGTGCTGGAAATGCTGCTTTATTAGGTGAGCTGCCTTGGATGCTGCCCCCACGGCCTGGCCCCCCCGTAATCTGCTTGTGAATGTCCTACACTTGCTGTGTACACTTCCTCTTCTCTCATTGTCTCCTCAGCGAGAGTCTTTGCCCCCCTCGAAAATCACTTTCCAAGTAAAAACCATCCCGATGGGTAAATCCCACCAGCCTGTTTTGCTCTGGATAGGCCAGACTTAGCGGTAGCCTGACCCCTTCTTCTCGCTGTAGTTCAAGGCTCTCCCTGATCTGTCAGGACTTTCTTACCAGGATGGGCTCCAGTCTCCATCCCACCCTGCTTTGCACTCCTCCCCAGCCCTCACGCCCTGCTCTTCCTCTCCGTTCCTTCCCCCTGAAATGGTTTCTGGGCAATTTCCTGCCCCACCCATACTCCCAAGCCCCATTCTCTGGAGACTAGGGCCTCCCAGACCCGAAGCCCAGACCTCTCTCCCTACCTCCCTCATCATCCTCACCTTGGAGAGGGGGCCCACGGCTGACTCAAATTTGGCATCTTAAAACGGAACCTACTTAGTCCCTGTTGAAACCAGCCTCCTCCTTGCAGGCGGTGACCTCACCAGCCCCCCCCCCACCCCCTTCGCTGCCTCAGTTAGAAACCTGGAGCCATTTCTAGATCCTTCCTTTCTCTCATCCATCCCCATTCAGTCACCTGGCTCTGTTTTTTCTGACTCTGAAAAATCCCCTCAAATCATCACCTCCCCTCCATATGTACTCTANCGCCCCCCCCCCCCCCCCCCCCACTCTCTTCTTATCTCTTGACGGGAACAGCAACATTGTCTTCTCTCAGACTGAGCTTTCTAGCCCCCTGCCCCTCAGTCCCTGACATGTCGCCACCTAGAGAGAGCAATCTGCCCTCCAAGATTGACCGCATCACTCCCAGCTTCAAATCCTCTCTTGATCACACATAGCCTCCAGGACAAGGTCCACAGCCCGTTGTACGGTGCCGGTGCCCGAGGGGTTGGCCGTGGCCCATCTCCGGCTCCATCTCCCGCTGCCTCTGTCCACCCCGAGCAGAGGCCCCCCCGACTGCCAAGGGGCAGTCCCACATGCTGACTCCCATCTGCTATCCCTTCGTGCTTTTGAACTTGAGAGACTCCCCTGACCAGCAGACCACCCTCTTCAGCTTCTTCAGCCCCTCTCTCCCCTCCTGCATCCTCCCAAGGCCGGGAGAGGCCCCTCTCCTCCATCTATCCAGGGCACCTGGGCCTCACCTCCAGCGGAACACCTCTGCCCATCTACTTCTCTTTAGCACCCATTCACCCATGGGCTCTGAAGAAGGGGCTGTTTTTTCATACCTGCATCCTCAGCCCAGCCCGTGGTTGGGCCGCATTGTGGACACAGGTGATGACTGAAATATTGAACAACTGGTATAACACACGGCCAACCGTGGGCCAACCCACACGGAGCCAGCCTGGGTCCTGGGGTTGGGTCATGAAATCCCCCCAATCAGGGCCGAGCCTTTAGTTGCCATGTCATGGGGAGTTGCGATTGGCATCTTCTAAGTGGCCCTCTAATGATCCCTGTGTCCTGCGCCCTGCCCTGTGTCATTCCCTCCCTTGAGCGTGGTGGGGCTCAGTGATTTGCTTCTCACCAGCTGAACACGGCAGACAGGATAGGATGTCCCTTCTGAGAGACTGCATTATAAAAAGATCGTGACTTCTATCTTAGGTGCTTTCTTAGGCTCATAAGGCAGCCCCGTGGAAGGGAGAGGCCTGTGTGGCCAGGGACAAGGCTTCTACCAACCAAGTGAGTGATCCTGGAAGTTGATTCCTACCTGGCTAAACCTGGGGGCCCGTGGAGGCCCAGCCGATAGCTTTCCTGCAGCTGCGCGAACAGCCTTGAGCCAGAGGCACCAGCTTACGTCCAGATTCTGGGCCCACGAATTAAGATGCATACTTTCGGAAGGGGAGTGGCAGAACCAGACCTGCGGGTGAGGCTTTTGCCCTGCCGTCTAGCACTGCTGATGCTGAGAACCAAGGTGCAGTACGTGGGGCTTCGAGGAGTCTTTTCTGCACTTATTATATAAGAGCACATTGATGGGGGAATAGCGACAAGCGTAAACCGGCAATAATTACAACATGTTTGAAGTTCTTCTGAGGCTACTGGATGTTTCTGTAAAAACATATCCGATTTCTCCAAATAGGTTATGAAATGAAAAGCCAAAATCCTTTTGAGATTTTACTGAGTTACAGGCTAGTGACATTTGATCACACCCAAAAACATCTACTTTGCTGCCACCTTTCCCAAGTCTTTGGGGTTCTCCCCTCTATCTAGAAGGTAAATACGAAGAGTGTTGGTCAGTTTATTGCTTCAGATTTAGAAGAGGGACAGGAATCTTTCCCCTTGGAGCCGCGGGGAACCTGGAAGAAAGATCGATGCTAATGAGGTATCTTTGGGATTAAAATGTGTCGCCCAAAGTAGCAGGGGCTGGGGCTCATTCTCTGAAAGACATTTGTAAAGAAATCTTCAGAATTCCTATCTGGGAACTTGATGTCGGGGAGAAAACTCCTGAATGGGGTGGCACTCCGGAGATGTCTTTTTTGTTTTCGTTTTGTGGATGTGATCATTGTCTGCACATCAGGTGTGGGCTGAACACATTTCATGGTTTTCTTAGCAAAAACGTGAGTCACATCTCCAAATTAAAATGTGTGGAGTGAGCCTCTTCTCCTATCACTAATGCTCTGTTAGTCAATATCCTACCCCCCATAGCTTCTGAGTGTAGAAAAAAAGATACAGTATTCATTGAAACTACAAAATCTGTCTTGATAATCTCAATGAATCACCCCAACACTTTGGGGATGTTATGGAAAAAATTAAGCGGAGAAAGTCAGCCTTGAGCCAGCCCAGCTCTCCAGACAAGGATGATTGCAGCACGATGCCACAAACTTCAACAGATGCCATGATGGGAAGACCAGTCTTTTAAGCTGAAAATACCATTTCCCCTCTCCCTGAACAGATCAGTATTTCTTCTTTGCAGAATTAAATATTTTTCTCAAGGTCAATTTGTTCCCTGCGTCAAGTCTATCTACCTGCATACAACTTTCTGAATGAATCCATTAATTTCACAAATAAAGAACTAACCAAGATCTGGTTGCCTGACTTTGGGGTCACATTAAGTGGGTGAGGAAGGGGCTTCCTCCTCCTCCCCTTCTCAATGCCAAGGTCAGAGAAGGCTAGAGAGCAGTGAGCCAGGTGTGAGGGGCAGGTGTGAGACAGCTGCCTGCCAAGCGGACTGCCTTCCTGGTGGCTGCTGGAAGGAAGCCCTGGAGGAGCCCCAGGTGCAGGACAGCTCCCAGAGGTCAAGACCGAGAGGCACCGCCACCCAGGAAGGGTGGCGCCCGATGGCCACCAGCTTTCCCCCGGTTCAGCTTTCTTAGATGACCACCTACTTCCTGTAGGTCTAACAGCTGCTTCAACTTGGCTTTTCAGTAACAGACATGACCTTCCCAACCCCCATCCCAAGCTTTAGTCTTTTCTACCCCAACAAAGCTCGCTTCCCCCACTCCAGCCTCCCCAGGGGGTCTCGGAATTTCCCTGTGAAAAGGTGTCAACCTTACACTCTACAAGACAATGGCGGCCCGGTGGGCACTTGGAACCTGCTCAGCTGCAGGAGAATGGACCTTTTCCCAGGGAGCCAGGAGGAAAGAGGAGGGTGGCCGTCCAATGCCATGGGTATTAGGGCCCCAACCGGGCCCGAAGGGCCAGAATGCCTGACCTCTGCAGCTAGCTGTCTCGGGGGAGTGTGGAGAGGAAGAGATCCAGTCCTCAGTGGCTCCTGGACTAGGAGGGCTCAAGCTGGCGGCTCTGACCACCTGGGGCAGGAAAGCCTGGTGGGAGGAAGAGCCCAGAATCCAGGCTCTGCACTGAAATCGGCAGCCCAGAGGTGGGAGGGTGGGGAGGGGGGGGTCCCCGGTCTGTGGGAAGAGGACCTGGCCGGGCCCCAGGCAGGAGGTAGCTGCGCCTTTTCCAGAAACCCATGGAAACTGGGAGCAGGGGAGAAAGGCGAGGTGAGGCAGACTGGCCGAGGTGGGCTTGGCAGGACTTTGCGGGCAGGGAGAGAAAATATTTTCTTCATCTGAAAGTACAATTATGAGCCAGGGGAGTGTGGGCCAGTGGTTAGACGTGGAGGCTCTGAGTAGGGATGGCCAGCCCACCACGGAGAGAGTCTGCCCTTTCTCTGTGCCTCAGTTACCCCAGGTATAAATTAGGACAAATGGCAGCACCTGGCTTGGGAGTGGGTGTGAGGATCCAATGAGAGGCTGCAGGACAGTGGCTGGAACGTCACCTGTGGCCCTGCAGCACTGGGCAAGGATTAAGCATCTTGGGGACAACACTGAGGGAACAACCCAGGGGACCTGGCTCCGCCTCAGAGGACACCCTGCAAGGCTTTCGGGCTCTTGGAGACTCCCTTCCCTTCACTAGAAAATGGGAATAAAGTAATGGTGGGTTTCGGATGGAGCCCACATGGGAACGCTCTAGCCAGTAAAGTTAGCTTCGGAAGACACTAGTGCTCAGCTTTCTGATACGGACCATGTGCCAAGGCCAGCTGAGGTCTTGGCACACATTTTATCTTCTCCATGCTTCACTCCCGGTCCTCAACAGGGGCGATGGCTGACTTCGAGCGGGTCTCCACGGAAAGCACCCCCAGCCCCACTCTTTGTGAATTCTGCAACGTGCTGCGTCTCAACGGTCCTTTCCAGTACCGATTCCATCCCTTATTCATAGTCTGCGTCAAAGAAAAACTTGTTCACAGACATTCCCCAGGCTAGTGTAATGATGGCCACAGACGGGGTGCACTTTCTGTTGCTGGCCGGGGGGGTCCTAAAGTGCTGGTGGGTGGGGCTACGGGCCCGTCCAACAAGGTTTCTGTGTGTCTCTGAGATACAGCCGGCTGTGACCTTGGTGCCGCTGTGATGTCGGGGCAGTGCCCCCACCCAGGGTGGACGAGAGGTTCAGAGGACGACAAGAATCCAAGACGGAGCCTCTCCTGGATCCGCTCTGCCGCTCTGGCGCTCTGCACGCTGAGCCAATGCTCGCCTAACGCGCTGTGCTGTCCCCTTTGCCCTACCCGGCCATCCTCATGCTGTGTGTGCCTGGCACGAGTCTACTATGTCCCGGAGGCGACTTCCCCGGGGGGCTCCCCGAGCTCCTTCAGCAGGGACTCATCACATGACACTGAAGGGGCAAGCAAGTCTGCCGGCGTCTCCCCCCACGCAGTGCCCTCAGACCAGGGGTTCAGTGCTGAAGGCAGTAGGAGGCAAGGCAGAGAGGGAAAAGTGACTTCGATCTCCCTGGAAGTACTTGACAAAGGTTTGGCTGTATTGCAGTGACAGACGGGCCAGCGGTTTTCAGATTTTGTTTTCCTCCCTGTGGGTGGGGGTGGGGCTGGGGGGTGGGGCTGGTCAAGCTTACTAGGTACAGTGCACTCAGCACAGGGGTCCTAAGCCTTGTTTCCTGAGGCTGGATGAATGTGCGGGGACAGGAAAGGGCAATGGGAACATTTGGGGGCTTTCCTGCCTGCACTTCACTACGTGGCCTTGTCCACTTTCAGTAAAGTGGGCGGAGCCTCCGGGGGCTATAGGGACGGAGGGCAATGGACACATCTCTTTGCTGACCACATCTTCCGACCACCCTTCCCGGACACGGGGCCTGCTGCATCCTTTGCTGGTCAGCTGAGGGCCTGGGTCTGCCCTGCTGACCCTGCACAGGGAGCTCGCCTCCTCTCACTCCTACAGACCCCAGGCGAGGGAGAGACACCTGGCCCCAGGAGAGGAGGCGACTAACCAGGGTGTGGATAGCTCTGCAGAGCCTCCCTGTCTCTGTCTGCTCCTCCAAGCCCTCAGTTCCACAGGGAAGCCCAACGGGAAGAGCCGAGGTTTTCTCTCCAAACCAGTGTCCAGTAAGCATGTCTAATTTCAGATCCAGGGAGCTGACCGGTGCTGATTACTGTCGCACATTTATTTGATCAGCAGTAGACCTGACGTAGCGGACTCCACCTGCCTGACTCTTGTCTCTTCTCTCAATTAGATACACTTGAGCAGGAAAAGGGGGCGCTATTTATTAGCCCCCCCCTCGAACCCCAAAACCCAATTTGGAACTTGTTTTCTCTATAAATGTACTCTTTGAGGTGGGCCTTATTCAGGGGCACCCAAGGCTGGGAGGACCAGGGGACAAAAGAGAGACACACAGAGACGGGAAGTGGCAGTTACTCTCATGCCAGAATTATCTCTTCCCACCCGCCTGCATGAGGCCTGGGCTGGACTGCTTGTCTTGCATATGTAATGTGCTAGACTTGCCCTGAGAAGCCTGTCTAAACAACCTGACCCACACAGAGGAGCGCCTGGGTGGCTTAGTCGGTTAAGCGTCCAGCTTTCGCTTAGGTCATGATCTTGCGGTTCGTGGGTTCGAGCCCCGCGTCGGGCTCTGTGCTGACTGCCAGCTCAGAGCCTGGAGCCTACTTCAGAGTCTGTATTTCCCTCTCTCTCTGACCCTCCCCTGCTCACGCTGTCTCTCTCTCTCTATCTCTCTCCTAGAAATAAAATAAAAAATAAAAAATAAATAAACAACCTGACCCACACAGAGCTACCAGCGNTCTCTCTGACCCTCCCCTGCTCACGCTGTCTCTCTCTCTCTCTCTCTCCTAGAAATAAAATAAAAAATAAATAAACAACCTGACCCGCACAGAGCTACCAGCTGCTGAGACCAAGTCTACCACTTCCTTTGTATCCAGCACAGTGTAACATAGGAAGGAGCAGAGAAATTAAGGAACGAGAAGCCATACCATTCTTTGGACTCGGGAGTCGGATGTACATCGAGTTTCAAGTCCTGACCCTATCCCTGACCTGGAAAAAGTTGTATATCCTTTTTCATAAGCTATATATCCTTTGAAGCCTTGCTTTCCTCAACCACAAAAGAGAGCTAAGAATAAATAACTACTTTTAAGGGTTTGTTTATGACTGAAATAATTTTCAAGCTCTCCTTTCTTTCTTTTTTTTTTTTTTTAATGTTTCCCACTTACCAGTCCTGGGCTAACAGGCCCAAGATGCTGTGGGTATCAAGATAATATATGCAAAGTGCCAGCCATAGACACTGGTGTGGGGAGAGCAGAGTGATCCCTATTTGCTGTTAGTGCTAGCATACGTCCAGTCCAGGAAGCTCACCCCAGAGACCTGGGCAGGATGATCACACTGTCTTGTATGCGTGGCTTCTCCGCCAAGTCAGACATTGCTAGAGACCTTTCCAGGCTGACCCTGCCCAGGCAGCAGGGAATCCAAGGCCTGAGTCCCAGAGGGAAGGTGGGTCCGTGGCTCCCTCCTTGGCGCCATCTTCTGTCACAAAGAGCGGCTCTGTCTGAACCCCCAGGGCCCAGGGCAGTAAAAGGGCCATAAACGGAGGGAGCTGCCATAAACCAGAGACAGAGTCGTTAGCAGTTTCCTTTCTGATAAGGGCTTCAAGGGCCCCGAGAAGACAGCTGTGATTTCCAAGTCTGGTCCTTGCGCCCTAGATATTTGAATCCTAGATATTTGGGTCAGAGTCCACAGAGAGAGAGAGGATTGAGGAGACGTCCTCCACGGGGATGGGAAAGACTGGGAGGGCAAGGGGCAGGCTGCAGAGGGTTTTGGGTAATAACAGTGGCGAAGTGGCTGAGGCGAGGAGGCACTTCCTGTGGGCCAGGCTCTCTGCGAAGAGGCCACCTCATTTACGCCTCCCAACTCAACCACTCCCTGTGGTAGACACTACTGTCATCAACCTATTTCGCAGGAAACACAGGCCTCGGGGCAGGACACTGCATAAAAACACGAATGCAGGCCCCCTGTTCAACATTAGGAATTTCAAGATGGCGCCAGCATGGCGCCTCTGAGCATGGGGACTGTGTGACTGCACTGATCACCTAGCCGCAGGTGAAGCTTAGAGAGTTAAGTAAGTAAACAGTTTAGGGTCACTCAGCTCTCTGATAGGTGGATTCTCCCGAAATAATGCAGTGATTTCAAGGTGAGCCATTGCCTTGGAAGATGTCGATATCCATTTGCTTAGATACCTTCCTGGGGGCAGGGGAGGCACCCCATCTGGAAGGAGCTGCCATGTAAACATCCCTTGAGGACAGACGCGAGGGCTCTGCTACCAGGAACTTGCCTGGCTCTTTAGCTGATGGAGTTTTCTCGTAAAAACTCTGGTCCAGCATTAGCCTTCCTTTCTCCGAATGACAGGTGTCAGTTCCCATAGGCCTTAATATCTGATGGCATCTCGTCTGAACTGCTGGTTTTAAGAACAAGAGCCAACAAACTGAAGAGGGGTTTTATTGCCTTTCCAGTTGGCTCTGTGTCCTTACCAATCGGATGCACAATCAAGGGATGTTAGTGGCCAGCGCCCACGCCTACATCCCAGTCCTGGGTCCAACTTGCTCAGTGGCCCAGGCCATTCTGGGCAGTGCAGGGTTCTCACCTGCACAAGGAAGGGCTTGGATACCCGCATCTCTGACTCTTCCATTCTAGACTCTTCTAGTCTATTCTCCCTCCTCACTGCATAACACACCCCCAGGAGATGGCACGGCCTCACCTACGCGGTGGCTGGATGCATCGGTTAAGAGAAATGAAGACTTCAGAAGACAGCAGGCTGTCACCCACTCGTTCCCCTTCTGCATGTGCAGCCTGTGTGGGCCTCCCTGGAGGGAATGAAGAGGTGCTGGACTGTGACCTTTGGTCTCCACCGCAGGGGTAGCACTCAATAAGGATAACATGGATGCAAGTAGATGCTGACAGATTGGGACCCGCTTCTTCCTTCTGTCCCCGTGGCCTCTTTCAGAGGGCCGTCATGCCTCTGTTTTGGGAGCAGGGGCCAGGTTTCCCAAACTCTCCTAGAATTAATGATCGGTCCAGGATGCCATCTTGTGCGTTCCTGACACTATTCCAAGCATTCGGGGTTATGTACAACTATAGGAATTTGGAAATAACATCGACATCTGTAAGAGAACCGATTAAGTAAATCATATCCACGGCATGAGCAGTATAGGAACATTATATGATCTTTTAAAAGGTAATGGAGTTGTAACGATTCTGGAAGTACGTAGGAAATTAACTCCAAAAAGCAAGAGGCAGAAGTTGTATAGAACATGTGTTCAGCTAGGTAAAATGTATACAAAAAACCATTGAATAGTAGATGGCGGGGTTGTGGATCTTTTTTTTTTTCTGGCTTTTTATAGGTTGTCAGCCACCCCCAACCAGGCCTGGATGGTGACATTTTGTGCCATGTGACCCTATCCCTTTCTGGGCACAGCTGGTTGAACTGCATGTGGCCATCCACTCATGGGTGGCCATGTTACTCATGGGGGGCTAGCTAACGCCCCTTGACTGGAGTAGTGAGGCCTAGACAGAGGCACGGATTGTTCGGTTTTCCTCTTGAGCTCAGACATTTGAACTGAGAAACAAAGAAATAAAAAGTGCTCCATTGGAAGCCAAAGCTACCGAAGGGGGCCGGGGGGAGGCTGGAGAAAGGGTGGCCATGTCCTGGGAATTGCTGAAATCATGAGGGGCAGAGGGAGGGGCCATGCCCTGAGGGATTCCCCAAGCCCAACGCACCCCTGTTTTCCTTTGGGGTCAACTGACTGCATCTCTGGTCCTTGAAATGGAATATTATTATTTTGTATTTTCCAAAATTTCTGTAATGACATTATATTACTTTTAATAATTCACTACCAAAGAGGGCTTCTGTTGCATCCTTGGCAACCCTACCATATTGGAGTGCCTTCTACTGAGTCAAATATTGTAAATAAGCTTGGCTTTGCATCACTCCATAAGGGTTAGGGAAGAGCAGCTGGTCAAGGGCATTAGAACGCTGTGCAATGCAGATCTCCAGCTGGGGGCCCTGGCCTCGGACACTCCCAGCCAGGGCCTGCTGGGGACAACCTGAGAGGCCAATAGGCCTTTGTCCTTCTCAGAAATGTCATCTTTGAAAAGCAGATTGGCTGGGGTGCCTGGGTGGCTCAGTCGGTTAAGCGTCTGACTTCGGCTCAGGTCATGATCTCATGGTTCGTGGGTTCGCGCCCCGCGTCGGGCTCTGTGCTGACAGCTCAGAGCCTGGAGACTGCTTCAGATTCTGTATCTCCCTCTTTCTCTGACCCTCCCCTGCTCATGCTGTCTCTTTCTCTCTCTCTCTCTCTCTCAGAAATAAATAAAACGTTAAAAAAAAAAGAGAAGGAAAGAAAAGCAGCTTGGCATTGCTTGTTCCGTGCCCACCACATTTTCAGAGAAGTCAGTGGATCCGCATTTGCACGATGGTTCATCTGTACACAGCCACTCACGCCCATAAGCCAGAAGATGAACAGCCTGGAAATACCAGACAAGAAGATGAGGGGAAATATGGAATCCGTTTCTGAGAATCTGAAGTCTGTTTCCTCAGCGAGGGGACTTTTGTTGGTAAGTCTGAACAGATAAGAGCGATCAACTTCTGGCCCTGTGACCCTTCAGTATTTCCATTGCACTCCAACATTTCTCCGCTGACGTCTTGGTTCCTCACACTTCCTGCTACCTCAGACTCTTGGCCAGATCTGCTGACTTGAAAGGGGCGGTAGAGTGGCCTCAAAAGTTCTCTCCTCCTGGATAAAGGGCACACGGCCACATTCACCTATCTATTAGCGTTTGTGAACCTTCTTCCTACCCGTTTGCAGTGCCAGCCGCTGGGCAGGAAAGGGAAGGGGGGGCATATGGGCTCTCCGAGCATCCTGGGCTTCTGGGGAGAAGGCAGGGGTGACGCAGCCAGATGTAAGCTGTTGGAGACACCTCAGCCCTGGGCTCCTGTCCCGGTTTCACCACTTCAAAGCTGTGTGGTTTGGGCAAAAGTCTTTTGCCCTTCCTGTGCCTCAATTTTCTCAACTACGAAATGGGAATGAACTGTTAACAGGGAGGCTGAGATGAGAGAATGGACGTAAAGGTCCAAGGGTCCAGTCAGTGTCCTCTAAATGCTGGCTTCCCGTCACCCTAGGGAATCAGGCTGCGGCCACCTCTCCTCTCCCTCCCCTTGTGCCTCCACCGGAAAGATGTCCAAAAGCCTCTGGAGAGACTGGTGGGGGGCTGGGCACACCGAGCCCAGGGCAGCCACCCCAGGTCCGGCACCTTTGAGATTCTTCCATGAGCAGACCGATTGCTCATTCTGCAGACTCTGTCAGCACGCAATGCTGTCCTGGCCCGGGGAAGGGTGAGTGGCTGCAACCAGGTTTAGAAACACATGTCAAACCCAATTCCAACCAGATGAGGTTGGCCTGCTTCCAACGGCCACTTTCCATCCCTTCCAGCCAGAGGGAGGCTTGTCCAGATCCCATCCCCTGGCAGCCAGGCTTGTTTGTTCCCCAGAGGCCTTGGGTCCAGACTGCGAAGCTCACCTCTCTGCTCAGGAGCCTCCATCCAGAAGGTCCAAACCATGAGTCATGGAGCTCAAGGACGCAGCAACCTTCCAGAGAACCCACTGCCCATCCTATAGCTCAATGGGCCAGTTCTCTCCCTGACAGGGGGAGGAGCCGGGCAAAGGAGGCGGGGAAGAGATGCTGTTTAACCACCACAACAAGGGGGTTGGATGAGCCCCTGACTCCCCCAGGAAGTGAAATATCCCATATGTAGCAGATGGGCCTGAGCCAGTTGGCCAGCAAGCCACCGGCTTCTCTTTGCCGGGTTAAAAATGGTGGCTGGAAAAAAAAAAGCCGCCACCACCACCACCACCCAAAAAACCAACCCACCAGAGAATGCAGCATACCAGCAAAGAGTCAAGGAGGAAAGGAAATCCAAATGTTTTGAGTTTAGCTATTAAGCATAGTTTCCAGAGAGTGTACTCATGTCTTGAAATGAAACAGATGAAAGCAACATGTGTCAATGGTTGTAGGAAGGGAATAATGTCATCAACAGGAAATAAAGAAATTGAACACTGAAGCCTCAGCCCAGAACTTAACTCTTCTGCTCCAGTCCCGAAGGCTCTCTGCATGGAAGGCTGGCGAAGGTTCTCTGGGTCTCTGCCTCCATGGGCTCCGGGAGAACCCTCCGCAAGGACCAGGAGCACCAGAGAAGGACTCGCTTGGTTAAGGGCCGATGGCCTTGGAAGGAAGGGAGCCCCGTGGGCCCGGGGAAGAGCTGAAGGGGAGCCACACAGTGTCCGTCCACGAGCAGTTACAAGTTCTTGGTGCTGGGACCACGGTGAAGAGTTCTTGGCAAGGGCAGTGCTGGCTGCTGGTAGAGGCGGCCAAGCCAAGGCCAATGTGCAGGCACTGCGAGGGTGGGTGGTGCTCCCCCCTCCCCCCAGGAGGGACCCACGGGCCCCAGGAGGCGGTCAGGGCTGCTCTGTGACCAGGGGTACAGATGGGACAGGCTCTCCTCACCCAATCTCTCTACTCAGGATAGAATGGAGAAAGTGCACACCCACCCCAATGGCTCCCCACTCAGAGAACCTGGAAAAACAGTGACTCCGCGCCCCTCCCCCCCAAGGTGAAGCTGAAGTCCACATGCCCCGAGGGTGGTGAGCATGGCTTCCCCGGGCCTCTCTCCCCGCTTTCATCTCTGAGAGACTGACACTAGTCAGCTTGGGGGATACCTGCCTCACTGTTGGCTCTGTCTGCCACATGCAAATAATACATACAGTTTAAAAATGAAACAGGAAAAGGTGACTACCATAGGTAAAAGAAAAAAAGTGGGACCGGGAGCGAGAGCATTTGTTAGCCCGGGTTTAGACGTGGCCTTGGCTCACAGGCACAGTGGTGCCTGACAGCGGCCCAGGCCGCACACGTCACCCGCCTCAGAATCCTTGGGGAGATTTGGAGCTCTGCTCAGGGGACTCAGGAGGCCAGCTTTAGGGATCAGGGAGCTGGTCCGCTGATTTTCAGACGAGGATGCTCTGAGATCATCTAAAGCAAATGGATGGTGGCCTTGTCATCACTGGCAGATAACATTAACGGACAGAAATGCTTTAATTCCTTCTTTCATCATTAAAAAAATTAAGCTTCTAACAGGCCTCAATGTTGATTGTATTATCGGTGCTTTGGTATTGCTCAGAAATGTATATGTTTGGATTTACGTGCCGACGTATCCTGGTCTGCTCGGACGATCATAACAAAATTCCATAGGGCAGTTTTACGCAACTGAAATTTCTTTCTCACAGTTCTGGAGCTGGAAATCCAAGACCCAGGTTCCCGCCAATTCAATTCCCGAGGCACACTCTCCTCCTGGCTTCCAGACAACCACCATCTCTCACTATGTCCTCACATGGGAGAGAGAGAGCGAGCGAGCTCTGTTCCCTTCGTCTTCCAATAAGGGCACTAATCCAATCATGGGCGTCCCACCTCATGAGCAGGTCTAAACCTAAGTACCTCCCCAAAGCTCCGTCTCTAAACGCCATCATCTCGGGGGGGTAGGGGTTCAACATAGGAATGGGGTAGGGCACAGTTCGTTCCTCAGCACCGTGTTTCGAGGACCATCACCAGGTCCATCTGACCCACATCGGTAGGTGCCTGCCATGTGTCACGCACGGTCTTCGGCTCAGGGACGGTGTCGGTGACTGTCAGACACAGGTTTTGTCCTCTAAGAGTCTGGGAGGTAAGCACAGAAGCAGACCACATAACCATAAGAGGGGAAGAGCCAAAGCAGCGATGTACACGGGGTGCTGGGGGGTGGGAGAGTGGGGGCAGGGAGCCCACCCTAGAAAAAATGACAAAGGGGCAGAACGAGCCCAAGGAAGGTAAGAAGCACAGCCCTAGAAGGCAGGAGAGCATGAACAAAGGCCCAGACAACCAGACGCAGTCTTGGGCACACGCACAGCTGCGTGCAGGAACGTACCTTAGGGAGAATGTAACATGCCAAGCGAGCGGGGTCCAGAGTGGAGCTGGTGTGGCCAGAGCAAGGAGAAAACAGAATGTTCTGGTACGGAGTATGGCCTCAACTTTATAGAGAAACCAGCTAGTGGGTGAACTATGTCATCAACTGTGCTTCAGGAAGTACCGTCTTGTGGGGTGGGGGGTTGGGTCTAAGGAAAGGTGAGATGCAGGAAGCGGGGACCCCAGTGGGAGACCCTGATAATCGAAGAGGCCGTATTTGGTTAGACATTTACATTTATTGCAGCAGCTTTCTTAGGTTGGGCTCCCCAGAAGCAAGATTCCTGAGATTGGAATTCAAGTGGATTATTAGGAAATAGTCTCAGGGAGAATCTGCATGGTGGTGGGGAGGTGGCCTGGGGAAGAGAAGGAAGCCGGTGAGTACGTGATGTCCATCAGTGTCCCCCAGAGGGGAACTATGGCTTACTGTCACTCTTGCTTGGGGACAAAAGAGCTGGAGAATTTGTGCCCTGGCATAGGTAGTATGACATATGGTTAAGGGCTAGAGGGAGAGGATGGGGGATGCAGGCACTTCTTGCTCTCCAACCTTACAGGCAAAGTGGCTTCTGGTAGCTTCCACTGGAGACGCAGGAAGGAAAGCTGGGAGTGAAGGCAGGAAGGAACCAGTGTGCCAGGGAGGTAGGGGTGAGGGGTGAGGGGGCAGAGTGTTGAGTTTTGGTTATCTGCTACGGTGGTTATGAGGTCTCCCAAGGCCTCCCACTGTGTCCCGTGAGCCTCAGAATTAGCCAGGAATTAGTGCTTCGGGGGCACCTGGGTGGCTCAGTCGGTTAAGCGTCCGACTTCGGCTCAGGTCATGATCTCGCGGTTCGTGGGTTTGAGCCCCGCATCAGGCTCTGTGCTGACTGCCAGCTCGGAGCCTGGAGCCTCTTTCAGATTCTGTGTCTCCCTCTCTCTCTGACCCTCCCCTGCTCACGCTGTGCCTCTCTCTCAGAAATAAATAAAACATTAAAAAAAAAAAAAGGAATTAGTGCTTCGGAAGCACTTAGATGGTTCGAATCTGGAAGGTCAAGAAAAGTCCAGAGCAGGACTGCAGCATCAGCTCTGTCGCCAGGGTTGTGGGGACCTTGCGGCTCTAGAAGATTCCTCCCAGCTGTGAAAGGGGCAAGGGACACGCAGAGAAAGGAATGTCGGCCCCATCGAGAGCCAAGAGCCGACTGTGAACCTCACTGTTGGCTACCACAGGGCTGCACGGCCCAAAGTGGGGCTGGGCTCCTGAAGCCAGGAGCCCGTCCACCGGCTGCCCCTGACTGGTTATCTGAATGTGGGGCAAGGGCGAGTCCCTATCCATCGGTGACTCAGTGCCCTTTATTCCCATAACCAGGATGGCTCTACCTGCCCTGCCCATTTCTAAGATTGTTATAGGGATAAAAATAGGAATCCACCCTGGGAAAGTTCTCCAAGAATGTTCAAGCACACTCCACTTCCTAAATGGTGAGTAATGTCAGACGTGGGCAGGCAGGGAGGAAGGTGACATTCACGGAACATCCCCTAGAGGCTGAAGGCTGCCCTTGCAGGTCTCATGCAAATGAGGGCAGAACTTTGACCCTCAGGCGGGATGCTGACAGAGACCTTGGTCTGTCCCTACAAGCCGCAGATACCATGAAGTCATGTGATCTCCACCTAAATGCAATTAATCACCAAGCGTCTGAGTTACCTCTTCAGACTTGAGGATAGAGATCAAAGTCGGCCAGCCAGTGAGGCTGTGATAAGCCTTTAACCAGGTCCAGAGCCAGCTCCTTGCCCTGCCTCCCCATCCAGCCAGACACACTCGGCCAGTCTCCAGGGCCAGGCCACACTTCCACAGGGCTCCAGAGCCACTTAGCTCCAAAGGCAACCCTGTCCTCTTTTGAATGGGGCAGGGGAGCCTCTGCGTTTCTCTTGGAAAATCAGCCCTATGGGTGATATGGCCTGGGAACCCCACCCTGCTCGCCCTTTGCCTTGTGGGCCCCTCTACATCCTCTTCCGGGTAGACCCACAAGCAGAATGTCTTCCTCTAAGACATCAAAGGCCTGTTTACAAAGCCTATGTGTCTTGGACCCTCAAGGTTGCAGGGAAAAAATCAGAAGTATGACTGTACCATCTGAAGGATCAGGAACACCTGGATAACCTTGGAGGGCGTCCCTGTTAGGATTTGTGTCCTGTCTCACCGTGGGGACCCTGGTACTAGAAGACAGTCAGGCTCTCCCAGGACGTCTGTGTCCACACCCAAGTCCTATTCTACTGGACGGCAAGGGAGCCTGTGCTCATAGCTCTGGATGCTGAGCTCTTCAAGGGCAAGGATGAAATGCGTTCACTTTCACATCCCCAGAGCCTCATGCAGGCAGGCGCCCAGCACGGGTAGGTGGCCTTGATGCCTGGCTCACAGATGACTGTATTTCCTTGCACACCGCCCAAGGAATTGAGGATCTGAGAGGCCATGGGGCCTGTCCAAGCTCAACTGGTCAGTAAATGGCAGAGCCTGAACTTGAACACGTGTCTGTCTGACTTCAAAGTCTGGGCTTATGCCAACACACCTCACGTGTGTCTAAACTAAGACATCTGGCTTACAACATCGTAAAAACTGAAGGTTGGCGATACTCACATGCCCAGCATCCAGTCTCACACATGGACTTGCTCTGTCACGGAGCTGAGGATTTGTGACCCTGACCCCAGGCACATCTTTGCTGACAAGGGGTTCGGGGTTCAAGAATGCAGAGGGAGGGTATCCCTGCAGCTCCAGGGGCAGGAAGGACAGGTCATGCTAAATATGCCTCCAGCTCCCTCCGAGAGCTCCCTTCTATAGGAGCCTGCTGCTACAGCATAGAAGCCTAAGTTAGCCGGTGATGTTTTGAAAACTTTGGAGTGGAGCAAATCATATAGGTCATTTTTCCCTATCAGGCCATCCTGAAAAGGCATCAACATTTTCGAAGAACAAACCACATGCGAGGAACTGGCCGAGAAATCCTAACTGGCATAGGCTGGAGGGTGGACACCACTGTGTGCTCGCGGAGACCCCATGGTGGGGGTGCTGTCTGGTTACGGCACTTGTGTTAAAACTTCAGGACCCCATCGGCTCCCTTCCCTGGTCCCTCTTGCTGCCCCGCCTCCTCCATGGCAGTCAGTCCTGCAAAAGGGTGGCAGCTGCTGTGACCGCGTAGGTGACAGGAGGAGCCCAGCTCTCTCTGGGCTGCGCTGATTCTTCCACAGGAGGCCTGGGCTTGCAATTCCTCTTGGGAAGTTTGCTTCTGCGGGGACATTGATGCCTCTTGAGGGAAGGCTTTTGCAAGAACTGGAGTGAGGTCTGCAGGTAGAGGGGGCTGCAGTCAGGTGGTCTCGGGCCGCCCGGGGGGCAGGGCGGGGTCCTTTGCGCTCTGAGCTCTGTACACCCTCAGAGACTGTCACAGGATGCACACTTGGTGGCAAGCACTGCCTCAGCCCTGGTGGCCCAGGGTGCAACTTCTGGTCCCCCGGGGACTCAGGTGGCTCTCTGTAGAAGCCAGGGAGGGGCTAACTCAGTGCTGAAGGTATTCCAGTAACCTCCCCCAGCCCCCAGCATCCTGCCCAGGACAGGCTCAAGAATGTTCAAGTGTTGATCCATTTCAAAGGCCTATTGTTAAACTTCTAATGGCCGAAAGGACAGCCCGAAGCCACGCACAGGGAAGTCCTTCAACTGCAGTGACCTGGAAGGCTATCAAGCTCCTCTCCAACCCCCGGAGCAGAGCTGGGAGCTGGGCAATCAGTGCAATAAATCAGGGGACGGGTCCGGAGAGGCCATAGTGACCAGGAGACCTCTTCTGGCCTCCGGGATTCATTGAAGGGCCACACGCAGGTGCACAGAGCAGGAGGGCAACCCAGAGGTTTTGCACAGATGCTATCGAGGGATGTTGCAAATGTCTACACTAAACGTCAGTCGAGTCTCCCTTGGGCGATTTTCTAGTGCATTTTCCCCAGGTCTTGCCTGCTCCTTTGCGTCAGCTACAGGAGCTCCTGGCTCTGCCGCTACCGATTTCAGTCACCCCACCTTTCAGAAATGCGGTTTGCTCACCATAAAATAGACGTTGGCCTGGTTTGCCAGGCCTGATTCTCTCCGTGAATGCCAGGGGCATCTCGGAGGGTGCAAGGGAGGCCGAGGGAAGGCTCGGCTGGGAGGTGGGGTTGAGGAGGGCGGCCCATGCCACCCCCAGATTCCCCTGAGAGTTCAAGCCCTCTTCCCACCCACTGCCTACCCCCCAGACCAGTGCAGACTGGATTTGGGCTCTGAGGACACCGGCCCCTCTGTCCCCCACCTCTGTAAGGCCTGCGTCAGTTTCCATCCCCCCCAAAACTCTTGGATTTTTATGTATCTTCATTTGATTTGAATTCTCAAGTGCCATCATGAAGAGGTGGGGGCCACGTGGGACCTTTGATCTTCTTGAGCCCCTCCCTCCACCCCCCACCCGGGTTTCTGGGGTCTGTGGTTTGGCAGAAAGGTTTGGGGTCAGCAGCAATCACCGCCATCCCAGGAGGGGAGCGCTCAGGCCCAAATTGATGTCAGGTTCCCCTGGCCGGACGGAGTGTTACCTGGAGCTTTGAAGCTGTAAGGACTCCAGACTGTCTTCTCAAGTCAGAGGCTACAAATGTTAATAAAATTAAAGCCACCTGAGAGCTTGCCCTGCGATCCTTTGAAAGCGAGTCTGTGATGGGTTATTACCCTCAATTATCTAGTTGTCCACTCTTTTAGCTTGGGGTTAAACTCTTAACTCTTCCCTTTGAAGTCATTATCCTTTTATCTATGACTGGACCAAGGAATCTCAGGACAATAATCAATGGAAACTTCATAAGAANGCTCCTGGAAAATAAAGAGAAAGGGATAATTTGTTGGGGGGGGGGGCATCAGAGAGGTGCAGCCCTCATCAAAAGGAGGAGGGAAAGTAATGAAGCAAAAAGACACAATTAAAGAATGGGTTTAATTAGGGCTTTGATGTCTGACATGGTGCACAACATTGTTCAAGGGGGCAGGGGACTGAACTATTCATGCGCCAGGAAATGGCTTGTTAAAGAGATCTGTCCCCCAAAGGGGCCCTCAGAGAGGGGAACTTTCATCCCGGCTTCTCCCACCAAGGAGGAAAGTCAGTCTCACACAGATCCTCAGCATCAGGAGGGAAAACATCACAACTCTTTTTTTTTTTTTTGCAAAAGTCTTTCTGGGCTCCTGGAGGCGGCAGCTCTTTCAGCATCATTATGCTGCCTGTCTCCCTGTTTATAAAGAGAGAGAGAGAATGGGGAGGGGGCAGGTTTGCTAACTAATGTTGGAAATGTGTTTTATTTCTCCATTTCGCTGAATCCCATTTGGAACGCTTGTCTACACAGAAAAGAGGAAAACGCAGAGGGGAAAGTGCCCCGATTCTGCTGTGGTAAGGAGGCAAGGAGCCGTCCCCCGTGACCAGAGGCAGCCCCAGCCNTCACGACTCCCCCTCTGCTCATTAAAAAAAAAAGAAATAATAAAATAAAAACTCGCTTTATTGTGCTCAACATCTGGAAAGCTCCCTTCTCCATCTGCCGGGCCCTGACAGTGTTTGTAACCACAGAACCAACCTCTCCCCCCTGTAAACGTGTCATGGAGCTCAGGAAGGGGGTGTGGGCGGCTGAGGGCCCAGACCAACAGGCCTGCCCATCAGGGGCGCTCTGAACTCAACCCCTGGGCCTGGGTTCCAGGGAGTGCGCTTCACGGCTTAGGGGAGGCAGCTGGTGGCATCCCACGTCTGTTCGGACAGGAGGCAATGGCCATACACCCGCTTGTTCCTGGGGATGACTTGGTCGGGCCCTCCTGGCCGAGCTGGGGACAAGGGATGGCAGACCGCTCGGAGACCCCAGTGCAACAGGCTTCAGATGAGATTTGAAATGAGCCTGGCTTGGGTTTTGTTTCAAAATACCTCTGCCTTGGGTTTTTATTCCTTCTATCTTATGTATACACGCCCTTCAGCTAGCACTCTGGGAGAAGAAGGGGAGAAAAAAAAAAAAAAAGAAAAGCAGAGGTTTTGAAAAGCAGAGTCGTTTACGTGCAAAGATCAAAATGTTTCTCATACTTTCTCCAAAGGCCTATGGCTCTTCTCTCCCAGGGACTGAACTTCTTCTCTGAGAGAGTAATCCTTTAAAGCCTCCGCCCTCATTTCTTTTAGGTCACTCTTCCATTTCGTGGATTTAAAGGAACCAGAAGGGTCACCAATGTGGGCACGTCACTCAAAGGCAGCCACAGGGCCTGGGCCACTCTGCCTCTGGGGATGAGGGTGTGTGAGCCGGGGGACTTGTGAGTCAGAAGGGCACCAGCCCAGCCCAGCCAATGAGAAGTCGCAGAATCGTGGGGGTGCCCTGGCTGCCGTGGGGCGCGCCGCGCGCCCGGGCTGTGCTTATCCGGGACATGCTACATGTATGCCGATCCGCACATCTCTGTGTGGGCAAAGGCCGGCATGTGGTTGTGAATCTGCTCCCAATTAGAATCGATGCTAAAGTTAGCTTCACAGAAAACAAACTCCTTCAAATCAAGTGTAATTATTCTAGATACATAAAAGCTGCTTTATAATATGATTTGTGCGGACCGTGGAGGAACCTCCCCTTGAACGAGAGGGTTTCATTTGCATTTTTGTGCCAGAACTGCAACGGCTCAAACATTTCTCCTGTGAAGAGAGAAAAGATTTAAAAGGCACTGTGAGCCCGCATTGGCCCACGTTATGAATAACTGTGATCTCTCAGCCTCACTTCAGGATTTTTCATTTTATAGCGGTTTTCTGATCTTTTGCGCATTGGGAAGTAAGATGCGCGGGGATGTTTATAATGGGGGAGAGGAGAGGAAACTTATGGAGGGCCTGGGTGTGTGTGTGTGTGTGTGTTTTAGAGAACTTTGGTGTGCCTTGGGTTATTCTAGAATACTTTTGAAACATTTCTTTCAGTGTTTTTTCCTCACAAAAGGAAGGTATGCTATGAAGTATATTTTTAATAGTTGGTTTCTGGAATGTCTTGTCCAGGCTCCTGATATAGAAGTCGGCTGGGTGGGGCCTGGACCGTAAGGTGTGGGGAGAGATCTCTGGGCTGGCGTGGAGAGCCTGGGAGTCCAGAACGGTGACCCTGGATGTTTTGGGGGACTTGGGATCAGGGGTTGGCTTCATTCTTCAGCATCCCTTGTTCAGATCTCGCTTTTGGGAACGCCAATGTTTCCCCTTCACATCTTGCTTTTTTTTTTTTTTTTTTTTACTGTGACAAACATTTCTGCAGCAGGAGAAAAATGAATGTTTCTTATCAAGCGAAGCTAAACTCGTATTCACCAAGAAGGTTCTCCAAAAGAGGCTGCAAGGCCGCAGAGAAGAGTCTTAACTTCAGGAACCAAGTGAAAGGCTGTCTTTTCATGTTGTTTTCAGAGAGGAAGGCTTCCCATGTGATCAGAGGAGGTGTCAGGAACAAGCACTATTAGAGGTGGCTTTGCTGCAAAAGGGCCCAGAGCCAGGGACATTCTTAATAAGCTTCCACCGGGCTCTGTCCTCAAAGCAGAAACAGGCCCCAGGTCAGCAGTCTAAGGATGGATGGCTTCCCTTCCTGGGGCCCCCAGTCACTCACTGGAGAGGACACGGGGTACACATTATGTATGTGTGTGTATGTCCACACATGTGTGAGTCTGTGTGTGTTCGCATGCAGGTGGGGGAGGTGAAGGGGGAGAACCCTCCAGAATGCTTTTTGAGTCTGTGGAAGTAAAGAATGAACTTCAGGCCCAGGGTGAGTCATGCCTGCTGCCCCGGTAAGCTGGCGTTGTGGAGTTTTATCTATCATTTCGCCTGAGTCTACACCTCGCCGGGCTGCATGTTTTCTGCAACAAGATGCCTGGCCTCTCTATGCCCCAGATTCCTAGCATGTAAAATGGGGTGGAGGGGGGTGGGTCCCTGTCTCACAGATTTGCTGTGATTTTCAGAGGCAGTGAGTGTCTTTGGCACATTGTAGAGGGTGCTCAGGGCACTATTATTTAACCAGTAATTATTCTGTGTGCACAAAACCGGGTAAGAATGAGTGGGTTTCATGTAGCCCTAAACACTGTACATTTCTTAGCAACTGGGTCTTCCTCTGTATCCTCAGGTCCTAGCACTCTGCCAGGAACTTCATGGGCACCTGTGAGTGGCTGTGGTTGCTGTCATGGACCTCTGCAGATTTGCCATTGGTCAGAAGGTGGGGGGCAGAGAAGAGAACCACAGTCACCTTTGCTCTACAAGAGCGTAATCTTACAGGATTGTCAAAAGTCTGACGTTGATTAAGTTTTATTGAATGGAAGTGGCCGACCTCAGGTGCAAGTTGAAAGTGCCCCCATGTGTTGAACGGGGGCACCTACTGGTTAAGCCTGCAAATGCAACCTGGGTCTATTAGACATTGCCAGCCATTAGCCCAAAGGAAGAGGAAGAGGAGGAGGAAGTTCAGAGTTGGGAGGTCTTTGGCCCTAGAAGCAACTGAAGAGGAGATGAACGTGAAGGAGGCATTCTTAACTTAGAAGAGTCTAAATGCCACCAAATTCTCAAATTGCTGGCGCTTGTCACACCCAGAGACTAAACACATCCAACGTGCCACACAGACCTTCCTTCCCCAGTGGACTCTGGTCCTTACTGAATGTCTCTGTCTGTCTAGCAGGTGTGGGGACTCTGCCTCCATCCACCCCAGCTATCTCATCTGGGCTCCATGGCCCATCACAAACATAAAATGATCAACGAGGGCACAATCTGTAATGCTGGCACAAAGAAAATGGAATGAGCCAAGGGGTGGGGGGATCAAATCCGTGGCCTTGATGCATGCTCTCATGAACGGAAGTAATCACAGAGATTCCCTGCCCCGCCTGGATGATAGTAACTCTGGTCTCCCAGTAGAAGCCATGGGAAAATAGGATTTGGTTTCTAGTGATCGTGGCCAGAACCTGTTCATTTTGTGTATAGGTTGCCTTGACTTTTGCTCTTGGTGGGAGTGGATGTGTGGCTCAGCTGATGAGGCTGTCCACTACTTATTCCCACTAACATTCATTGAGCGCCTACTGTGTGTCGGGCACCATGCTCAGATCGAAGCCCCACTCGAGGAGAGTCAAGCGGGTGCGCCAGGTGCCCTGTGTACAGTGTTTACCTGTGTCAGAGCCATGTGACCAGCTCATAGTCACCACCGGCTATGAGGCCACCTGGTCTCGGCCAAGCCATTTAGATTCTCCCTCTCCTGGCTTCTTATTCTGTTAAGTGAGGGGTTTGGACTAGACCATCGCCAAAGTCTCTTTCAGCAAAAATACTCTTGCGTTCCATGATCCGTGTGGAAAAGAACAGGTAATTGCCGTCACGCGGTAGAATCCCAGTGCTGCTGAGGAGTGGAAATGGCCCCTCTTGCTGTCTGTTGTGATCATGTTCTGCCACATCCTCTCCCTTCGCACACAGACGTTTTCTCCCCTATCAAAAGCCTGCTCCCTCCGGACTGAGTGTTGCGTCACTGTTGGTGCCCTCCACTTCTGGTGGGCTCATTAGAAGTCCCAGAGCCCACGAGGCCGTCCTGTCCCCTGATATGAGGAGCAATGCGTCATATGCGTGAGAGCTCATCCACTCTTCTTGGAGCACCTCCCAAGGGCAGGAGGAAATGGGGCCATCCGAGGTGGAAGAATAAAGGCAGAGACCTTTTTCTAGAACAGTCGTGTGGATGGCACGGTGACACCTCTTCCCTGAAGTTCCAACAGCCCCCCAATGTCTTGTCCCCCATCTGGGGCGGGTTTCTGGGCCAGCTAAATGGCATACGCTTCTGTATCTTTTGAGAAGATTATCAGGCATGAGCCTTAGCATCCTAACATTTTTGTAATTATTTCTCCATTGAAATGGAAATTTCTTCCCTCCTACCCTGTTTTACTGGAACATTGTGTAGGGTAGGTCTTCTGTTGTTCAAAAAAGAGAAGCTCTTTGGAACGGTTTGAAATATCTTTAAAGGAACAGTCAAATCATCCATTCAACTAAATAGGAGTCTACTCCCCTAGAAATAACTCACAAAAACTTCTTTGGAGTATGACATTTTCAAAGCAAAATTCTTTTCTTTTTTTCCAAATACCACAAGCAATGCATTGAGTTCAGGGAATACTGCCTGCCAAACTTCAATTTTTATATTTAACCTTTCTTCTTTTTTAATGTCTTGCAAAAACATGCTTGAAACTCTTCAAAACCCTTTTCGGCTTGAAAGTTTGGGAAAGAGTCTTAACTGATGAAACCTTCAGTTCGTTGCTTCCCGGTACCGCCCCTTCCCCCCTACCCCCGCCCTCCTTCCCTGGTTGAGGAAAAAAATGATTACTGACTGCTCACCAAAGTCAGCTCTCATCAGGTTGGGAAGTGTTCATTGCTGACTTTCAACGTCCATCCCGCCTAAATGACTCTTAATGAACTCATGGGTCTTGGGCCCTTATAAGTGAGAACGCTCTCCCCAAGCCGTGGTTATGGGAGGCAGATCAAACACACTCCACTACTGATGTGTCAAGGCAAAGAAAGCATTGTGTCGTTCTGCCAAAAGAACGAAAAGTATATCTATATAAATATATCAGTAACTAGGGGAACTGGTGACGAGTCAGGATGAGAATTGAACTTTGAAAGAAATGTTGATAAAAAACTTGTTAGAGAGGCAAAATTGGATTAGTGGTGGTGTTCTGGGCATGACGTCCTTGGGGCCAAAAAAAAAAAAAATCATCTTGTTCTATTTTTCCTGGAGCCCAGAAAAGCACTCTCAGCCCAAACATCAGCCCCTTAATCTTATTTTCTTTTTCTCTAGCATGTATTTTATTAACCCATTTTCTCATTTACCCGCTCTGAATAGCGCAGTGGGTAGCATCCTTCTTAGAAAGCGAAAGCCTCCTTGGAGATGCCGTGTTGGGGCAGAAATGCGCACAGACTCCCAGGCCCAGTGCAGCGAAGAAAAGCCCCTTCTGTAATCCTGTCTGGTGAATCCACACATTGCACTCCGGCTTGCCAGCTGCGCGCGGGCCTTATTAAAACATGGGCCGTCAAGGAATGCAGCTGGCAACAGGCTGGCGGTTTGCAAAGTGATTAATATCTAGGTGGGGATGAAAAGCGGTCGTTTCAATCCAGGGCCCAAGGCAAAGGCAGCTGCCTTTCACGTACCTGCCACCTGGCAACAGGCTACTGTCCTCAACTCAACAGCACCTGAGCGGATGGCCTTTTGGAAGCATCAGGTGCAGCGTGGCTTTGACTCCATATCTTAGGAGATCAGCGGGGGGTTTAGATTCCGCCAGGTGACCTGAGTTCTCACCTTAGCTGTGCTACCATCTTGATATAATGAACTTGGAGCCACTTTCCTTCTTGTCAAGAGGGGGTAGTCCTCAGTGATCGCTGTTTCTGGTACAGGGAAACTGGGAAAGATTCGGGGACAGTGCCCAGTTCCCTTGGAAGAATGACGTAGACATACTGTCCCTATTTCCAAGGGCCTCAAGGTACGGGATAGTTACATTTCTCTCTCCCCAGTCTCCCATTCTGACTCCTGAAGAAGTCTGTCCACGATGATAGGCTGATGAAAGCTGTACAGGAAGTGAGGTGACTCAACTTTAATCCAGCAAACACAGTGCCTATGATCTGCCCCAGTCCCTGCTAGGTGCCGGGATGTCACAATACGGACAACATCATTACTCATCAGGGAAGTGCAAATTAAAACCACGAGGAGCTAGACAATACACGTCCAGTAGAATGACTTAAATTTAAAAGACTGACGATACCATGTGTTTGCAAGCATGTGAGGCCATGGGAACTCTCATACGTCATTGATTGGAGTGTAAATTGGTTCAACCACTTTGGAAAGTTGTTTAGCTGTATCTCCTAGAGCTAAATATATATCTACCCTTTGTCCCATTAACTCTGTTTCTCGTACATATCCAGAGGAAATGTCGCACACATCCACCAAAAGACATGTGTAATAATATTCACAGCATTTTGTTTCTTAATATCCCCAAACTGGAAATGACTCAAATGTCCATTGGGAGGTAAATGGACAAATAAATCGTGGGATATTATACAGTGGAATACTACAGAGCAATAAAAAGAAATTAAGTACCAATACGGAACAGTAACACAGCGGAAACTCACAGATGCTTGGTTAACAAAAGAAACCACGTACAAGAGAACATATTGGGGTGCCTGGGTGGCCCAGTCGGTGTCAGCTGTGCTGACAGCTCAGAGCCTGGAGCCTGCTTCAGATTCTGTGGCTCCCTCTCTCTCTGCCCCTCCCCTGCTCATACACTGTACCTCTCTCTCAAAAATAAAGCAAACATTTAAATTTTTTTAAAAAAGCTAAATAAAACAAAAATATTTCTTAATGTATCTTTTAACTTTTCTTATGTGTTTCCTTGATCTTTTTAACCAGACTATAAATTCTTTAGCAGAAAACTGTCTTATGCTAATAAATACCTATTAGAGAAAAACCACAATGAAACAAAATAGCCACACGTGTGATAAAACTGCACTGAACTAAACACACACGTGTACATACATTTCCATTGCTCTCCAAGCCAAGTTGCGGGAGCAGTCAGGGAGAGAGGGGAGTAGGGGTTAAAAGATAGTTTCTAAAACAATCTGAAAGGAGGCTGACATCTTCTCAGCAGTTTCTAGATGATCCATTGTCTTCTGGCCCGCAGTGTTCCCAATGAGAAGCAAGCATTCATTCTTAACATTGTTCCCTGGTTATAATGTCTTTTTTCCTCAGGTGGCTTTCATGATTTTCTGTTATATCAACAGTCTATGATGTGCCTAAGTGCAATTTTCCTTGTAGTGTTTATTTTGCTTGTGATTTGCTGAACATCTTTGATTTCTAGGTTGATGGTTTTCACATAATATACTAAATTTTCGGCCATTATTTCTTCAAATAGTTTTTCTTTTCGTTCTCTCTCCCGTGCTTCTGAGATTCTAATTGTACACATTAGACCTTATGTGTTGCTCCAGAAATCACAGAGGCTTTGTTCATGTTTTGCAATATACTTTTCTTCAAATTGGATGCTTTCTATGTTTAAGTTTACTGACCTTTTACAATCTGCCNACCCAGACTCTGAAACAGGCTCCAGGCTCTGAGCTGGCAGTCAGCACAGAGCCCGACGCGGGGCCCGAACCCACGAACCGCGAGATCATGACCTAAGCGAAAGTCGGACGCTTAACCGACTAAGCCACCCAGGCGCCCCGTAAAATTTTTATTTTAATTTCAGATATACTTTCCAGGTCTAGAGTCTGATCCTTTCTTTCTTTCTTTCTTTCTTTCTTTTTTCTTNCTTTCTTTCTTTCTTTCTTCTTTCTTTCTTTCTTTCTTTCTTTCTTTCTTTCTTTCTTTCTTTCTTTCTTTCTTTCTTTCTTTTTCTTCCTTCCTTCCTTCCTTCCTTCCTTCCTTCCTTTCTCTATTTCTCATCTTAAATTCTCCATTTTGAATTTCATTGTGATCTTTTCCTTTAAATCTTTGAACATGCCTTAAAGCCCTTGTCTACTGCTAATTTAAACATCCATGTCATACTGGGGTTAGTTTCTTTCGATTGCTTTGTCTTTTGACTACAATAATATTTTCTGTTCCCTTTCATGTCCAGCAATTTTAAAATTATATAGCAGACATTGTATTGTAACTGCTATAGAGATTGGATTTTATCCTCTGAAGATTATAGTGATTTCTTTTTTTTTTTTCCAAGCAGACAACTAACATAATAGGTCTCAAACTCTAAACTCAATTTCTTCTGTGGTAACAGCACTGACCTATTTACGCTGCTCTCTCAGCCTTGAAGCTACTGTTTTCTATAGCTCCCTGGGGTCTCCCAACACGTTCATAGTTCAAGGGTCAGTCAAGAATTTGAGAGAGGTTCATCTACAGATTTTGAGGCTCCCTGTGTGTAGCTCCTTTTTCCTGGATTTCCCTTCAATTTCTAGCCACTCTGGCGGCCCCAAGTAGGTCTTCTGCTACCTCAAAGCAATAACTGTAACATTTGCTTGAGTTCTAGGCTCTCCATGTCGTCTAGAGTGTAGATTGCCCACAGGGGAAAAACTACATCTATGTGGCTCTCAGTACAGTTCCCTTCTTTCAATGATTGAATACCCTCCAATTCATGCTCACTTTTGGCCACTCTCCAGGACCTCCAAATAGGTTTCTTAAAAAAACTATTTTGTCAAGCGTTTATCGTCATCATCTTTTAGAGAGTTAGTTCAGTGTATGCTGCTCTGCCATTATGGGAACTCTACACAACCTTAAAAAAAATTTTTTTTTAAGGTTTATTCATTTTCGAGAGACACAGAGAGACAGAGCATGAATGGGGGGAGGGGAAGCGAGACACGGAGACACAGAATTCGAAGCAGGCTCCAGGCTCAGAGCTGTCAGCACAGAGCCCGATATGGGACTTGAACTCACAAGCGTGAGATCATGACCTGATCCGAAGCTGGATGCTTAACCGACTGAGCCACCCAGGTGCCCCTGGAACTCTACACAGTCTTTATTGTCTTTATCCCCCAATCTTTTATCCAAGGAATATCTTCCTATGTCCAAAAGAATATGAAAATTGTGGTATGAAAGTTATGCCTTAGAACATCTAGGGGACGGGCATGTCTCTGTTTATGTGGAGGTATTGATGACAAGAGGCATCTGAACTGGCTGGGTATAATCCTATTGAAACATTTCCTTCACGTCTGTGGGGGCAGAGTATTCAGGAAGGAGCCAGGGATCCTTCAGGAGAAAGACCACACCAGCTATACTTCTGAAGCACCAGGGCCAAGAGACCACCTCGCACAAAATCAAAAGTCAGCCAATGTTGACCTGAACTGAATTCCTGTTCTCAAAGACCTTGTAACATGCCCCTGCTCTCAAAGAGCTTATGACATGCTCTTAAAACAACAAAAAACATTTCACTCAGAAATCTATGGCAAATAATTCAGCCCCAGTTTTTTAAAGTAAGCTCTCCACCAATGTGGGGCTTGAACTCATCACCTTGAGATCAAGAAATGCACGCTCTACCAGTTGAGCCAGACAGGCACCCCCAACCCCATTTGAAAACATTTATGTGGTAGCTAGGTGGGGCATTAAGAACTTTACATATGATCTTGGGACCACCATTAACTGGCTATGTGATATTGGGTAACTGCTTCCCCATAATTTGGTCCCAGTTTCCTCATCTTCAAATGGATAAGAAGCCCTTCATATGACCCAGATTCCTTTCCATGGTTATATGCCCCAGCTCCGTGAAGAACATGAATATATTTTGGTTCACAGAGAACAGAGGGGCCCTTGCTGACATGTCTGCTTGGGGCCCTGGATTGAAGCTCAAAGCTGCAGTGTGATGTTGGCTTGAGTTAGTTTCCCTCTCACTCAAGGTCCCAATGTGAAGGAACTTCCAGGTGGTCAGCTGCTACTCACCCTGGGCTTGAGATGCCCCAGGAAGGAAGCTCACTGCCCTTGTGGATGCATCCTGATGGAGAGAGCCAATCACTACGATGAGTGAGTCAGTGGAATTGGTCGGATTGGCCTTTTCTAAAGTCCTAATCCCTGCAGGATTCAAGATGGAGTAGCAGGGTAGTGAGAGGGTTAATGAAAACAGTAGCAAGTCGGGGCACCTAAGTGGCTTAGTCAGTTAAACGTCCGACTCTCGCTTAGGTCATGATCTTGCGGTTTGTGGGTTCGAGCCCCGCGTCGGGCTCTGTGCTGACTGCCAGCTCAAAGCCTGGAGCCTATTTCAGAGTCTGTATCTCCCTCTCTCTCTGACCCTCCCCTGGTCATGCTCTCTCTCTCCTAGAAATAAAAAAAAAAGAAAAGAAAAGAAAAGAAAAGAGTAGCAAGCCTTTATGGAGTTCTTGTGCTAGGCACATTACACGCGTCATGGGTGTGAGTAAAAGCTGAACAGACCTCTCAGAATTATCACTATCAGAACGGAGCTCCTGACTGTTCCCTCCAACTTGTGGCCCATGCGAGTTCTGTCATCTCACATCAGGGCAACGGCATGCTTTGCGTTGCTCAGGCCAAACATTTTGGAGTGACCCTGCATTTTCTCCCTCACACTTTGCTTTGGCTCCATCAAGAAATCTTACCCCATCTGAGTTGGTCTCCAGGCCCTATGCCTACTCTGCACGTCCAGTGCCTAATTAAGTCCGCCCATCCTAATGACAACAATGTACTAATTTCCCTTTGTTTTTAACAAACGAAGGGAAAAGTTATTTTAGTTGTCCACTAAGTCAATTGACAAGATGAATGCCCAAGACCATGGCTTCAGGTCTGAAATCTTCCAGGCTTGTGAAGTTGAGCAAATCCCTCCTTCATGAAGTTCAACATGGCTGCCCTACCCAATCCATCCCAACTGGCTTAGGCCTGAGGATATCCCGAGATGCCTCCAGCTTTGCTTTTCTTCTGTCTGCAAATCTCCTTCCTTTACCTTCCACAGAAGCACCAGAGCTTGGGATGCTTGTCATTTCGTGGTCCCTTGGGATGAAATTCCTCAAACTCTGTCTCCATGGTGTTTGTGGGCAGTAGCTCTTCATTTCCCGAAGAACAAAATGGTGGGGATTAAGTCTCATGGTGAGTGGGCTGGAGTGTAACCGACTCTTAGCCTCTCCTCTCTCCTGCTGGCGCTGGCCAACCCCATAAGGACAAGGACCACTTATTACTGGGGAGCCACCACAATTCTTAGGTCACCCGTGACAGATGTTGCCACTGGAGGGGAGGCCTCTGAATTGGCTACATATGTGGTAGATTTAGCGTAACATTGCTGCTTTTTCAAAACAGAACTTTAAAGTGAAGACTGAAAAGTCCTATTGATTTTCAATTAGAAAAATTTCATTTCACTCCCTTGTCTCTGTGGTCATTATGAAGACACAATGAATGGGCACCGTATAATGGGATCCTCATTTGAATGAATGGGCTTATACAATGCTTCCTGGGGTCTGAAAACAACTGGTGATGGGTACTATCATTCTTTACATTTGGAGACAAGATGTGCATTGGAGTGGAAGTAAGGACCAGCTGAGGTAGGGGCTTTGAAGGGGAAGGAGGGGACTCAGGACTCAATTTTAGGGGTTTTGGTAAAAGGCCTATTTGCTTAGCTAATCTGAGCCTTCTGCTCATCTTGGGACACTGGAGAGGTAACTATTTTCTCTGGGTTGGGGTGATGTGTCCCCTTGGAGATATAACATATCAGAGGGATGGAGTGGGGCTAGCTCCACACAACCCTGTGCAAGGTATGCATTGTATCCTGTTATACAGGAGGGTTGGGAGCCAAACTCAGAGGGATCAAGGCATATCTCAAGGTCACAGAGCTAGTAAAAGCTGGGACAGGGATCTGAAGCCAACTAGAGCTTCAGGGTCAGGCTACATTCGTCATGCTCTGTCCTGGCCAGGCGTGTTATGGAGAGAGGGGAAGAGTCCTCTGTACCCACTGTCCCCTGGCCAGGAACTGGCTGGTCCTCAGGTGAGCTGTGAGTGAACGGGATGATCAGGAAAAGTCTTGGCTGCAAGATGCTTTCCATGGACAGTGGGCACTTCCTTTCCCGTAGAGCGAAGAGCCCTGGACTCAGTGCTTTTCCATTTATTCCTAAGAACAGGGCATTGAGGCACTAGGGTTGGCTAGAGGGGCAGGGTGCCAAAACAGGGGAGGAAAACAGGTAAGTGGATTCCTCCTCCTGATGCCATCACGTCTGCCACCATTCATGGGGTACTTTGCCAGTGCCAGGCTCTGGCTTGGCACCCTACTTGCATTACTGTCCTTAATTCTATAGCTATCCTAGGAGGCAGGTTTTCTGTCCCTGTAAGTGGAGCATGGGGTGGGGGGTGGGTATAGGGAATCTGAATGCCTTTGTTTCTCTGCTATCACAAAAGGCCGGCAGATGCCACTGAGCAGGTTAGTGAGAAGGGACATTAGGACAAACCCCAGCTCAGGCTGGGAGAGGCAGATATGAGGGTGTGTTGGACTTCTTCTCAATGCAAGCAGCAACGAGAGCAATGCAAGCATCTGCAGGAAAGATGAACCCACCTGGCTGCTCTTAGTTCACACTGCTTGGCACCTGGATTTTGAAGCTGGTCAGCACCCCCCAAATCATTCCTCCCCCACAGGCAGTCTGATGGCCAAGATGTGCAGAGTGGACCTCCTATCTTCACTGATTTATCTCGCCAATATCAACAGCTGAGACAGAGACGTGCCTTTTGCATAGTCCCTGGGACTCCTCATGCCACAGTGCCCTGGGGCCACACCTGTGCCACAGAAAATGCTTCAAAGCCCCAACCAAGTCTTCACCTAGTGGCCAATTTTGGCACATGTAGGGTGGAATCTCTCTTCGCAGGGGACTTCCTTCTCCATTCTCTTTGGGGATTCTTATAAATCTCTATCAAGTCTGGGACTTGAAGGTCCTTGAGCAGTGCTCTTTGCACCCCAGCTGCGCGTTGGGATAATCCAGGAGCTTTGAAAACATTAGCAGGCCACAGCGCCAGCCCTGAGCTTTTTGTTTAACTGGTGTTGGATGAGCAATGGGCCTGAGTGTGTCTTAAAAGCTTCCCAGGTGATCTAACGTGCAGCACAGGTGAGGACCACTGTCTACTCTTGCTGGGTTAGTGAGAAGGTCTTTGTGAGACAGACCTGGGTTCAAGTCCCTCTTCTACCACCAAGACTGTTTCTCCTTGGGAAACAGCTTCTCAGCCTCATTTCTTCAGCTGTCAAGAAGAGCTGAGGGAATCCACCTCACAGAGTGGTTGTGAGGGTTCTGGAGAAAGGCCTGTAAAAGTGGCTTGCCCTCAGAAAATAGATTGTTCCCAACTGGCTCACATGTGGGTGTATTTAGTTCAAAGTTGGTAAGCTCTAGGTTGTTCAAGGGCTAACAAAGCCAGCAACTGAGGTCAGGCTCTCAAGAAATTGCTTGCACCCTTTTTTGCAACTCATGTGTACACCAGAGAAGAGATGGGGACTCCAGGCTTATTCTGAAGTAATCCTGTGCCCTGATGACTTGTGAAGGGTCCGGAAGCCTTTGGCCCCACGGGAGATGATCTGCATGTCATGCTGTCTTAGAGCATTTATCTGTCTTCCGTGACAGGGAGACCCAAACTGGGAAAACAGGAAGCTCTACTTCTTTCCTTCTCACGTGACATGTCCGGCTGCCCCAGAAAGCAGCAACATTTCATTCACATCCCTAGCTTGTGTTTCTACCATCTCCAGATGGAAATAGGACATGGCAGCAACGGGGAGGCCAAATCCCGATGCGTTAGAGTCTTTTAAAAATAATGTCCCTGTGTGAGGACATATGGCTGGAAATCAAGGATCTGTCTGGTTGCTTCACACGTTTCCCTCCCATTGCCCAAGCACAGCTACTTATCTGCATCCTAGGATTTTGTCATAGGATCTTGGAATTACAAAGGACCCACGAGATACAGATCAAGGGCTTGCACAATGTACGCTCTCATTTTCCCTACTTCTTCTCCTGACACCACTGCTCCAAGGCTTACAGGAATGAAGACCCACTAGCTTCCAGGAGAAGAGAAAGCCTTGCTCGGATGGTTACTCGAACTTTGCAAATAAAGGCCAAAGAAATGAAACTGCAAAGACAAAGAACTTCCTTGTTCGGTTCTAGCCCTGGCTGCCTTTGGAAGCCTTCGGGACCCTTTTCCCACTGCCTGGAGAGGATCTCTCTGGAGAATAGAGAGGAAGCTGAGAGCAGGCATGGAAGGAGAATTGCTTGAGGCCAGAGAGCATTTGGACATGATGCCGGCACTCCTGTCTTGCAACCCCTGCTTCATTTCACATACTCTTGCACATGCCGCTCCCCTGACGAGTGTGGCTCTTCTGTAAAATATCTTATCAGATGGTTTATGAAATTAAGCTTTGATGCCTTCTAGCACACTTCCAAACAGACACTGTTGTCAGGGCCAGGAAAGTCTAGCCAGACCTTTAAAGCCTTTCTAGATCACAAGGCACATAAAATACTGAAGAAACTAGTAAATGGATATTGGTCCAAGTGTGACCATTGTAAAAAAAAAAAAAAAATCCTTGCCTCAGAGCCAAATTAATGTGTTTAATACATTATGGGCAAAGGACAGGATGGGAAGGAACAAGCAATATGGGGGGGGCGCGTTATGGGTTATGAAACCAAAAACTTGGGTTCTAGACCAAATTTGGCCACTTGGTAGTTGATCTTTGACCTCAGGAAAATCACTTCACCCTTGATCTCAGAAAAATCACTCATAAACACTAGATCCTAATGTTCCTTTCTGAAGGCTTTTGTTCAGGGGCTGGGTTGGATGAGTTTTCTTAAAATAGGAGTCCAGTGGCATTAGGCCGACAATAGCATCTTTGTTTCAGGATGTTTCACTGCGTTGGAGGGCCTGGGAACTGTGTTCAAAGTGAGGGTCATGGCTAGAAAACAGGTACTGTGGCTGTAACGTACACGGATGCTCTGGAAAACCATCAAGTGGTAACTGCCAGGAGAGAGAAGATTCCATTGCTCCCTTTCGTTTACTTTTCGGTAGAATTGTTGGATGCTTCTGAATAGGTTCTGAAGCCTTTCTCCTGCCTGTACTTTGACATTAAACCAACAAATTCATCTCCAGAAGTGAGGAGACACTGCTTTGGTGGTGATGAAAATGCTTTCCTGTTCGTATGTATTTGGGAGAAAAGGTATTCTTTTGCCTGAACTACTTCTGAAGCATATGGATTCATTAGACCTAATTAGGTTTCTATTATGTCATCAAAATTCTTTTCTACTTTATAAATGAACCGATCATATTCTCTTATAATGGAGGAATTGGCTCTATACATGCTTCAAATATTGGTGTCCTTCCTTTTCATTAAATGCTTTATTTCCAAAACTATGACCTTTGTTTATTCCTTTGTTGATTCAAGAATCCACACCTCACATGATTAGATTAGATTTGATTAGATACAGTGAAGCACCAAAACACTTTAATACTTGATGAATTTTTTTTTTTTAAATGTAGGCTCCACACCCAATGTGGAACTTGAACTCACAACCCTGATATCAAGACTTAGCTGCTCTCCCAACTGAGCCAGGCACCCCAACTAGATGAGTTTTATTTTTTTCAGTAAGTGTTGCAAAGAGGGTGAATTTTTCTTTTCTAAGGTGCAGATGGAGTCAGATGAATCACTACCAGCCTTGACCTTGAATGGGTAGACTGTCTATCTGACGTACTTAGGCCATAGAGAATACATGTGTCGGTGATAAGTCGTGGTTTTAATCAGGTGAACAGAAGACCTTAGGGCAGTGATGAGTGCCAAGACCAGCTATTGAATGTGAACTGCTGTCCACAGCCGCTGTCGATGGCATTTCCCTTTCAAGATGCCCTACGTGATTTCTCTAGCGTGACTTCTATATCTTAAACACATCACTAATTTGATAATCTTACAGTCATTATTTCTTGTCTATTTATCCAGATAATGAAGGTAAGACACACAGAGTTTAAGAGGGTCGCCTAAAGGCCAATGTCCACCAGTGTTAGAGATTAAATTTGTCTAGCAGTACAAGCTCTTGCCTTAAATAACGTATCGTGAACCATCCTTGCACAATAAAATATTTAATAACTCGCCTGAAGACACGGCAGAATTATACTTTCTCTTTCCTGTGGTCAGAAGGCATAATGTAAAATTCAACTACCCTTGGGGGCATAATCACAGATAAAGCCATTATGGCCAAGTAGGAATTAGGATAAAATCCAAGTATATATAAAATGGAATTATTTAGATGGTGTTACAGTCAAGCTAACCTGAAATAAGGCTTTACTTGTTTTTGCCTCGAAGACTCCTCCCAGAGGTAAATGCTACTCCCAGTTTGACACATATTTCTAGGAGCACAACTCAAAGCTTTTCCTCAGGATTGTTGGGATCCTCTCAATTTGTTCCCGAAGTGCTTGGGTGATCAGCGCCTCCCATCCAGCAGCAGAGCAGTATTAGAAAATCAAACTCCTAATGACCCATGGCCTTTCTCGGTTTGCCTTTGGCTGATGCCATCCGGCAGAAAAGGGGCATCACTTCTAGGAAATCAGCAGCCGAAATACCCCAAGTCAGTGTCCACAAGTCTCCCTCTCACTGTCTACACGGTTGATCTCTGCAATGGATAAATCAAATAACATGCTCTAAAGTCAAGACTGGGTTCCAGCTTCTCTTTTTCGTAGCTTGAGGGGGGTGCAGGGTGGGGGTGGATGGGTGGGGGAAAGAAATCCAGAGCTAAATTAGTGCTGATACACATGTAGGCACCACAGTCTGCTTTATACATTCCCAGTGGGGACCCACTCCCAAGTGCCCTGGGGAAGCCATGGTCTGGCCAGCTTGAGTTGACTGACTTCTCCCAGCAGCTCAACAGCACCGGGCTAAGTTGGGTTTCCTTCGTCACTTCTTTGGAGGACAGTCAGCAAATCTAAAGCCTGCACACCTCCCATCCCCTGCTGGAGCTATAAAGTAACCAAATACTCAGTTCTCAGTTTTTCTTAGTAGGAAAAACCCCCACCATCTTTTCTCTCTCCCTCTAAAATAAGACCATAATCTATATTATTTTAGCAGAATGATAATGTCTTGCTTTATTTTCTTCCTAGGTCTCTATTAATAACTTCTGGTGTTGGCATGAAGGAAATTTTAGTGCTAACCTATAAAAAAATAAGTAAAGGAAGACATTTACGGCTTCTAGACATTGTGGGGTAAATATTTACAAAATTCACTGAAGAAATTTAGGGCATCAAAAGTGCTTTTAGGGGGGCACTTCAGTGGCTTAGTGGGATGAGCATCCAGTTCTTGATTTTGGCTCAGGTCATGAACTCTGATCATGAGATCGAGCTCTGTGTCAGGCTGCATATTGGGCGTGGAGATGGCTTAGGATTCTTCCTCCATCTCCCTCTGCCCCTTCTTCAGTCATGCTCCCTCCCTCTCTCCATCTCTCTCTCTCTTTCTCAAAAAAAAAAAGATAAATAAATAACTAGATAAATAAATAAATAATGTATAATAATAAATAAATACATACTTAAATTGCTTTAGGTAGCAAGGAAGTCTCACCTATATTTCTAGAATATTAGTAAGTTTAACTTCCCTTTTTAAAAAGTTGTTTCATCTGTTGGTCTTCCATACTAAACTCTATTGTCCTTACATGGCTCAAGTTTTAATGCAATCTTGTTTACCCTCAAAATGTATTCACTTAGTTTTCTTAAAGACTGTTTGGGATTGGGGTGGAGTGGGGGGGATGGGACATTTAAAAATGTAATTTTGTGACCAGGTATACTGACTCTAGGTTATAAGTTCTACTTAAATATCTAGTTTGAGTTGACTTTTTATTGTTGTTGTAAAAACAAAAATGCCTGAAGACCAACAATAACTCCCTATCAATAAGGACCAGAAACAAAAACTATTTGAATGTACAGGAACGTCCCTTGAGGACGATCTATGTTATTGCCATGGTTTATCCCAAGGGCCACTTTGCAAAAATGGCTAACTTCATTTAGTGACTTTGCAAGATGGACAAATTGGTGAAGACTGTGTGAGGACAGAAGAGCTGAACTTCCAAAAACAACGTCCCTAAGCTGTCGATCATCCTGGAGGCCCATCTGCATGGCTGGGCCTGCGCCGGCTCCAGGGCGCTGGTGGGCTTGGTTGTCCGGTGGGACCTTTGTCAAGTGCGAGCCGCTCTCTGGGGTCGAAGGAGGAAACCTGGCCTCCGATCCCCGAGGAGCCCTCAGACCACTGTACCCGGCTCTCCACCTCTTATCTCAGGGCTGTGGGTGTCAGGGACGCACCGCGCCCTCCAGTTTGGACGGGAAGGGAATTTACATGCCTCCTCTAATCCACGGCCCCTCCTGACTCTGTCCTCAGGGGCAAACCTCGGACCTTCTCAGTCCTGGACCAAGCACACTGTGCCTCACCCTGCTGCCAGCCCTCTCCTCATCTCTGCTTCTTTTCACCCTTCAGCTGTCAGTGCAACTCTGTGCTCCCTCCTGGTCCCTGCCTGTCCCCCTCCCTCTCCTCTTCTGGCTCCCCAACACCTCTCCCCTTCTTGGTGACCCGCTCACCTCTTTCAGCACCAACTCTCACCCACATGCTCCTGACCGGCTAATCCCTGGGTCCTGCCCCAGGCTCCCAGCTCCCTGATGAAGTGCAGGTGTCTATGCCCAGACTCGTCACCCCCACTCCCAAATCTACACTCCGCATCTTTTTAGGCTGGAAACCTTGGTCCTACATTTGTTTCTTTTTCTCCTTTACAATCACCTTATTCATTAAGGTGCCACGGTAGCTCCTGAATCTTTGACCTACTTTCCGTCCTCTCCCTGGGGATGTGGTGGCACTTACGGGACTCCGGCACGCACATCCTGTCCTTTTCTCTGCCTCCACCCTCAAACCATCCTGCCTCACGTTGTTTGGACATGCTGTTCCTGGAGCAGTTTCTCATGGTGTCACTCCCCTGCGCAAAACTCTAATTGCTCCCTGTGTTTCTAGAACATAGAGTCCGAACCTCTCCTCCTCCATGGAGGCCAGATAGGAGAAGGGGCAACGAGTGAATTACAGGGACACGGGTTCCAACTTCTGCTTCCATCACTTATTATAAGTGAGGCCGCGGGCAAATTCTTAAAGATTCTCTTTGCTTCGGAATCCTCCAGCATAAATCATACTTAGCTCATGAAATTCTTGAGGACTGTCAGAAAATACAGAGAGCCTTCATTTGTCGAAGGTTTTGTTGCACGATAGACTTTTAAAATGCATGACCTTGGTTAATCTTCACAACCGTGTTTCTACCATTCCCTCCATCTTCTAAGATGAGGAAACGAAGGTTCAAGAGACTCAGCAACTTGCTTGGGTCCAGGGCCCTTGGACGCCAGTGGCCTTCACTACATGTGCCGGGAGCCCTGCTCAGCACCGAAGGTGGTCAGTGACTTCCCTCTGGCTGCCCCAATCTGACTCTGCCAGGTCTTTTATTTAGTTATTTATTTTTTAATGCTTATTTATTTGAGGGAGAGAGAGAGAGCGAGAGAGGCAGGCAGAGAGAGAATGAGAGAGAATCTGAAGTAGGCTCTGGGCTGTCAGCAGAGCCTGACATGGGGCCTGAACCCACAAACCGTGAGATCATGACCCCAGCCGAAGTTAGACACTCAACCGACTGAGCCACCCAGGCGCCCCCACCCCACCTTTGAAATCTTCTCTCACACTACTTTTCTCCCAGCCTGTGAGGTAGAGCATGTGAGGGACTTTCCTGGCTATGATTCCATCTAGAACGCCCATCCCACATTTCTGTCGACAGAAATCTTACTCTTACCCCAACGTCCAGACTAAATGTCACCTCCACCTAAGGGGCGATTTCAAAATGTTACTACTTCCTTCAGATTCCCGGAATGCTTGGCATTTCTCTTACATAAAGATCATGCTCTGTTCTTATCATTGTTGCTGCTGTTTTTTCCTTCCTCTATATGTCTTATCTTCCCGAATGGATTACAAGCTCTTCGCAGGCAAGGAGCACGTCGTATTCATCTTGTGTCTTGAGCTGGGCAGACGTGTGTCTCGTCTGCCCGGTTCAGTCCCTGAGAGAGACGAGGCACTCAGCAAAGGTCTACAGGGTATTTAATTTTGGAGCCAACATATTCAAGTTTTGAAGGGCTGAGCTCAATGGAGAGCTTGCATGAAGTAAAAATGTTCCTCATCTGTTAGAGGGGCTACCAAAGAGAGAACAACAATTCTAACGTGAGACAGAGCTGAGGCCAATTAATCTTTCTCCCTTACCAATAAAAAGGCAGAGACAGTGACCATTAGATGGTGTGAGGGAAAGTACCTGATCGCGGGGGCCAGCTGTAGGTGGTCTACTTGGGTTTTCTGTCTTAATTAGACGATTAGAAAAAAAATTCCACACATACACACTCCAAATAAGATTATAGAAATGATTTTGGAAGACAAAAAAATTCCTTTAATCTACCCAATTTGTATTCTAGCAGCTTCCAAACTCACCTGCTCAAATGCATAAATAAAAATACCAGAGAAGACAATCAGATAACACAAGTGGGAACTCAGTCAGACAAAGGTTCCCTAACATTGTAAGAAATATCACTCTAGGCAGAAAACGGCTACCAGATCCTTAACTCTGAGAAGGAGCAGGTGGCGACATGAAGAGGCAGTGGCGGCCCAGGCTTCACGCGGCAACTGCTGCACCCGGCTTGGATAAATATTTTTATTACAAACACAATGATACGTAATGGGCCAAATTACCAGTTCTGAAAAAGGCTGTACGCAGGATTGTGACACACTGCGGTAGCTGGGAAACACGAGACACTCACGGGAAGCCAGACCGCCACCTGACTTTGCAGGGAGCTTGAAGAGCGACATCGGGGCTGATGTCAGGTAAATGACAGCTTCAGTCAACATGCGTGAAGCCGAAGCGGGCGATGCAGACTTGCTTCTGAGACATCTTAGCCGGATGTCAAGATATTTCTGCAAGAAGTGCAAGACGTTCGGGACCCTCTACCACCCTGTTAGGAAAAGATTTCCTCTTCCCGGGGAGATGATGTCTTTCTAGTTTCCTTTCCTCCCTTACAGCGTCAGGCCCTGCTTGCTCAAACAGAGCTGAACTCCGGGCAAACCAAAGCCTCTGATGTTTCCGAAACACAAGCCGATCACCAGGTCGGATCAATCCATCAATTGCAGTGTTCAGGAAGATCTGGAGTTAGAAGGCGGTGGAATGGTAACTCGGCTTCAGTTACGCGTCTGCCTCCCCCACCCGGGTTCAGGCTCAGATGGGTGAGATCTGGGAGCTCGGATAAGTGGCAGGAATAGAGATAAACCCGGCAGTGGCAAGGGAGCTAACGGGGCAATTAGGAGACTGATTCATTTGTTTATCTGGATGATTAGTTGAGTAGTTTCTGAGTGCCCTGTGGTTCAGGGAATTCTCCCTGACAGGGTCATCAAGACCACACCCTTCCATGTGCCTGATATTTCCACGAAAGAAGGAAAAACCACGCTAAGCACAGGGTACGTGTTTCGGTGGACCTTTATAATAATACACTTGCTGAGATAATTACAGCAAATGATGCATACCAAGCCCCAAACAGAGAAGGATTGAAAGAAACATTCAAACTGTGGTTGCCGCCATCTATTGAGACCATCACAGAGGAGGGCACGGCCTTAGTGAATGCTCGTTTCACTGCCCAAACATCATTTCACCTGTGATTGTAGATATACAACGCAGACTAACAGAATGTCACCTAGGAAGAAACTTCTTAGCGATCACCTAGATTTGGGGTCTTCTCAGTACCTCACAGAACGCTGGGCAATAAAATAGGTGCGCTACAGAGAAGCTCTTTCACCGATCAATTTGTTTAAGGACAGATTCCAGGTTAAAGACAGATAGGTCACTTTTTCCAAGGGTGTGGCAGACCACAGATGGCCACAGATTCCTTGACATTGTTGTGTCCTCCACCCTTGACTCTGGGTGGGCTCTGTCTCAGACACAGTTCAGTAGAAGACACGCTGGGCCATTCCTGGGCCCACGCCTTACGTGGCTGGTGGCTTCCACGTCTGGTCTCCCATTGCACTTGCTCTTGGGGGCTCCTGACAGCTGCCCTGTGAGCGAGCCATCATGGGCTCCGGACCTCTGAGCCTCCCATGGTGGTAGCCCCGGTGGACATCTGATGGCACCTGCTTGCAACCCAAGTGAGAACAGCCCTGCTGAGTCTGGTCAGCCCTCTGCCCCGAGAGAGAGATGATAAATTATCGTTAAGCCACTAACTTTGGAGGTAGTCAATGTGCTATCCAGCACATAGCAGGCGATCAGCATTTACTAGCTGGATGACTGACTGACTGACTGACTGGGTGATATGAACATGAACCTTCAGGAGGGGGATACAGCATGCCACATTTCCTAAATACGACATCTGAAAATGTCAAGACAGGTCATACAGAACAGGGCTTCATAGAATACTTGTGTGGGAAGCCCTGGATTATAGGATTGAAATGGTGGAGTTTGGGAAATATCGCTCTACCTCTTCATGTTACAGATTGTCAAAGTGAGGCCCAGACAGGGGAAGGGGGTGATGTAGGGAAACAAAGCTAATTGGTAGACTCCACTTATGAACTAATTTCCTTTCCTGGCTCAAGTCAAGGGGTATGGATGAGGTGGTTCCACTTACGTGAACACATTCAGCTAATTAAATATATCAGGCTTCTCATTAGGTAGCCTGTCTTTCTGCTCACTGATCGGGTCTTCGTGTCCAGCTAGCTGTTTTCCAGGAGACCTCTCCTGAACAGTAGGCTCCCAAAGAGGATATAAAGGTACTTATTAGCCTGACGTCTAGACTAAGGTCAGTTCTAAAAACAGAAGTTCTATAGCAACATCTTGGGCTTTGGTGTTAAAACACTTGCCCGATGGAAATCCTTGCTTAAAACTGAAGTATCTGGGAGAACAAATTTTCAGCTGACCTAGATATTGGTCAGGGATCTAGAGTTTTAAATTCTTTTAGTCTTATGTTACAAATTCCATCTCCTTTCCTCCATGCAAGAGGGAAATGATAGGATCTGAAGTCTGACTCAGTTCTTAAAACAACACAGTCAGTGAACAATGTCAATACTGGTCAAGATTTGGGATGTTCGCTTTTCCCTTTCAAATACCATTCCCACCTATGCCACAGTTTCCCAATCGGGTCTCCAAATCCAAGAACCACTCCAACAGCTGAAAAAAGGTTTTATCTAATTATCTTCTTTTCCTCCTTTGAATTGACCAACCATGTGTCTTTTTTTGGTTTTATCAAAGGGCCTGCCAGGACAAAAGCACATCCAATTTTAAGTAAGCTTTAGTTAGCAGACTTAAAATTGATCATGCATTTTAGTTTCAGTAACTTGCAATTTCTACACACTTTGATAATTCACTTTAAAGAGCAAACTGTCTTTAATGACAAGGCTTAAAAGAGACGACCTTTCTGAACAAAATATGAAAGCTCAGAACGGATCGCTCTTTTAAGGAAACTATGAATTAAAATGACCTTGTGTTCTGAAACTTTTCTCCAACCATTTTTGATGTTTTACCTTCCCTTTTTACTCTTAGAAAGAAAGCTAAAACACCATCGCCTTCCGTGGATGGTGATGCACTTCAATAAGAGAGCTGTTAATTGTTAATTCAAACTCATAGTTTCTTCTGTCTGCACTTTCCTTAATGAGGTTGCTCACGACTGTGGGCATATGCCCGTTTCTGAGGAATTCACTGTTACTGCGTGACACGACAGGGTAACATCTGAATCGGAGCGATTTCCCTGGAGTCACAGCTGAATCCTTTCTACAGACTATGAAGCAAGTCGACCCATTCTCTGTCCTCCTTTGTGTCCCTGGATGGCTGCCCTCTGAGGAGTGGATTGTTGAGCAGGGAGGTTGCAAAATCAGGGGTCAGACCCCTGAAAGGGCTCGCTGCCTGGTGACGCAGAAGTGGTGGAGTTCGAACAAAACCATGACATGTGCCGATGACTGACGGCCAGCCTGCGTGTTAACCCTTCTGCTGCCCGACCCTCTGGCGGGCTGGTAACATGCACCAAGAACACTGTGCTTTCCTTCCCTGTGGCTTTCCCTGCTGCCGAATCACCCACTACCTGTTCACGATCGCATGCTGATATATCAAAAGCATAGGTGGGTGGCTGGGGTGCGCTAGCCAAGAATAATAACTTGAAATGTAACTAAATTATGTCCTCGCGATGAACAATCGATCTTCTGCCAGATAAAAGGGGGGATAAAATCTTAGATGATTTTATAATAAGGCACGATGTTTAAAATTTATTTCTTGGGCACTTGCAGAATCTCCCAGTAGCCATTTGTATACTCAGGGCTCAATTCAGTAAGGAATCCTAAACGTGCCAAGTGCAATTTTTCTTTCTCTTCCTTTATCAGAGCACATTCACAAAAACATTAGTGTCGGCCGTCTACTCCTATCACATACAATCAAACGGACCTAAAGTTTCAGCACACTCACTCCCAAACGTATGTGACACGCATCAGAAGGGAAACAGGATCTCGGTAATGTCAAAGGTTCACCAGTGTTTGTAATTTCATAACCCTTGAAATAAGGAAAAGAAAGAATAGCAGGCAACTTTCCAAAACACCTACTGATATTTACTCATGGAAAACAAATATTCTTGAGTGGGAGTTCCAATTCCAGCATACGATACGATTCACGAAGTATTTTCACTTCAGGCAACTAATAACCTTCCTAATGAATTCTGTTGAGCTTCAACCTGTTTTTCACAGTCTGTAGAGAAGCACTTAAAATTAATCATGTAGCCTTAATCTTTCCCTTTTGAGCACTAAATCATAGGCTGAGTACTAACTGTCCTCATTCGTTAGGTGCTTTTTCACAGCATCTGCTTCAGCTTTGCTTTCTCCTGAATATTCTTCAAGCCAATGCTATAATTTATTGTAGATTCAAGAGAGACCTGAGCTTTCAAAGGACAGTTCTCTGTTCCTAGCAGAGGCATGAAGGCAGACATTACCAGGCAGAGGTGAGCTAGAGCAAGAAGGCAAGGCTTTCCTTGAGAGAGAGAGGAGGGTAGGGACAGAGAGAGAGAGGGAGACACAGAATCTGAAGCAGGCTCCAGGCTCTTGAGCTGTCAACACAGAGCCTAATACAGGGCTCAAGCCCACGAACTGAGAGCTCATGACCTGAGCCGAAGTCAGATGCTCAACCCACTGAGCCAGCCAGGTGCCCCGGGAAGGCAAGGCTTTCTACTGATGGCCACCGCAAGTCAGCGTTTATGCCAATCCTGGCCCTGGCTTTGAAAGTGGCTGTAAAACCTGCTACTTCCTTATCATCTCTGGGTCTCAGTTACGGTGCAAAAAAATAAAGGTAATCAATCCCTGGGCAGCAAACAACAGACATGGGTGTGGGAAAGAGAATTTTGAAAACGTGTAAGAAACACTTCTGTCCTGTTCTTTTACAGTAAACCGGATGATTACGGCCTGGGTGGCGGTCCAGAGTTTTAGAGTGCTCTCAAAGGGCCCATGACACACACCACAATGCAGTCAAAAGAACCTGAGGCATCATCTGTCCAGTGCAATTCAAAATTTCCTTGGCAAATGGCCTTGACCAATCAGCATAGAACTGCTCATTGGCATCGGCTGGAGACAACCACTCAACCATGGGAACGACACCATATTCTCAAAGAGTAAAACAAGACCAATCACAGCTCACCCGCTGTCACTTGCTGGTATGTGGCGTGTCCTTGTAAGGCACCCCTGTAGGCCTAGGCTTTCTTAAGGAGCACCAACTGACATTAGCATGAAAACAGCAACCATAAAAAGAGAAAATAACAGTAAGACCATAGCTGCTACATAAAATCCTTACACCGTTCTGTCTCTGGAGACCAACAAGGACAACTACTTAATTGGTGTCAGAGGACCCAGTGATTGTTATTCTAAATAAAGGCACTGCTTCTGCATTTGATCTCTGACGTGATGTAAGATATTTCCCCCCACAGTACCATTCGAATTGTCTGTTATTGTCTAGGGGAAAAATACTATGGATATATCATACTTATTGGAGCAAATGAGGTACAATAAAAAGTAGAAATAAAACTGATAAGTACAAAATATGATGTTTTAATAATACATGAACACGAAAACAATGTAAGGGTGTTAAAAATTGGGACACGATACTACAAACGTGATTTTGATCACACGCAACTGGTAAAATTCTATGTCAACGCGTCAACAAGGCATCTTATGAGAAAGCATTTCTTTTCCCAGTAGAAGCAACTCTCAGTCCATGCTCAAATGCATGCAAATATGAAAATCAGAAATACAGAAATGTTAAAAAAAAATAACTTAGGCAGACAGAAATAAAAACCACCCCATAGCATCTGAGTGATGCATGTGTTTATGATATTAATTACATTTCAGTATTAAAAAATGTTCACTGATCTCACAGTTTACTTTACAATATCCGAATCTTCAAACCTGCTGGAAGAAGTCCACGGTCTAAGCCCGGGTACGTCTGCCGCACTCACCTGTGCTACTCAGGTAAGTCTCCACGCAGTTACCTGGAAGTCAAAAATCTCAGTTGTGACTTTGGCAGGTCTGATGGACATGCCACAGATAAAATATGTTGTCATTCAGGAGGAGCTGGAGAGAGGTTAAAAAGGATATTTGAGGGACGCCTGGGTGGCTCAGTCGGTTGAGTGCCCTGTCATGATCAACTGGTTTGTGAGTTCAAGTCCCATGTTGGGCTCTGTGCTGACAGCTTGGAGCCCACTTTGGATCCTCTGCCCCTCCCCCACTCACTCTTTTTCTCTTTCTCTCAAAAACATTAAAAAAAAGCTTATTAAAAGAAAGGATATTTGATAGCAATATTTCATCATTTTATGCCCAGAAGGGATCAAATCCTGTCTGCACCAGGCAACAGAATCTTTTGAAGAGTGAATGATTCACGAGGTCTTAACTCTTAATTCGCTGCCAAATAAGTGCTTCGCTTTCACTGTGTGAAGAGGGAGGCTGCTGGATGGAATGAGAGCAGGTCTACATGCTCTATGTCAGGGCCGTCTCTGGGAACCATGGACTAAAAAGGCACCCTTGAGAAGCACACGGTGAAGTCACAGTGTTGCCACACCACCGAGCTGTTTATCTATTTTGGTCTAGAGAACATCTGCAAGAGCGCCAAACCTCCAGGGCACACGGGGCTTTGAAGATGTGGGCCGCCATGCTAAGAATTGCATCATCTCACTATCTTAAAAGGAAGATGGTCTCCTTAACTCTGCAACCGGGCTTCAAGACAATGTCTTGTCATGACTATGCAGGTGAGGCCCAGACTTGTCAGGCACCTGCAGCTTCTCTCATTTTGTTCTGATCGTACTGACTAAGCACTGTGATTACAAGGCGGGGAGGTGGCTTCTCAAAGACAGACTATTTACTAGAAATAAGTATTTTTTTCCCAAATGGGTATTATGTTTAAGCATTTTATTTACTTATTTATTTACTTACTTATTTCAATGTTTATTCATTTTTGAGAGAGAGACAGAGAGCCAGCAGGGGAGGGGTAGAGAGAGAGAGGGAGACACAGAATCCGAAGCAGCCTCCAGGCTCTGAGCTGTCAGCACAGAGCCCGACGCGGGGCTTGAACCCACGAACCATGAGATCATGACCTGAGCTGAAGTCAGGCACCAAGTTGACTGAGCCACCCAGGCGCCCCCATGGTTAAGCATTTCCATAAGGACCTTAGTGTCAAACCCGGGGACTCCCAGGGGCAAACAATACAAACTAATCAGAAGGCCTTCAGAGTGTGGGCTGTACCTTCTGCCTTGGTAGGTCGTCAGTTCTTCTTGAAGGATGGATGCTCGCTTTTGCAGAAAGTTAACCTAGAAAAAGATACCGCGTGTGAGCAGAGGTGAATGTGGCTTAAGTGGCAGTATCGTGCAAACAATGTGGTTGAATTTCAGTTCAATTCTGGCAGTTCCCTAGATGAAACGCGGAGCATTTGTTGCACGTCAATGTTGCGTTTTTAACATCTGATCACATTGCATCCCTCCTGAAAATTCATCAGAGACCACAGAACCCATTTGAACTCCTATTGCAGATCCATTCGGACCTGGCCCCGTCTCTCTTCGAGGCTTCATCTCTCCTTCCACCCTCCCCACCCCACCTCATCCACCAGGTCTTCCCGACTCTCTTGCCCTTTAGCACAGGGCATCCTCTCTCTTTGGAATGCTTGGCTCACTATCTCCTATTTGTCCTCTGCTATTTGGTTCAAATGTCACCGTTCCTAGTGACTTTCTGGACTCCTCCCCAGCTGCTCACTGCATCCTAGGCAAGGTCATTATTAGCTCCATTATTAGCACTTCTCGAGCAGCCTTGTGGTTTTTGGTTTTCATATCTCTCCCTCAAAGCTGAGAGCTCATCTGGGTCAGGGAGGATGTTTCTTTGTCTCTGTGTCTCCAGTTTCTTTTCACAGGGCTGGGCATGAAGCTGGCAATGACTAGTGTTTAATGAATGGATGAGTTAGTAGAAAGAAAAATCACTGTCTTCTGGAAACCTCAACCCATCCTGGGGATTCCCTGAGGTTGGAAAGACAATATTTTGTAGTGGAAAGGGCCTAAGCTTCGTCTGAAGTTAGGCCACCTTGGGTTCAGTGCCCGGCTTGGCCTCTATGGCTCTTGGAAAGTTACTTAAGCTCTTGATGCTTCGTCTGTGAAATGGGCTTAATGACAGCTACTTCCCAAGGAAGATGTGAAATGACTGATAGAAACTGCCTAGTGCAGAGCTCATAGCTGGTACCACCCCATGCTCCCACTCCGGGGAGGGGGTCAAGGGATGGAGGAAACTGGTGGCTTAGCATAGTCTCTTAAAACAGATCTTTACAACGTGGCTTGATTGTTTTTGAAGCATAAGTTTCTATATACTACAAAAGACACCTATATCATGTATAAATTCAAAAGCACCTTGCACACAGATCACATAGAAACGGTCTGGGGGTGACTTCTACTATGGCTTGATGTAATCAAGACTCAGTGGTATTTGATCATTTCAGAATTGTTTACTCTTGCCTCTTTGGGCTGAACTGAAACCATGGCAACGGCTGGTTCTGAAACATAGGCGAGAGAATACGGCTGGCAGGAGAGCAAATGTGCTTTGCGAGAGAGGAAAGCACCGTTTTTCTAAATGGGGACGTAGCCGAGTGGTCCCCTCGGTTTTGCTCACTGCTAACATCAGCCCGGTCTTAGTTCAATCCAATTGCTCAAAAGACCCATAGGACAATTGATAATGTTGACAGATGCAAGGATTACACTGATTCAGCTTCCCTCCCCCCACCGTGCTCTGCCACTGGAATTCCAACAATTTTCAGAAAACACAGGCACCTGTGCTTTCAAACTAAATTTGCTCACTATATGGCTTGTGACTCCCCCACACAGCTGCCAATTCTGAGGCCCTAACGCAGCTGGCAACACTCTCTTTCTGGGTCAACATCCAGTTTTAGGAGGCTGAAGTGGCTTTTATTACAGTGAAATGATATGAATGATAACAGAAGCCCTGCAGGTGGATATCAGATTTCTTTCTTTCTTTCTCAAAACAAAACAAAACAAAACAAAACAAAACAAAACACCCCTCTCCTCTGAAGGTGCCAGGTCCTACATAGCTGACCCTATGGAAGCTCTCCTACAAAGTTAATGGGTAAGCCACACTTCAAGGGGAGCTTTTCATGTAAATAAAGATGACTTAACCCTTTCCATGTCAACACTTCCCTGCACTACTTATTTTTCTATGTAGAAGCAAACAAGGCGACACTTGGCAAACGGAAGCAATGGCCGGCGGAAGCAATGGCTGATGGAAGCAATGGCGGACAGTAGCAATGGTCGAGAGTAGCATATGGAATGATGCTACTGAATGAATGATGCTACATTTTCATCTGAAAATGAACATTTCATTTTCAGATAAGAGACTTTTTACTGAGGGGAACACATATGGGGCAGCTAGAATTTTCTCCATGCTCTGTCTCACACGTTACAAAAAAGCAGATGTGACTATCTTCAAATCATTTCGTAAATATATTTATTGGGTGCCCACTATGTGGCTGGCACTGCTCTTGGCACAGAGAGCAAAGACCTCTTTCTCTGATGGAGCTTCCCTCCCTCCCGCCCCAAAAAAGTACGTTTTCCTTTTTTTCAACGTTTCTTAACAGAGGCACGATTTGCAAATATTTTCTCCTCTTCCATGACGTGTCTCTTCAGTTTCTGCATGTTGTTGTCTTTTGAAGTATGAAGCTGTAAATTTTGTAAAGTCCAATTCATCTGGTGGTTGTTCTTGGTGTCACAGGTGAAAAAACCTTCCACCTAACCCATCGCACAAGGATTTTCTCCTTCATCTAAGATCTCGTCTTAGAGTTTTCTTTTCTGAGTTTTCGAGCTTTAGTTCTTACATTTAGGTCCATGATCTGTTTTGAGTTAACCTGTGGTAAACATATGAGGAAGGACTCCAACCTCATTCCTTTTCCCGTGGGAATTATCGGACTGCCTCCGCACTGTTCTATTTTTCTCTCAGTGGAATCCTCCCGCAACACTTGAAAATCAACTGACCAAAAATAGAAGGGTTCTCCCCCCAGACTCTCAATTCCATTTCAATGATCTCCGTGTCTATCCCTTTGACAATATTACACTGTCTTGATTATTACAGCCTTGTAGTGAGTTTTGAAATTGGAAAGTGTGAGTCCTCCAAATTCATTCTGACTTTTTCAAGATGGTTTTGGCTACTGTGGGTCCTAGCTATCGTTTTTTGTCTTCCTCCACCATACAAGGATTTTTAGACATGTGAAGGGAATCTGATTGTTGTAAATTAGCACGTGACATTTTAAATTTCTGAATGTATGAATGGGAATGTGTAGATTCTTTCCCATGTTAGGATATAACAAGCTCATTGGCCTGACGACATATAAAATGTGTTTACAGAACTACATGGGAAAAACTCACATTGGAAGTTGTCGAATTATTTTGAGCATCTAAATTTACATCAGTCTTAACTCTCATGTTATATTTCATAAACTCTACCAAGAACTACACATTTCAGCAAGAAATATTTAACTGAATTGTTTGAATACCTTGTCATTATTCTGCTTGGAATTTAAAATGCATCTTGTTATGTCTAACAACCATATAAAACACAGCAGAATAAAAATCCTTCTCATTTAACCAGGGTTTCTATTTCTCTGTACTTTCACACAGTCAGAAATCAGCAATGTGCCAAGTGATGGCATTTGGGACCTGGTGCCATGAGGAAAAAGGGTGAGGCTGTACTAGAATGTGACTGTAAATGAGTAAAAGTAACCATAACTGAATTTTTCAATTTCATGGGTGCTTTTAAGAAAATCTTATTGAGACCACGAGTTCCAAAACTGGTAAGAAAAACATTCTTAAAAAAACAAAAAACAACTCACCCCCCCAAAACAAACCTCAAACAAAAAACCAGTTCATCCTGAGTTGTACGTTATGCTAGGATATGACATTACTTTCTGGCATCGATTCAGAATTAAACTTATTTGTAAGTCTGTTTTCGGGATATACACATCAGCTGAACCCTTAGGAAAGGCCTGCTTCTAGTAATTACCTGTGACTTGAGGGAGGAAATGGTGTCTTCAAGCTCTTGTCTTAAAGAGGCTGGCATCAACCCTTTGAATTTTGTTTCATATTCTTGTCGTATATAAGTTATCTGAAGTGAAAGAAAAAAGAAAGCTTATCAATTTTCCCACAGAAATGATCATTTTAAATTTAAGAAACCTCAGAATAATAATAATAAAATCTATTTATTCGCAAAGGTAAGTTTGTTACATGTGGTCAATAAAGATGAAATGAGAGGAAACAAACTCTGCGAGTCCAAGAGAGACAGTCTCTGAGATACTTTATTTCTTTAAAATCTTCATTAACACAATTTATAGCAGTTGGGAAGTAAAATGCCTGTTCTCTCCTCTCCCCTCATGATATACACGCCAGGCTAATCTTTTCTTGCTCAGGAGGCGGACTGAGACCATGATACACGTGATTTGAGGACAACGTGTGGTATGTGGTTGCTCTGATTAACACGCTTCTTCAAACCGGCTGGGCACCTGGGTGCTGGATATAATCCAAAGGACTATGAAGATGGGGATGAAAGAGAATCTATACCGCCGTGTCCCTAGGTCTTCTTGACACAGGAGGACCAGAATGTCACTGCCATTGTGTAAGCTGCTCTGGTTCATGGGCTTCCCTCTCCCTTCAGAACACGATCAAGCCCGAGCTCAGCTAACTGATGGGTCACTGGGCTGGTAAAGCAAAGTCTGGCGGCTCCTCCATTCATCTCTTTAAAAGCTAAAGCAAGTGAGAAAGGTGGAAGAAAATTCTTTGGAGGGATACACCTGAGCAGGATGAAGAGGTGCAGGAGGGTGAGCATGAATGTGAGTGTGTATGTCTTGGTGTCTTTCAGCAGCTAATGTTTATTTCTCTTCCTCCTAATCTGAGATGCAGTGGAATTGAAAAAAAAACCAAAACCTGTTGCACGTGCCATGTTTAACTTAACTGAATATTAAAGCTGAATTGCAGGGTATCCCAAAAAAGATTCTTCGGATGCATCTGGAAATAAGTAATATGCTATGAAAATATGTGCAACTGAGCTCAGTTAGACAAGTCTATGGACTTACTGAAGATAATTTAAAATTACCAGCCTTCAACTTCCAAGTTTTCTTATGTTAAACTGGATTAAAAAATGTGTTCTGACAGTTCTTTTCACTGCCCACTAAAATTCCATGGCAAATGCTCTAGAACATGATTTTTCAATTTTTGGTAAAGCGTTTTTTTTGATCTATGTTATAATCTTGTGATTTATACCTAAAAACAGAAATAATGAAAAGCAATCTCTCCCAGGGATGCAATATTTGATCTTTCTCACCTTTTCTTCTTGGACTTAAGTTCAATAGTTACATCAAATGAAAGGCACATGCAAAGCAAAATACTTTATAAAACAGATATCAAGGGCAACATTTGTTGAGGGTCCACAAGCTACTCGATTGACCTTATTTTTCTATCATTCAACACTGGCTCTGCAATTCTGAGCCACTTCTCTTAAAAGGGACTCCTGCTGGGGCGCCTGGGTGGCTCAGTCAGTTAAGTGTCCGACTTTGGCTCTGGTCATGGTCTCACAGTTCGTGGGTTTGCGCCCCGAGTCGGGCTCTGTGCTAACAGCTAGCTCAAAGCCTGGAGCCTGTCTTCGGATTCTGTATCTCCCTCTCTCTCTGACCTTCCCCTGTTCATGCTCTCTCTTTCTCTCTCAGAAATAAATAAAACATTAAAAAAATTTTTTTAAATTAAAACACAAAAGGGATTCCTGTATGCTTGCTTGTGCTCTTGTTTGTTTGGAGTGTCTGTACGTTTGAAAGACAACTAGGCTGGGTATAACAGTGCTCAACCCCACTTTCTTTCCCTCGGAAGCCTGGAGACATTTCTTTTCAATGTCTTCTGGCATCGCATGCACCTGTGGCAAAGTCTGAAGGCAGCCTGCTTTGTTTTCCATGTTGAACGTGACTTTCTTTCTTTGTGTGAATGTCCACATGATTTCCTTTTTCTTTGATGCAGGAGCTGGGATAGGTTTCGGTACTAATGATGACAGATGTTCCCGAGACACTGTGTGTTCCCTTTCATGCAGTTCTCTGCAGAACACTTTCTTGGGGCCATCTCCCCTCAGTTTCAAGTACATTGGAGGTAAAGGCCAAGCACGTCAGTTCTTTGGTTAATTCTCATGATTTCCCTGGACGCCCCTGCCCCCACTTCACTTTTCATACCTGATGGTCTCCACTATTGGAGGCTGGGCTGTAGATGGCAGAGAACGGCGTGTGAGCAAGACTGCCCTGTGATCAACCCATTCACATCCCTTTTTAAATACAGTATGCTATATTTTCTACCTTCTACTGAGGATCCAGACATTTCTACTTCCTGTCCACCACTCCTTTGTTTTTATTTCAACTAAATCTGAGTGAACTTAAAATGAGCTCTTGGAAAATCTGAAATTACCTCACTTATTAATGAGACTATCAATCAGGAAAATACTACTACCCTCAATCCTTATACCCAAATCTTGAATTTAAGAGTCATTACACCAAGCAGGATCCTGTTACTTGAATAAAGGCATGGAAAACTTTCATCTGTTTTGCTCTATTTACAAGGCATTAATAATGTTACTACTAGCAAACATGTTTTTGAGTACTTTCAGGGTGCCAGATACAATTCTAAGTGCTTTAATAAGTAGTTAACACTTCCTACAACCCAAGGAAGGAAGCACAGAGGGATGAGCCAGGATTTGAACTCAAGGAGTCTGGCTCTCAAGTAGGTATTCTCAGGTACTATGCTCTGCTCTTTCTCAAAGAAGCTTTCCAAATGCTGAAATGTTTCTCTCACCCCAAAGGCAAAAGCACATCACAGACACAGCCAGGTAGAGAAGTTCCACCCACTACACACCAGTGGTCTTCCCAACATAACAGGGGCTATGGAAAGGGCACAGATGTATTACCATCCTTCCAGATATCCATCTAGTCTTTGTCTTTTTTGGTTTATTTTTTGGATGACTATGATAACAACAATGATGACAAGTATTGGTTCCCCAAACTTTCCCATTGGCTTAACATTTTTTAAGTTTATTTATTTATTTCGAGAGAGAGACGGGGGTGGGGGGAGATGGGAGAGTAAGCCCCCACTGGCTTAAGATTTTAATTAAAGATTTCTAAATAAGATTAATTTAAAACATCTATACAAACACAAGGCACATATTAACCTAAACCAGAAGTTCCATAAATCCTCCATGTAAGTGGACATTTTAAGGTCTAACCTGCGAGTGAAGGCAACATCTAAGTTTGTCACATGGCAAAATGAAAAAGAGGAGGGAAAGAATTAGCTTTTTTTTTCATATCACTTTTGACATTTTTCTATCTCCATCTGTGGCCCAGGATGTGTTTGAGGGGGAATAATGTGGGAGTGATAACCTTTATCTACAAACTGATCATCAACTGTGAGCTTCTTAACATGCCAATCTTCCTTCCTTTCCCTGTCTTCCCACATTTCCCTTGTGGCCTGAATCTGGCCTTACAACAGATCAAGAAGCAAGAGGAAGTTGAGTTGATCTAAGCAAAGAATTTGATGGACATACAATTCCTTTTCCTAAGGGAAATGAAAGTTTTTGCATATAAATCTTATTATTAGGTTTGAATATTAATTTTCATTAGCGTATACTGTCCAATTATACTAGTGAGTGCTATATTAGTTTATTTACTGCAGAAGCATTTGAAGACTGCTCTCACTTGAGTAATTCTGGAAAGGAATCTCCAGGACTGTTTTGGCTCATTCCCATCCCACCTCATCACTCCCACTGCCCTTTAAAAGCATTGTGTATAATCATCTGCTCTTCCACGCTTCTCAACCACATCACACCAAATAGACATGAGCCTCCTTCTCTCCCTCTTTCCTTCCCCTTCTTCCTTTCAGCAGAAAAAAATTAGGAAACCTAGGACATCGTGACAATGACATTCCTGTAATGTAGTAAGACCCCTGTACGCCGAGTGGAAATGGTGTATGAATAACATGGTGCCCCCGTGACCGAAGATAGCGGTGCTCTGCACCATGGCAACAGACTGCCTACCTTTCCCTCGAAGGCATACCACTGACAACATTTCCTTTAATTTCTAAAATGGACCATGAAGACCGAGAACATCCATAATTAGAGATCAGCGTTACACTTCAGTAAAACGTATATCCTGGGTAATTGGACAAATACTCATTTGCATAAACAAGTGTCCACAGAACGTACAGAATAGGTAGTTGACTTGAGCCAATAGGGTCTCTGGAGATAAAGATTCAAAGTGATGCTGAGGAAAGTGAACCTTGGAAATCTTATAATTTTACTAAAAATATGGAAGGAGAACTAAAGTGTATTTTGTGCTGTTTTTATTTTTGAAAAACACTATCAGCTAGTCACATTGATATGTCCAATCCATGTCAAACATGTCATCTTCCTGTCACATAACAAAACAAGTAAGGTAGAAGTGTGAGGCTTTGTACAAACAACTTAGGGGCCTCAACCACAGGTTATTTTATTGCAAGCTCCAGTGTGCCCAGTATGGCATTCACTTTTGAAGAGGCGAGGAAAGGGCCACTGGTGTTGCTCTGTCACATGTCCCTGCACAGTCATTTGTAATTGGATTCTAAGGTAAGACTGAAGCAGTTCAGGAAAATGAGTGTCCTTAATATTCCTTTACATGATCCAACCAAGCATTTCTTGGTCAGTTCAGCAGGGGGAGAAGGGAACTAAGTAACAATTTGACTGAGGGCATCTCTGAACTGTCTCTTCACTTCTCTGCATTACGTCTAGGACCAGCCCAGTCTGGATGCCTTTGTCTTGCCCCTGGCCCACTGCAATACTGGTATGTTGGGTTTGGGTTTTGATTCAAATTTTCTTAACATTTAAAATCAAACTCAGAGGCGCCTGGGTGACTCAGTGGATTAAGTGTCCAACTCTTGATTTGGGCTCAGGTCATGATCTCACATTTCATGAGATTGGGCTCTGCGCTAGGCTCTGTGCTGAGGGCGTGGAGCCTGCGTGGGATTCTCTCTCCCCCCCCTCTCTGCCCCTCCTCTGCTCATTCTCTCTCTCTCTTTCTCTCTCAAAAGAAATAAACATTAAAAAAATGAAATCAAAATCGAATCCTTTAATAAAGTCGGCAGGGTCCTATCCAGTTTGGCTTCTATCGACCTTGTATGCCTGTCACTCGAGGGTCCCCTCAGTTCCAGACACCAGACTCGATGGCTTCTTTCTGCCCACTCACCAGGTTCCCAGATGCTTGTCCTCACAACAGGCCCTTTCTCATCTTTCTCTCCTTACTTTCCCGTCCCCTGGGGCTTTGGCGCTCTCCCACCTAGATCTCTGGGGTGCTGTCCACCCAGGCACCCAGCACGGGGACCTTGGCAGGCCCTGGTGAGGACGCTGCAGCTGGGGCAACCACCTCCCAACCTCAGATGGGCTGGAGCCCCTTGTGTGGCAGGCAGCAGCTTTCTTCCATTTCCACTTGGGAACAGGGGCCACACCAGCCCTTGCTTTTAAGCTGAGACCCAGTCTCTTGTCATTTACCTGGCAAGGAGCCCTCCTAGCACTTTTGTTCTCTGTTACCCCTGGGACTTTCGTCCCAGCTGCCTCAGCCTGTGGATGTGCTCAAAACCCTGTACTTGTGGTTTTGGCTTCACTCACCACTTCGGGGTTCTGTTCTGTGTCACACACACGGATGTCCATCCTACTTTTGAAACCAAATACATTTTACTTTTCTCTTTTTATATTTTGCCAATCATCATTGAGTGTTTGGAACATTGGAGTGCCTCATTGCTTGACCGTAGAGAGCTATCTTGTGTAAAGGGGCAGACTGTTTTGTAACCTGCCTTTTAACTTAATACAGTCAAGTGCAGGAGTTAAGAACCCAGACTCTGGGGTGGGAATGTTAGAGCTGAATTTAGGTCCCTAACTGCATGCTCTGGGAAGGTTAACTTCTCTGTGTCTCCATTTCTTTTTCAGGAAAATGGGAATTATAACTTCTCAAGACTACAGTGAGGATTAGATGACTTAACACATGTAGAAGTTTTACAAGAGTGGCACTTAATAAATGTTCAATAAATGTTAGTTATCATTACATCATATATTGGAGACTATACATATACATTTCATTATATTATGTACATGTATGTTATGAAATATACATATATTGAAATATATACATTTCATTTAGCCAAGCCTCTATCATTAGACTTCTTGATTTCTAATTATTTGTAATAGCAGAAATCCTGAGAACAAATTATTTGCGTATATTCATGATTAACTTGAGGACTCTATTTAAATGCTCTTTTACATTTTTAGTATCTACTGATTGAGAAAGTACATCATGACAAAAGCCTTCTATGAATTCAGAATCAACTTTAAGTGAATTTGTATTTTATAATTAAAGTCATCTTCATACATTTGGAAAGCAGTAGTACCTGTTTTTGAGCCACATTATTTATCCAGGCTACTGACGATGATTGGTGTACGTATGAATTTTCTCAGACCCTTCCTTGCCCCTCTGGCCCACAGGTGGGGAATCATTGCTTTCTGCTGAATGATTTAAGGCAAGAGTCTCAGCTCAAAACTCTCTCTCCATCCAGCCTGGATTTCTACCAATTATATAAATACTGGTATGAGGGAAATCATCAGATGCTTCTTCTCAGTGTGGGTTAGGGTGTTCAGAACTGTGTCCTTCTAACACCTGGCTTAGCTCAACACCCTAAAGGAAAGTGGGTTTGACGGCTGAGTAGACTGCAGGGTTGGAGACAAGGGCAAGATCAAGAGGCAAGTTTGGAGCACAGTATATACTCTGAGAGAAGGTGAACATGGGAGGGCACTGTAGTGGGGGGTTTGGAGTAAGTGGAGAACATCAAAAAGATGCTGGGCTTCTGAAGGGCAGTGATGAGCAGGTAAGGGGAAGGAGATTGCTGGGGGGGAGGTCCGATATAAGGCAAACTGAAATGTGGGGGATGTGTCTGAGTGATGGCCCTTCGTGCAGCAAAAAGTTTTGTGCAGGGCTTTTTAGGGGAGCGAGTCTATAAAACTCATTGGTTTGATACTGAATTCCAATGTGGTTTAAAGAATAAGAATGAAAGAAATTATAGTAAAAGATGGTGCCAAAAAAAAAAAATGCTCTAGTGCAGCTGAGAAAAAATGCTCTGCCTTCTAAGAAATTTCATTTTTATTGGGGTTAAGGTATTATGTGTTGCCACAGCAACGCCAAGAGAGATCCATTTTAAGAAAGGTGCTCTGCGGCACAGCCAGGGTGCTTTGATTCTGAAGTACAAAGTGGAAACGTAGAAGTAACCACAATTTTCTCAACGGTCTTCCAAATATTCATTTCCCCTCCTCTTTCTTCAATATGATTTTATCTTATGGTTCTTTATTCCAACTGGTGGAGCCTCAGACTGAGGCTGTAGCTCACAGGGGTCCTCCGTGCCCTGTCCATAAGGACCAGGTTCCACCCCAAGGGAGTGAAGCCTGATGCTGACTGGGCCTGAGTCTCTCAGGAAAGGGCGTGGGTGATTAATGAAGCAGCCACTGACCCCTCTATGATGGGAGGGGAGCAGGAACTAGTTTCTGGAAAGGGTTATGGTTTTAGGAGGAAAGGACATTTTTCTGGTAGTGCGGAGAAAATGCTGGCCTGGGGATGAAGACAATAGTTCAAACCTAGCACTTTAATTAGGTCTGGATGCTTTAAATCCAGATTTGGGGAGTTGAAAAAATCTTGGGACAAAAAAAAAAAAAAGAAAACATGGGTCTGGTAAGTCTATTCGTAAGAATGTACACATATGGAAAAGATGGGAAGGAGGTACAATAATCATAAAATTATCAATAAACTGCCCAAATCTGTCCACAAATCAAAGACTTAACTAACTAATAAAAAGACTGAGGTTGTGCTGTGAAATAAACACTTGCGAATACTAAAATTTTGGGGGATATTTTGCATATAAGCTGTACCTTTCCCCTCCTGATGGAGAAGCAGCAGCTGGAATTGTAATTTTGAGCCCCTATAAACAAATGTGGTCTTTGGAGGTACCCATTTGGAATTTCAAAAGATATATGTTGTGGATATTTGTTTCACCCTCCAGCATTTATTTGAGGGTCTAGTTCCTGGAATATACTCCCCACCCCCACACCCTGTCCTATCCAAGGTTACAGCAATAGAGTATGTGACAAGGCCCAGCCAATCACCACATTGTATCCCCCTATGCTGGGGTCATTTGGAGCCTGGATACATGGTCCAAGTTCAGGTGAGCAGAGTCACCGAGAGTCAGGAGACAAACTCTCTCATCCACAAGACTTCACTCAGGGGATGTCCTTCGGGGTTGTGACTTGCCATCTTGCTGTCACAGAGTGAAAGCTGGGCTGAGGGGGAGCCGATCCAGAGGAAGAAGAGCTGAAACTGGAGGGGGGGGCGGGGTGGAGAAACGGGCTTCTTTGTCAAGCTGAACCTGAAGTCAGCCCCATCCTTAGATTTTTTCAGTTGGGGTTGCATTTTCTGTCACTTGCAACCAAAACAGTCCTGACTGAAACATGAAGTATGCAAAACATTAACTTGCATCGATGTGTTGCATCTGTTTGACCAAGGGTCAGCAGATTTTGGCCACTAGACCAAATCTGGCCCACCGCCTATTTTTGTCAATAAAGCTTTATTGGAACACAGTCCTGCTCAGTTGCTGACCTGTTATCTATGGTTGCTTTTGCATGCATAGATCGCTCAGGCAGAGCTGAGCAATCTTGACCGAGACCCCAGGGCCCAGTAGATCTAAACCTACTAGGTCTAAAGCCCTTTCTATGTAGCCCTTCACAGCACGCTGGCTGATCCCCGCACTAGACCGAGAACCACAAGGCAGGGACTGGACTTGTTTTGCTGGAGGGCTGCAGCACCAGCATTTGTCTCGCTGCCCGGCATATATGGGAGCAACGCAGTAAATATCTGCAGACGGCATGAACGGATCTGATCTCACAGCACATGGGGCTAAAAGTCAGTCTCTGTCTCAAGGCGACAGGATCTTCAGAATGTTGAGGAAACGAATCACAAAACCTCCCCCCAGATACAAAGAGCGGATGCTGTCATCACAGTCTGCAAGTTGCAATCAGCACTGTGACTACGCAGCAGGCTGGCTTCAGGGCTGAGGACATCAGAGGCAAACACCAGGGCCTCCAGGGCTGCCGAGCGTCGCCTTGGAAGAGGGGAGTTGGCTTCATCCGTGTTTCCCCCACCCCTCTAGCCTCTTCCCCCCGCCTCACTACCAGACTTTTTACAGGGTTGCAACATTAAATGACTCATGCTTCTTGGTTTGTTTGTTTGTTTTCTCCTGAAATTAAATGCCGGCACTTTTCTCATTGGGATAAATTATTTTTGGCTTCTGTTCTAATGTTTTTCTTCCTGATGATACCATTCTTGATATTTTTCTTTGCTGCATAGGTTGCCATATACTATGAACACACCCTTACTTCAAAGAAAGGCTGGTATGAAGTCTTAGAGGATTGTGCTGTGACTGCTAATCCTGGAGGCAGGGACTGCGAGTGGCTGAACGTGGGAGCCTGGGCAGGTATACGATGGAGAACGCAGACACGTGTTCATAGGAGTTAAGGGGAAGCCACGTGTCCCTTTCCTTGGGAAGGTACGTCTCTGAAAGGGCTTGGGAAGAACACGTCGGGGAGGGACAGGACGGTCTTGTTTATAGTGCCTGGCTTTCCCCTCAGAGACAGAGTGGGTCAGCCACTCTGACTTCGTGAAAAGGTAATGTCTGTCAACACAGGGCCCAAACCTCAGCCAAGGGGGGAGGGGAAAGACTCCTCAGGCTTCTAATTGAATTTGTTAATAGAAGACCTAGGAGAATTGGGGAGCGAGACTGGAATTCAGTAAGCCCGTTGCGGGTTCTGGAGTCCATTGGATATTTACCCTTTGTACCCCGAGGTAAGGTCAGAACACGCGGCACGTAGTAAATGCTCATCAAACATTGTTTTAATGAGTTAATAACTAAACAAAGCTGCGGGGGAATAGGTAGCTGGGACCTTGAAATTATGGAGGGCAGCAAAAGTCATCCCCATGAATTTCGATTGAATGTACTAGAAACTAAGGAGAGATCAACACTTATAAACACCTGATGTGCTAGGAATTGATAATTAAGTAATTGATAAGCTTCCACATATTGTGAAGACACTGCTCAGTCCTTCCATAAAGTCTGGGAGATGGATGATATCAGACCCATTTCATAGACGAAGGAGCAGGCCCACAGTGAGTGAGTGCTCGAACCAGGGCCGAAGCCAGATATGTAAACCCGCACTGTGCCCACTCAGTACTGGGAGGTGGGGGGTGAGGAGGACTGATCTTGAAGCTTTGTAAAGACATCTCAGGGGAGGAGACAGCCTGGGGCTCAGAGACAGTGGGAGCGGCTGCAGTGATGTAGGAGAGCGAGAGCTCTGGGTCTGGAGGCAAGGCTGTGGGAAGGTCCTATACCAGAAGCTGATGACGCACTGGCTTGTAAAAAATAAAAGTGAGAGGAGAGAAGAGAATTCAGGCCTTAACCACGTGCCCAGAAGAGCGGTGTCACTGGAGAGATGGGGGAATGGGGGGTGGGAGCCTGTGTGTGTGTGGGTGGGAAAGAAGACGTGGGTTTGGGTCTGGACTTTCTTAGTCTGAGGCGAGGGGGAGATGTTCATGAAGAAAAGCTGTGGGGGCTTATGAGGAAGGCCAGGATTGGAGGCCTGAGCATCCTGGGCTGGAAAAGCAAGATGAAGCCTTGGGAATGGGAGGGTTCTCTGAAGGGGGAAGGAGAGACTAAGAATTTCCCGGGAGCAGAGAGTCATCCCCAAGGGGCTCCGCCATTCAGGGCGCGGGAGCAGTGGAACGAGAGAGAGAGAGATCGGGAATGGTGCGAGAAAGGCAGGGGAGTGGGGGGCGCGGCCTTGGGTTTCACAGGAGGGGCAGCGGCAGGGAGGCCAAGGACTATGGCCATCATTTGCCTCCCGTGTTGTCACGATGTGTGAAACAAAGCCATCCGGACAGCGCATCAGGCCTGAGAAATCTGGGTGAACAGCAATGCTACAGCTGAAGAGAGTGTGGGATGATGGGATCAGTCGGTTGACAGACGTGTCGTTTCCCATTTTAAAAGCAAAAATTACAGCCAAGTGTCCATATCTAACGTTCCGTTAAACATTATCCCAAATCGCTGATTTAGTCGGAGCTTCTCTGACCTGGTTTGAAGGCAATTTTCAAGAGGCAAGCTATGACTGCTCTTTCTTTTCTGCATATTTAAACTCTCGACAATTATAAATAAGTTAAACCTCTCCCTCAAAGCACCGATTATCTCCTTAGGTTTGAGAAGGCGCCTCTTGCCAGATATGACATTCTATACAACACACAAAACAGGGACACAGGGCGGTCATTGTCCCACTGGTGTGCGCGCGATTTACGTAGGCTGCTCCTAATGAGGATTCTATGTGTGAACCCCCTTACCTCCCAACTAATGGGAACAGAGACCCCACAGCCTCTCAGCAGAACATTTCAAAACACCACTGTAAACAGTCGCTGACTAAACTCACAAGTTGTTCACCTTTACACAGCGGAGATAAAAGGAATTTTCATTCAATTAAAGGCTGGGGAACGTGCAGTTACCCAAAGAGTTCATTCAGGTGTTCTGAAGGACAACGGCCGGGATCTGTATGGAGCCAGCGTTCACGGGTGATTACTCTGCACAGCCGTGTGTGGAGTAGCAGATGGGTTTTGTCCTTGGGAAGCTTACACATTTGACATCAGACATGTAGGAAGGAGCTACGTAAAAACATAATCGAAGCTTAATAGGGCCAAGGAGGGGAACTGGAGCGATTGATTACTGAGGGGGAAGAGCAGGAAGTGTCGAGGTGAACGTGTGTGCCTGCTTTGGGATTGCCAGGTGTGGATGGGGGTTGTGGGGCAGGGCGTGAAGGAGACAGGTGGAGACTGCTTCTAGTGTTTGTTTTTTCTCTTCAACTGATTATCTAAACTGTTGCCTGCCTCTCAAAAATGCAGATCTCATCATCTTGCCCCAACCCCATCATGAAAGCACTTCAGTGACTATTTTTTTTTTTTTTAACCTATAGACTAAAGACAACCTTGTTGGCATGGATCAGCTAAGAACCTTCTCAGCCGATCTTAGCCTAACTTTCCAGGACACCTTGTGCTCCAGCAATGACTTGCGTCTTCCCTCCAAATCCCATGCTGTTTCGTGGCTCACGCCCTTGCACGTATTGTCCTGCGCCCTCTCCTCCTCCTGACCAGCCAGTGAGAACTACTCACCGTTCTCACAGAGGCCTTCTCTGGGACACTTCTCCTCAGCTGCCCATCAGGCCATCTGTTCCTCCTCTAAGATGTCTCCAAGTTGTATGCGTCGAACCGTCAATGACTATCATGATGGTGGGTCATCATTGCCACCTGCTCATTACTAAGTGTTCTCTGTGTATTGTGTACCAGATCCTTCTGCATGTGTTATTTAATCTCCCTACCAATTCCATGTGGTGCCTTTATAACTCTTTACACGTGAAGAAATAGGCCAAGAGAGGTTCCTATCTTATCCAGGGACACATAGCTAATTAGGGTGAGCTTGGACCCGTATCTAGGTCATCCTAACCCCAGAGCCTCTGTTTTACTACACTGTCACATAGTATTATAATTATTGCTTTACGTACTGCTTTCTCCTCTTAGGCTGTGGGCTTCCTGAGGGTAGGTTCTATGCTTTACTGGAGATCAGTGCTATTTAAAAAGAAAATAAGATTACATCGTTATCTATCTGAACTTTGAACACATTGTAAGGCTTGTTTTTGCCAACATAAAGGCATTTCTGCCAACCTCTTCTGCACTGGAGTCTGCACAGAGCGGAACATACTGGACCACGTATGTCTGGGCTCCCTACACCTGCTCCAGGTCAGATGGACAAATGGCCAGAGAGCACTTCACTTTCAATCTGAGAGAGATTGGGGTCTTTGTTTTTATAAATCAGATAACCTGTCAGAGATATTAACTTGGCTTGGTTAACATATGTGAAAGTAACATTTCTCTTCCAGTTACATTAAAGTATCTTTTAAAAACTTAGGTTCACTGTTGCTGTCTTCAATAGCACCAACAGGACCCTAAGAAACTATGGGGAGATTAGCAGTATGTTAGATTGAGCGAGAGGCTTCCTCTTCTAATCTTTTTTTCATTATTATTTTCACTAGTGTGCTTTTCCAGGAATGCCTCGGTGCATTCTTTATAAAACTCTTGCCCAGATCTTTTTTTAAAAACACATCAAACCAACAAAGGTCAAGTAAAGAGCAGGAAGATTTTGTTCTTTCAGTTGAAGACATTTCTTTAATATTAAAAATGTACTGAAATCTAGAAACATATTCTGATGATGTCTGAAAGGAATTCATGGTGGAAAGTCAGAACACCAAGAAAAAACCGCTCTTGACAACCGCTGGTGGCTGAGGGATTCTCATTGGAAAGGCTTTTTTCTTTACCTCATTGACAGAGAAAAATCACTATTTAACATTAGAAAAAAAATTTTCTTAAACATTAGGTGCTGATACTATGACTAATGTTATTCTTCATGCTTATTGGCCCTGGAGGTAAAACATTTCAACTCTCTCATTTATACGTGAAAACAAACAAGAAAGGGTGTCTTTTCTAATTCAGATTGCATTCTAGGGGGTTTGTTTTTGCTTCTTATTTCCAAGCATTGGAGGCTGCTATCAGATCTTTCTGTAGAGCTCGAGTGCCCGAGTGGGTAGCTCAGAACTCCAAAGTCATTTCACTCCCCCCTCTTTATCTTGCACGTATATTTAAAACAAACGGGGTGGCAGCAGTAAGTCTAAGGTTTGGAGGATAAGGATACCATTTATCTTGCATTATGCTAACATTTTTTTTCTGGCCTCAAGAAAATCTTTTCGTGACA
>NW_027532607.1:5236868-5327281 GCF_008692635.1 Crocuta crocuta | reverse complement strand
GCCTCAAGAAAATATTTTGTTGACAGTTTTTTTTTTTTTTTTTGAGAAAATTAATCTTGCTTCCTCCTGGCCTTCAGAAGATTTTAAATAGGTGGGCCCAAGTCCCTGTACCAAAAGTGGCCTATGTGACCTCCATCATGTCCATTGATCTTGGAGAAATAAGGGTTGTTGAACGCAAACCTAGGTTAATATATACTTTAAATGTCCCTTAAAACAGAGTAAATGTTTGATGCAACAGAACTTTCAGAAGGTTTGGCTGAGATTTTTAATTTAATCTACCCACAGTGTAGCTGGGCCATGTTGTTGGATCGCATGTGGTAACCACTTGAAGTGCAGGAGGAAGGCAAGGAGCCAGCGTGGCTATACAAGGATTAGGTGCGAAGTATCAAAGGATGGCTAATCTTGGGCACAGAGGCCTTTAAACTACTATGTCAGGATTTCAGGAGTAACCTTTATGTCTTCATTTAAAGGATTCCATGCGGGGGCTCCTGGCAGGCTCAGTTGGTTAAACGTCTGACCGGCTCAGGTCATGGTCTCACAGTTCGTGGGTTCAAGCCCCGTGTCAGGCTCTGTGTGACAGCTCGGAGCCTGGAGCCTGCTTGGGATTCTGTCTCCCCCCCTTCTCTGCCCTTCTCCTGGTTGTGCTCTGTCTCTCTCTCTCTCTCTCTCAAAAAGGAATAAATGTTTAAAAACGAAGATTCCACACCTACGGGTCATAGAACCTGGTGGCTGGTCAGGTGGGAAGCCTCTAGGATCGACAGAGCCGCCTCTAGGAAGCCTACCCTCGTGTGCTCAGTGCTGGACACACACATATTGTACCAGTGTCTCCCTCTTCCTTCTCCTAATCATTGCTGAACCCCTAATCATTCTCAGTACCGGTCTACGCTCGGTGGGGAACACAGAGGAAGGAGTAAACCCTGTCTCCAAGGAGTTGACAATTTTGTTGGGAAACCAAATTAGTCCAGAAACATTACACATTCTGCTACGGGGAAACTGAGCATAAAAGACACTTGGGGAAAGAAAAATATCTTTGTGGTGTGGAACTGTGTGGAGGGTCAGAGGAAGAGAAGGGGGGTGTTTCGCTGTACTCCCAAAGGTGAACAGCAGTTGGATGGGCAGAAATTTGATGAAAGGAAATTCCAGGTGAAGGAAACCAAACCAAACCAAACCCGTGCGTCCTGGTGCAAATGAGCATGGCTGGTGCGGGAGCCGAGAGCCTATTTCACTGAGGCCTGCATGCAGGGCCTGGGGGCCACTCGACACAAGACCGGAGTATTCATCCAGACCACAAGAGCCCTCGAAATCAGGCAGAGAAGTCCAGTAAGTGAGGGGGAGCCAGTGGTGCCTTCAAGCAGGAGAAAACATGACAACAGTGGTATTTCAAGAAGATTCCCCAAAGAGGAGGGGTAGGGACACCAGCAAGGAAGAGGCCATTTCCTCCAAACTCAAGGTGAGTAGGGCTCAAACAGACGATAGCCAGGAGGGGTGGAGGAGCTGAGCAGAGCCGAAGGGGAGAGAGAAATCACACTTGGTGATGAGATGGTTCTGAGGTGTGACCGATGGAGGACAGGACGTCAAGCGTAGGCTTCCTCTCAATCCTGCTAATACTGTTAGGGCCCAGTGTCCTCAGTGACGGATTATCTTCATACCTTTGGCCTTTTGGTTCCCACTGGTCATAAGTCAGCTTGGGCTGTTCAGAATCCCACAGCCCAGGTGGCTTAAACAATAGACACCTATTTCTCATGGTTCTGGAGGCTGTGAAGTCCAAGATCAGGAAGCCAGCAGCATCAGGGTCTGGCGAGAGCCCTCCTTCCGACTTACGGCCAACCACCTTCTTGCAGTGTCCTCACCGCAAGAGTGCGACAGATCACTCCTGTCCCTTCTTACAAGGGCACTAATCACAAGGGCTCCCCCCACCTGACCTAACTACCTCCCACAGGCCCCATCTCCTAACACCTTCACACTGGGACTCAGGGTTTCAACAGAAGAATTTTGGGGTGACACAAGCATCCAGCCCATAACACCGTCTCACACTTTTAATGACCACCATTTCCACACTCTAGATATTTGTCACCCCCACTTGGCCTGAGTCACTTGGCCTTTTCGTTGGCAAGCCCAGCCCTGACAGCTTCTGAGACAAGGCAGGTAAGGACAGGAGGCACGTTAGTAGCTGAGGCCCCAGCAGCTGGAGACAGCTGATTCCTCAGTCCCCAGTGGCCACAGGACCTCAGCGACGGCGGTTTGTCTCATGAACCACATTCGTTTGTGTGAACTGCCTTTCCCCCCTAGACTTAGAGCTTGGGGCCAATGAAACAGGGCCCAAGACTTCTGCTGCTGTGGAAGGGAACCTTCTCTTTCCTGCTGAGTTGGGCCGGGAAACACAGGCCCAGGAACTGCTAGCAGCTACCTTGCGGCCACAAGGGAATAACCTGCCGACAATGCAGCCAGAAATAAGGGACACAGAGCTGAAAAATGGAGAGAGAACTGGCTTTTGGTCACATAATTTGAGTAATTGGATTAAGCCTCCTTTGAAGCCAATACTATTTCTCAGTTACATGAACCAAAACATTCTTACTGTTTAAACCAGTATGGGTTCCGACCAGCCATTCCTAGCAGATTATTTGACAGGGGCTGAGATTCTCTGCCAAGGGCCTTGACTTCCCACCAGACCAGCCGAGCCAACCAATCAGCCAGCGACCTAACGACAGCCACTATTTAAGTCACCGCACCCTCCTGACTGGACTGGATCCTTCGTCACTGGTATCTGCCCCAAGCCCACACCGACTTCCACACCGCCAACTACCTGCCTCCCTCTCTACACTGTTACCTACATTATAACTCTGGTCACTCACAGCCTCCCTGCTTTCCAAATTAATGAGTTAATTCCCACGTGAGCTCTCTTGCTGACTCGAGCTACACTTAACACACTAACGTCTGATGTGGCTGGGTCCTCTGGGCCAAACCCCCTCCCCGGGTACTGCCCACCACCTGCTTTCCCCCATCCGGAGGCTCCCTTTTGCTGCTGCGGAAAGTACAGAACAACAAAACACATACGCATGCGCACGCACACACACACACGCTATTTTGATAGAGTCAACTATAAATTTATGCTATTTAACCTCAGTGGACCTTCTCCACTGGTGGCAAACCTTTCATTGGCCTCTGTTTTAGGTTGTATGGTGGGTCTCTATCTAAGCAACTTCTACCTTACAAGAGACCTACATATCTAGCAGCCAATACTGCTCACGACCTGTCAATGACTGGCCTTGGTGTAATTCGGGCCCTAATGGTACCTGTGCTCCGTGAAGCTGTTGGTAACACTTAGGGAGGACCATGGGAAATAACTATTCAAAGACAGGAGGTTTGGTTATTTTCCGTGTCTTCATTGGCCCAGACCATCAATGTAAGAATTTCAGAGGGCAAGGTAGAAATCAATAAAATAGGTAAATGGGGCAAGCCAGGAAAGTGCCATTTAAAACAAGCGTTGCCCGAGCTCCTCAAAACATAACCAAACTGCCTCACAGGAGAAGCTGCTTTCGTTTTTACTAAAAAGCACTAATAACGAGCAATGGGGAAGTTCAACTGATAATTAAACAAAAAGCACACTTCACTTCTGAGCTGTCGTAAGCGAGGCAATATTCGTTGCAAAAGGTATGACAGCCTGGCAAGATGCCGTCAAGGTGCTTTGGTTTCTTTGTACCCTTCTCCCTTTTGTTTCGGATTTTATGTGAATGAAACATGGTGAGTAATTCCTCCTCTTTGGATCCTTCAGGATGTTATTTAAACACTGGCATCTGGTCGAAGGGAAATTTAATGCTAAGTCAGAGGAGCATGTGAAAAATAGGTGACATCTGGTTTTGTACTACCCATCCCTGGCAGAACAGGAGAGCAGAGGAAATGATAGCAGAGCCGGCTCTCTAGGCCCTGGGGCTGGTGGGGCCATTGCCTTTGCTGAAATGCACACCACAGCGCTCCCTTTTATGAAGTGAGGGATTAGTGCCACCTTCTTTGTAGCAATGTCGCGACCTCTATAATGCTTCTTAAATTGAGGACAATGATGGACCTACCAAGCCTTAACACATGATTTAAATCTGATCTGACAGTACTTAAACTCAGAAGTCCAGAAGGCTAATGGTTGAACAAGCTTGGGAAAATGTCCAGGGAACCCAACGTAGAAGCCCAAGGAATTGCTGAGAGTAATCACAACTTCAGGGCAATGGGGTGAGGGAATAAAGGGATATTTTCTGAGTTGGGATCTGTTATAGGACTGACTTAAACTATGGTCCCACTCTGATGTGCTAGGAAGAAAATAAAAACCCCAACCAAATAAAACAAAGAACCCCAAACAAACCCCCAAAACTCTAAAATCCTATATTCTTTTCTCTTGGACCTCTGTCATTTATTATATTACAGAGCTGCATCTTAAAAACATTCCTGCTTTCACACAAAAACAAAAGGTCCATTCAAAGGAGTCCAAGAGAAGCTAAAGCTTAGTAGAGGGAATTAGGGTGACAATTAATTTTAGGAAACAAGTATATTTTACATTTCATACAAGTAGGTAGACGAAAATGAAAACAGCATTCAGGGCAGTTTGTATTAATTGTATACTGAGAATAAACAACTTACAGAACAGCCACAAAAACCAAAATGCACAGCTATACAGATACCCTAGCATCCATCCTCGCCTGGCGGTTAATACCCCCAGTGGCTCCCATGGCCTGGGAAGCTTTGTCGCAGCAGCCATTCCTGTCTGATGCCTCAGACACCATTCTTAGGGCAATCACCCCGTTTCAACGACAACACAAAAGACCTTACTGCCCCAGTGACTTGTATTTTGGTATTTGTCTATTCCTATCTCTGATCCTCTACCTGGAAAATCCTCTGTTTCTGGTTAAGCGCTAAGAGTCTATATAATTCTATATAACTACAAGGGCAGAGAAGTCTAAAACCATCTGACTACATGTGGCTTTTGGGGAGCAACATTGCTGGGATGACATAAACTGAACGGGAACCCACGGGCTCTCTGACACCAAGGCAAAGTCATACCTGCTTTCCCCCATTTTCCTCGGGGTGGGATAAGAAAAGTTTTCTTTTCACTTGTTTTGCTAAAATTTGAGTGGTTTGTCTTCTCTCAGTTCAGCACTACTGATTCACAGAACGCGTTAGTACTGCCCTGATGGCCAAGAACAGGATCAGATGGCCTCTGTTTTTTTTTTTTTTTTTAAGTTTTTACTTAAATTCCATTTAGTTAAGATATAGTGTAATATTAGTGTCAGGTGTACAAGAGAGGAATTCAACACTTCCGTACATCACCTGGCTCATCACGACAAGTGTACTCCTTCATCCTTATCACCAGATGGGCTTTTTTGATCACCAGGCTAGCACTATGCAAAACTGCCTTCTCTTGGTTTCTCCTTTCTCTGTCCTTTCCCTCACACAGAATCCTGTCCTGCTCCCCAGCCTGATCTGGTGTCCGATACTTTCACATTTTTTCACATTTTTCACACTGCTTTCTCCTAGCCAAATGTCTTTGGGTAGAAGTTGTGAGAGGTGACCGTTTTGAGAGATATCTTGCACTGATATATCTTTAATTGAAAAAAAAAGTCTGGTCTTTGATACCTGAAATTGTGACCGTAATTTCAGTTTTCAACAAGTCAGGAGAGCAAACATTTTGGGGAAAGGGGTAGCTGATCCTTCTCTCTTCACTGAAATCACACCACCAGCGCTTGACTGCTTAGTAGGAAGGCAAACTCTATTAATATTGACTAATACTGGGGTACGTGGGTGGTTCAGTCAGTTAAGCGTCTGACGCTTGGTTTCTGCTCAGGTCAGGATCTCACGGTTCGTGACATCAATCCCAGAGTCAGGCTCTACTGACGGTATGGAGCCTGCTTAGGATTCTCTTTTAACCTTGAGAGTCTGATACGCCACACTAAGATGCATAGGTCATGACCACACACACAGAAATGCAGGACATGAGTTGGACAAAGAGGTATGCCGCGGATAGAAATTTGCAAATCGCTGCAATAAATGAGTGCTGAAGCCCAGGGGGACAAGTGATGTCACTGATGAAGAGTGCATATATAGTTGTAAGAAGAAATAAAGACCAGACAATAGAGGTTACCTACAAAAGGGGCAATTGCCAAAGACCAGAAGTCAGTAGAAGAGATTGTGAAGCAGATCTAAAAAGGAGCAGAAAAATGGGATTATGTTGGGTCAACAGGCCAATACAGCTTAACCTTAAGAATTTCTTCTACGAGGCCATGAGCTCTTTCCGGGAAAGTTGATCCCGCTCACCTTATGCTCCAGGCTAATGGCGCCTGGCCCCAAGGGGGTGTTCAGTAAATGTTTGCCAAATGAATAAGAGCCATCTCCCATCAGAAATAGCTTGTTTCTGGGCACCTGGGTGGCTCAGTCGATGAGGTGTCCGACTTCGGCTCAGTCATGGTCTCATGGTTCATGGGTTTGAGCCCCACATCGGGCTCTGTGCTGACAGCTCAGAGTCTGGAGCCTGCTTCCAATTCTGTGTCTCCCTCTCTCTCTGTGCCCCTCCCCCACATGTGCTCTGTCTCTCTCTGTCTCAACATTAAATATTCACCCCCCCCAAAAAAGAAAAGAAATAGCTTGTTTCTCCCATCAGTAAGGTGTCTCTTCTTTGAGACTTACTGATGCTTAGAAGAGAGTCTAAAACTTCTGAGTTCTGTCATTTTCAAAAAATACTCTAATTATACTCTAATGTAACTGCATCGGCACCAAAGCTAGATTTCTCTAACGAGCAGGTCAATTCACTGTTTGGGTCTTGTAACTGTATATTGTTATAACTCTGCTGGAATTTTAGAAACTCACAATTTAAATTCTCAGGAAACTTTCTACTTGCTGGTGACATTTCTGTACACACCAATGTGAACACTTTTATCATTATTTGTCACCTGTTTAAAAACCAAATACCAAGGGGCACTTGGGTGGCTCAGTCGGTTGACTGTCTGACTTTAGCTCAGGTCATGATCTCACTGCTCGTAGGTTTGAACCCTGTGTCAGGCTCTGTACCTACAGCTGAGTCTGGAGCCTGCTTCGGATTCTGTGTCTCTGCCCCCCTCCCCCACTCTGTCTCTGTTTCTGTCTCTCTCTCAAAAATAAACATTAAGGGGCACCTGGGTGGCTCAGCTGGTTAAGTGTCCAACTTCAGCTCAGGTAATGATCTCACCGTTGGCGGGTTCAAGCCCCGTGTCGGGTTCTGCGCTGACAGCTAGCTCAGAGCCTGGAGCCTGCTTCAGATTCTGTGTCTCCCTCTCTCTCTGACCCTCCCTGCTCATGCTGTCTCTCTCTCAGAAATAAATAAAACATTTAAAAAACTTTAAAAAAAACTTAAAAAGAGTAAAAATAAATAAATAAAAACCAAATACCCAAAAGTGCCAACTGTACCACACATCATGCATACTTCAAGCTTCAACCTAACCTTGCCCTCCCCCAAATGCCCCCTAGATGCTCCTAAATGCCACAGCTCAAAAGGACTTTGGACCAGCAACAATTAACCGACATAATTTTTACATATGCAAGCTTCGCTAAAAAGGTCAACATATGCATAAGCCAAACTTTAGCAGTTTTAAAGATTAATGCAAACTAAGTAGACACTACTTCAGAATAATAAATCAGATAGTCAGCCAAATCAGTCCAAAAATTTGTGGAATGTATTATTCATATATCCACCGATCAAGCAGTTGAATACTCAGTCTCTGTAAAGCCCTGTGTGGACGCTGTGGCTGGCAGGGAGGTACCAAGATTAAGCTCAATGTAAATGATGGGGGAATTAGCATATGTTACCCTCCTTGAAAGAATGACTTACTAGTATAAAGAAATAATGAATATAATAGATATATTAACATACAAACATGTAAAGAGAGCTATACTACTATTTCTAAAGGGAAAGGCATTTCTTAGATGTTCTTTGAGGTTGTCTGGCCATGCGGAGGAGCGTACAGCAAATAGCAGGCAGCTGGTTAAAAAGGGCAAGACTTTGGGGCATCTGGGTGGCTCAGTTGGTTAAGCCTCCGACTTCGGCTCAGGTCATGATCTCACAGTTTGTGAGTTCAAGCCCTGCGTCGGGGTCTGTGCTGACAGCTAGCTCAGAGCCTGGAGCCTGCTTCGGATTCTGTGTCTCCCTCTCTCTCTGCCCCTCCCCGACTCATGCTCTGTCTCTAAAATTGGAATAAACATTAAAAAAAAAAAAAAAAGAGCAAGCCTGTAAGCAGGTAGCAAAAGGGAGAACAGTAGTCAGTGGGCCAGGCTTCGGAAGGCCAGACCCCAGGGGGGCATCCTGGAAGACAGACACTCCTCCCCCCGACTGTAGTCTAAGGGCTCTAGAGTTGAGAGGGAATGTGCAGTCAGGGCAGAAGTCCCCTCTGACTGTGCAAGAGGGGGAAGCTACACCTGGCAGTGAGGGTCTTGCACGGTGTGTAAGAGAGCCCATGGGTGTAATAGGGGTGGACAGAGCAGTCGCCTGTGGCGGACGGAAGGAGAAGTCGGAAGGCAGTCGTGCTTCTATCTCACGTGCACGGGAGACCTTGGATGCTTTCTGTGCATCTAATTAGCACAAGTGCCCCGCACCAACTAACTGTCTTCTCCATGGTGAAAGCTGACTATGCAGCAGATGTATCTATCACACACACACACAGACACACAACTTAGGTATATGTTTATATACACACATGTGTGTGTGCATGTGTTCCTACCCTCATCTATACTTGGCCATTAAAGGAGTCTTAGCCTAATGGGAAGGACAAAATACTGACATGGGTAATTATAATGAAGGTCATGAGTCTCAACCCAGCAAAGAGTAACTATCAGAAACCCTCAGAAGCCAAAACAATTGAGACCTAAGAAGCATTCTCATTAAAAATGAGTCAAAGACGGGGCAGCTGAGTGGCTCAGTCGGTTGAGCGTCCGACTTTGACTCAGGTCACAATCTGGCATCCGTGGGTTCGAGTCCTGTGTCGGGCTCTGAGCTGACAGCCCAGAGCCTGGAGCCTGCTTTCGATTCTGTGTCTCCCTCTCTCTCTGCCCCTCCCCCACTCATGCTCTGTCCCTCTCTCCTTCAAAACTAAATAAACATTAAAAAAATTTTTTTAAATGAGTCAAAGACAAGGACAAATAGTCACTGCTGCTCCCCAAGGCTGAACTAGAGGCCTTGCCTGTGCAATAACAAAATCAAATACAGGTGGTGAAAGATGGAAAGGAAGACACAAAATTATCTGTTAGGAACAATTTAATTGCCTACTTACATAAATTGAAGAAATCAACTGAAAATTCAGTAGAATTAAGGTTGAGGATACTTCTGGTTGGCTGGGTACATACAAACAGCACATATGAACAGTTTCCTAAACATGAGTAATTGTTTGGAGACTATAGGGGGAAAATCCACAAAAGGGAAACAAAATGCCATAATATACCTGGGAGTAAATTTAATGAGAAATGTACCACTTCCATAAAAAGGTAAATTTCAATTGTCCTGGAAGCCACAAAAGACATAACGAAATGCAAAGAGATGGAAAGTTCCTGAATGAGCAGACTCAGTACTCCAAAGATGGTCATTCTTCCCAGCCTAACTTACAACCTCAGTGCAATTCCACCCAACCAATCACAGAGATTTTACAAAATGGAAAATGGCAAGATTATTTTAAGATTCACGTGAAAGTGTAAATGCTGAAGCATAACTAAGGCAATTCTGAAAAGAGCACAAGGGGAGTCCTTCCCTAGAGATCATATGTACCACGTTCCCAGTACTTTCTACAGGTGTTACTTGTAATAACTGACAATTCTCACAATTTTCGGAGGTGGGTGCTATTATTATTAATCCACTTACAGGATCAGAGAACTGAGGCATGAAAGTAAAGTAACTCGCTTGAAGCCCCATGCAAGTAAATCGAAGTGGCAGAGCTGGGATTTGAACCTGGGCACCGTAGCTCTTTAGCACCATAAAAATGACTCTTCCTGGCGCAACTAATGGGTGAACAGGAAAAGAATACAAAGTCCCACAGAAATCCGTGCATATGTGGAAAATTTGATTTTTGACAAAGGTAGCATTTCAAATAAATGGGGGAAAGAATATCTCGGTCACTAAATGGCATCAATAACTGGCTATCTATTTAGAAATAAAACTAATAAGGTAAGATCCCTGTATTAGCTTTCTATTGTTGCTATAACAAACTGCGATAAATTTAGCAGTTTGAAACTATGCAAATTCATTCTCTCACAGTTCCATAGGGCAGAAGTCTGATGAAACTCACCTGGTTCCTCTGCTCTGGTATCTCAAGGCCAAAATCATGGTGTTGGCCAGCCTAGACTCTCATCTGGAGGCTCTGGGGGAGCATTTGTTTGTGAGCTCATTCAGGTTTGGGGCAGAATTCAGTGCCTTGCCGCTGTAAGGGCTGACGTCCCCCTCCTTGCCATGTCTGCTGTCACTGGGAGCATCTCTGAGCCCCTGAAGGCCACCTTATATTGCCCCCTCCAATTTTAATCAGCAGTGGTACACTGGGTCTTTCTCACACTTCAAGTCTCTCTGACCTCCCTCTCTGCCACATCTCTTTTGCCTCCAGCCAGAGAAAGTTCTCTCCTCTTAAGTGGTCATATGTTTCGATTGGCCCTACTTCCATTTTGAAGTCAGTGATTGGTAACTCTAACTACATTTACAAAATTTCTTTTGCCATGTAATATACAGATTCCAGGGATTAGAGAATGGATCTCTTAGGGGAAACATTCTGAATATTGCAATCCTTACACTACACGGTATATAAGAATACATTTGAGGTAGAATAAAGAGTAAAATACACAAAACAAAGCTTTAAAGGTACTAGAAGATAATCAAAGAGAATATATTTTATAATCTTGGGGTAGGGAAGACCTTCCTAGGCAAACAAAGAATGAAAAATAATGTTCTCAAAAATTTAAAATATTGAATAAAACATTATGAAAAGATAAGCAACTCAAAGTATTTGCAACTTATTTACCAAACCACTAATATACAGAATATGTAAGAAAATTAATTTCTATAGATCAGATTAGAGAAACAAATCAATAGAACAAATCAGCAATGAATGTGATTAAACTCACAGAAATGCAAATTCTGGATTTCCACTTCTATAATGGACACTTACATAATTCTCTACCCAAGTCTGTTTCAAAATATTAGGGAACTAACAAGGCAGGGAAGAATTATAGGACCAAGATCCTGGAAATGATAGATATCACGAGAGCTTGTAAGTCTGGCATTTGGGAACATTTTTATGTAGTGGCCTTTGCCAAATCTAGAGTGGTTGGTGAGAAGCTGAGAAGCTGAACAGATCTTTTAACAGCCTCACAAAAAACCCCACAGAGGCACAAACTGCAGTCCAGTCTTACTAAAGGGGAGTGCCTGGTAAAATCTCATGTTTTGGGTGGATCCCAAAGATCTACACCCCATGAGAAGGCATGAATTGGAAATACACCAGCCCTCTCTAAAACTCAAGTCTAGGTTCAAATCATCTCAATCCCTGAAAATGGATTAAGGTTATTCAGGATAGCAAGTGCTATTACCTGCCTACCCAGAAGCAAATGTAAATTCTCTCTGGAAGAAATTATCATCATTCGAGGACTCAAATTATTTCTATAAAGTTCTATAGAAAATATCTGGCTCTCAATCAAAAATAGCCAGGCTCACAAGAAAGCAAGACAATATGACCAAAAGCCAAGAGAAACAAAGACAATAAAATAAGATCCATGTGAATTCCACATAATGATGATCAGACTTAGACTTTACAAGAACCAAGATAAATATGTTGAACAAAATAAGAAAAACAGTTGTGAACTTCAGTACAGGCTAGGAAACTAAAAAGAAACTAAGTAGAAATTCTAGCTCTGGAAAATATAATAACCAAAATTAAGAATGTTTTTAACAGCAGATTAAAGAGAGTTAAGGAAAGAATCAGTGAACTAGAAGCTGGATTAAAAAAAAATCCAGAATACATACAGAACATAGGGAACAAAGTTAGAAGGGCTAATATACATATAATTATAGTCTCAGAAAGAGAAGAGAGAATTAGGCAGACATTAAAATAGAAAATCTGATACTATAAGCACAAAAGAAAGTATATACATGATTAATTGAAAATCTTCCAACAAAGAAAACTCTAAGCTCCAATGGCTTCAGCTACCATTTTAAGGATGAAATAACATCAGCATTTCACAAACTCTTCCAGAAAATAGATACGGGACACTCCAGTTTGTTTTATGAGGCCAGAAACTTTGATACCAAAATCTAGTAAGAATATTATAATAAAAGGATAAGCTAATCTTACTCATAAACACAGATGTAAAATTCCTAAACCAAAACTGGCAAACCAAAATCCAGCAAAAGATAAAATGGGATAAGACATCATGATTCAAAAGGGCTTATTCCAGAAACTCAACACTGATGATTCAATGTTATAAAACTTATCTATGAAGTTCACTTATTAGCAGAATGAAGGACAAAATTCACATGACTATCTCAAAAGATGGGGAAAAAAAGGCATTTAAGAAGCATCCACTTACAATTTAAAAGAGAAAAAAAGAATCTTTGTAAGAATAGAAAATAACTTGCTTAATATGGTAAAGAGAATATACACAGAAGTCAACTTCATTTCTACATACCAGGAACAAACTGTGAGAAAACAAAAGTTTAAAAGTAATACCATCTTAAACAGCATCATAATATGTAAAATAAGTAGGAATAAATCTTACATAAGATGTGTAAGACATCTTTACATAAGATGATAAAAATGTAACAAAAATTAAAGAATGTTTAAATAAAGTGGAGGGATATACTATGTTCATGGACTGGGAGACTTATTAGACATTGACATGCTGAGTATAAAATTTATAGAGAAATGCAAAAGCCTATGAGAACCTATCACTAAAATGTAATCTTCACAAGATCAAGGATTTTTGTTTGCTCACTGATGTCTATCAAGGTCAAGGTGGGCGTGATATATAGCAGGTGCTCAGGAATATTTGTTGAATTAAATTGAAATGTTGAATGTATGTATCACTTAGGAGTTTAGGAAAAGAGTTCAAACTGAACTGTCATTTAGTTACCATGGCATGTTCTGATTTATCATCTGATTTACCTTCCTCTGTTTATCAAGTCAAGCAACACTTCAAAATCTCATGAGCTGAATGAAGCATTTGGAATCATTCAGTCTAAGTTTCCAATTCTTGCCCATTCTTTCTGCATAGGCATTCATTCACATAAAATCTTAAAGCTGAAGGGTAGAAAAACAAGATAAATTGCTGCTCTGGTTCTATGGGGGGGGGGAGGGGGCCAGGCCTGACACACCACCGGTCAGATCTTTCTGATGCTACTGCTTATAAGAACCAGCACTCGTACCAGAGCCTGACACCTGGGCCCTTTCTTCTCCACCAGCCTTGCTGCCTGCCTGAGCTGGGAAGAGCCCCGCCGACCCCGCCGACATTAAGTCTGTTGTGGCCAACACAGTGCAAACCCTCCTTTACTTCTTTTAATTTTTATTTTTGAGAAAGAGAGAGAGACAGAGTGCAAGCAGGGGAGGGGCAAAGAGAGAGAGTGACACAGAACCTGAAGCAGGCTCCAGGCTGTCAGCACAGAGCTGGATGTGGGCTCAAACTCACAAATTGAGAAATTATGACCTGAGTCAAAGATGGGTGCTTAACTAACTGAACCGCCCAGGTGCCCCAACCCTCCTTTATTTCTTAATTAAAATTAGAAAATCTCCTGACAGAGGGCTTCTATTCTTACTTCTCACCCCTTTTCAATAAACTTGAGTGTATATCTTGCATACAAAGCCAAAAATGGATCTTTAAATGGTGTTCCCCTTTATTATAATAACAGAAGCTGCTAGAAGCCAGCAAGATTTCTATGTCATGTCTATATGCTGAGAGCTGAGGAGGAATTAGGTTGTCTGTTAAAAAAAACGGGGGTGGGGATCAGGGGCTCAGTCGGTTAAGCGTCCAACTCTTGACCTTGGCTCAGGTCATGATCTCACGGTTCATGGTTTTGAGCCCCATGTTAGGCTCTGCACAGACAGTGTGGAGCCTCCTTGGAATTCTCTCTCCCTTTCTCTCCGCCCCTACCCCACTTGTGCTCTCTCTCTCTCTCTCTCAAAATAATTAAATAAACTAAAAAAATGTTTTTTAAAAAAGGGGTCATATTTTGCAAAATTCCAATAATGCTAATGGTGCTATATTCTTCACTAGTTTTAATTTCTCTATTTGATTCAAGAGCTCATTCTTTGCACTTGAACATTTTATGACAGTATTTTTTTCATTTGGAACTGTTCTCTAGTTCTGTATAGAAATCCAAAAGGTTACCTACATGTAAAGTATGTTCAAAGAGCCCTTTAAATTTCTGAATTTTCCTTTGTATAAAAATATCACCTTTCCGTCCTTATTTCCAATTTAAACAGATATGCGACTGATATGCCTAAAATACCTATGCTCTGTTATTTGTTTGACAATAAGCAATTTCAATCGCTTCTACCTCAAAATAGCCCCTTTCAAAACAGGAAGGAGATCTTTTCTGGCTGGGCCAAAGCAGAAAAGGAATTGCAAATAAATGGCATCAGAATATTTGATAACTTCTCTGAATGTGACAGGCACAGTAAATAGTCATCAAACATTTCTCCCTGTAGCCATGTTGACTCATATTGCTACCCTCTTTTACCATCTCTGTGTTTCTCTCTTTTACTTCTTTCCAGCTCTTCACTCAATTCCATGAATTCAGTGCTAGAAGCTGACAGAAAAGTGAGCCTTCACACGACACTGCTCAGGGATATACTCTCCTTTTCTCTTCCTGGGAGACTGTACTCCATTATTCGGGTTAATGCTTGTGATAAGCACCCATAGGTGCCCCCTATGCCACCTGGGTGGCTCAGTTGGTTAAGTGTCTGACTTCGTCTAAGATTATCTATCATCTCACAGTTTGTGAGTTTGAGACCTGTGTCAGGCTCCTTGTGGACAACTCAGAGCCTGGAGCCTGCTTTGGATTCTGTGTCTCCACCTCTCTCTGCCTCTCTCCTGCTCATGCTCTCTCTCTCTCTCTCTCAAAAATAAATAAACATTAAAAAAAATTAAAGCAAAAACAAATAAAAAGGTGGTATAGAAGAAAACTTGGTTTTAAGCTTTGGTTCTTGGTTTTTAAAGTGCCTCTGTCATTTACTGGCTTGGAGGAAGCCATTTTTTGGAATAAAAAAACAATTTAAAAACCCCACTAAAAATAAAGCCTAACCTACCTAAAAACCCCAAAAAACCAAACCCAAAGAAGTGAGAATGTATGATCACATTACTTCATTACAGGAGTGAAAGATGAGACCCGGTCTCAGGGAGACACAGCCAGGCTTTGAAGCCGGCAGCCCCAGGTCAGAGCCCCACGCAGCCCCTTTGTGGCCCTCAGCCCGGTCCTCATCGCCCCCCACCCCCCAACCCCGTAGTCACTGCCTGGACAAAGAGCCACTTCTGCCTGGAACACCTGCAATAATGCAGTGGGTGCTTTGCTGACACTTGGATTTGATAAATCCGCAAAGCACAGGATTAAAAAACGTGCCTCCCCTCCCCCCCTGCCCCGCCCCTCCCAGCACAAGGAGCCCAGTGAAGTTAAAAACAAACGGAATCTCAAGAAAGCAATGATGAAATGCAGAGCACAGTCATCCCAGAGAAGCTGTTTTTTAAAATGATGGTGTTGCGGTCATGGTGCTCAGTTTGTAATGGAGCTTTTGTGTACAAGTGTTGACTTGCTTTGCCGCTAAAACCTACTACGATAACTGATGTATAAGGAATATTTTGATGAGATGTCTATTTTAATGAAAATACTCATGTCCCTGACACTGTGCTTAAGTGTTTTTCAGAAAACAGAGGCAAGTATTCAAATAAACTCTCATTGAGAGCAAGATGCGGCCAAAATTAAATGTGGTTCTGTCCCTCATAACAGCACAAATTTCAGAAGGATGCATCATACCAGCTGTCTGGGAACAAATGTATTTTGTTGGCATGGGAACAAAAGAATTAGTCTGAATTTTGTAAATAAACTGTGGTTATTAAAATTACTTGAAACAAGCCAGAATAATAACCATTAAACATGAAAAGTCAATAAAAGTCTTTGAATTATATTTCTGTTGCAATTATTATTCCTGTTTTCATAATGTGCTTTGGGATAAAACATAGTTTTGCGCTGTTAGTACTTTTTAAATAGATTTCACTGCAGATGAGTTAGCCAACAGCAGCTAAGACTGGAAAGTTTAAAAAATCCATTATGGAAAACAGAAATGAAAGGCTTGGAAATCTGCAAAAGACCAATTCTTCCTTTTAACAATTGTCACGATTATTGCTTAATTGATTTTCTGTCTACATAGTGTCTTCCTCTGTAAGGCTGCCTATGACTCTATAGATTTGTTAGTTCCTCTTGATGATGACTGAGGTAGTTTAAAGATAAGCAGTGCTACCCAATGAAGGCTTTAAAAATATTGATGTTGCTTCTCCTAATATCTATGTTACTCCCCGGGTAGATCACTGGGCTTTGTGGGAGGCAAATAAATTCTTCAGGAATGCAAATGGTAGTAGCTGTAATGGTGTAAACATTACAGAAGGAGGTAAGGCACTTTCGGAGATGTCTCACATTACCCAAAAGCCACTGATACTAAAGGGATCTGATTCTATTCTTGAACCCAGGAACCTCGGAGGGAAGCTGCAGAGTGTTAAGTTTATCTGTAGAGAAAATAAGGGACTTTGCTGATATCTTTCCTGCTTTGGCCTTCTGAGGGCATCTTGAGGAAGAGACTCAAAAGGGAAGTCTAGCCTGGTTTAGAGAAGAGCAGAAAGGCGGGTCGCATGGCGTCTGTGACCTGGATGAACCTGGAGGACATTAGGCTGAGAGAAATAAGCCAGAGAAGTTAGACGGTCTCACCCCTCTGTGGATTTAAAACAAAAAATGGAAAAAAAGGCAAACTCACGGAAACAGAGTGGGATGGTGGCTGCTTGGGGCTGGAGAGTGGGGGAGTCATGGAAGCTGGGTAAAGGGTGAAGACCTGCAGTTGTAAGATAGTTTTGGACCTTCTGCATAGCGGGATGACTGTCATTAATAAGGCGGTGGTGTCTACTTGAAATCTGCCAGGAGAGTAGATCTTAAGCCCACACTACACACACACACACACACACACACACACACACACACACACACACACACGGGTAACTATGTGAGGTCCCAGAAGTGTTAATTAACTTACTTATGGCAATCATTTCACAATGGGCATCAAATCATCACCTTGTACATTTTAAATATATACAATTTCATTTGTTAATTACACTCAATAAAGCTGGAAAAAATTATTGAGAAAAAAAACGAGGAAAGGTGAGCTGTAAGGGTAGGGTGCTGGCATTTTGCTTTCTCTTGGTTTTCTCCAACCTACGACCCCTTCTGAGGGCCACAGATAAGCCATGAGAATGCTCAATGATCCCACTCACCCCTGAAGACAATTATAGAAGAATATTTATTTAAGCAGAAGCCTAGACAAGAATATGTTTAGAAAGTATCTACTTAGCAAATGTTCGGGGGTGCAATGCAAAAGATTTGGAATCACTACCCAGGTGCAGTGGCTTTTGGAACTCTTCATTCTCAGACTTCCTGAGGCAGGTGATGCTGCTAATCCTCTCTCCCCCCTTTCTGTCGTCTTTTCATGAATTCACCGCGTACTACATGGGCCCAGCCCTGGGCTGGATGCTGAATATAAGGATGAATATATTACCTTGTGTTATAGTTCAGAATTTCAAGTACACGTTCCCAAGTGAACATCCCATAGCTAGCCTCTCAGACTCAACATCTAGTGGACAAGACATCAGCTTATCAGTGAAAAACTTGGTATTATTCCTTTCTTTGGCTCTCTCTGTCTTTGTGTTCTGTGAATTTCAAGCAAGTCTTCACATCTACTCTTTCTACTCCCTTTGATAATATCCAGTTCAGTCCCTCCTGATTTCTAATGTCTCATGATGTGAATCTTAGTGCGATACCTTCTGAATTCATCTTTTGTTCATCTCATCTGCTGCCACCAGGTTAATCTTTCTAAAGTAAGAATGCAATCATGTAACACTACTCAGCGAAAGGACAAAAATCCTCAATGGCTGACAACTGCTTTCTGACCAATGACTGAACTTCTTAGCCTGGGATCCAAGATTGGCCACCAATGTTCCTAACACCTGGCACAGTGCNGAAATAGGCTCCAGGCTCTGAGCTGGCAGTCAGCACAGAGCCCGACGCGGGGCTCGAACCCAGAACCGCGAGATCATGACCTAAGCGAAAGTCGGACACTTAACCGACTAAGCCACCCAGGCACCCCAACACAGGCTTGTTCTTTGTTTTTAATGGATGAAATGAATGAAGCTACGTTTCTGGTCTTATTTTCCCCTTCAATGATGCCACCCTGTGTCCAAGATATTATTCACTTTCCCCTGAACCTTCTGACCCTGTTCTGCCTCACGTCTTCCCCCATTCTGTTCCCTATGTCTTTCCTTCCTGTTAATGCCTTCAGCTCACGTGTCCCCTTGGACTCTATGGCTAATTATAATGACACACATTTCACCTGCATTACGTTTTATAGTTTTTGAAGTACTTCTAACACATTATCTCGTGTTGATGTTCACATCAACCCTGTGGGAAGGTACTATTCCTGACTTTTTAAGAAGCCGATTTCCTAAAGGTTTAAGTGATATGCTCAAGAGCACATGACAAATAGTGATAAGAACCAGTAGAGTTTCCCCACTGGATCATATTTGTCCTTGAAGTCTCTCCTTCTCCCCCTCTTTGTCTTGGTGTAGGTCTCTGGGACACTGTCTGTTCACTCCCCAAACACACACAATTATCTAAGACTGTCTTGTCTAGGTTTTCTCTTAAATTAATTGATGCGCCTAGACTTTAAAGTGGGCTGCTACAAAGCTGTGATTGAAATGTTAAATGGGACTGGATTATGTAAATATATAGTATGCATTATAGATAATATAATACACCATATATTTTATATAATGTAATTCATATATAATATATATTAGATTATTTCATTTGTTTTTGTTCCTTTTAATACTTTTTCAGTTTCTTAATTTGAGTAGAGCTGACACACCATGTTCCATTAGCTCCAGGTGTACAACACAGAGACTCAACAAATGTATACGTTATGCCATGTCGCTGCAAAGCGTAGCTTCCATCTGCTACTATGTAGCGCTATTACATTATCATTTACTCTATTCTTCATGCTGTGCCTTTTATTCACATGACATTCATTCCATAGCTGGAAGGCTGTACCTACCAGTCTCCCTCACCCGTTTTGCCCATCCCTCCACCCCCTTCCCTCTGGCAAACATTGGTTTGTTCTCTGTATTTATAGGTCTGATTCTGCTTTTTATTTGTTTATTCGTTTGTTGTTGTTGTTTTTTTTTTTTTAGAATCCACATGACTGAAATCATATGGTATTTGTCTGTCTCAGTCTGACTTATTTCACTGGGCGTAATACCCTCTAGATCCATCCATGTTGTTGCAAATGGCATGATCTCATTCCTTTTTAGGGCTGTGTAATATTCCATCATATGCATACACAGAGAGAGAATTTATTATTTCCTTTCCCTGACACACCACACCCTCACTCTCTCTCTCTCTCTTTATATATACATATATATGCATGCCACATTTCCTTATCCATTCTTCTATTCATGGACACTTAGGTTGCCTCCATATCTTGGGTACTGTAAATAATACTGCAATAAAAATAGGGGCATATTATCTTTTTGAATTAGTGCTTTTGTTTTATTTGGGTAAATATTCAGTAGTGGAATTACTGGATCATATGGTGTTTCTATTTTTAATTTTTTGAAGAACCTCCACACTGTTTTCCACAGTGGTTGTACCAACTACTTAGATTCCCACCAACAGTGGATGAGAATTCCTTCTTTTCCACATCCTCGCCAACACTTGTTATTTCTTGTCTTTTTTATTTTAGCCATTCTGACAGGCATAAGGTGATATCTCATTGTGGTTTTGATTTTCATTTCCCTGATAATAAGTGATGTTGAGCACCCTTTCATATGTGCGATGGCCTTCTGGATGTCTTCTTTGGAAAAATGTCTATTCAGGTCCTCTGCCCATTTTTTAATCAGATTGCTTGGGGTTTTTTTGGTGTTGAGTTGTGTTAGTTCTTTATATATTTTGGATGTTAGCCATTATAGGATATATCATTTGCATATATTTTCCTATTCAGTAGGTTGCCTTTACTATATATTTAAAAAATACTTTTAAACATTTATTCGTTTTTGAGAGTGTGAGTGAAGGAGGGGCAGAGACAAAGAGAGACACAGAATGCAAAGAAAGCTCCAAGTTCTGAGCTGTCCACACAGAGCCTGATGCGGGACTTGAAGCACGATCATGACCTGAGCCGAAGTCAGTTGCTTAACCAACTGAGCCACCAGGTGCCACTGCCTTCACTTTATGTTTTAAGACAATTTATGGGCTACTTGTGACACACCAGATAAGACTAAGAGCTAAACCAGTTGGCTGCCCAAAAATGCTAGCCATAAAACCAGGGCGCTCTCTAGGGGCAGCCCCAGGCAGGGAGACGAGGTGGGGCCCCGGGTGCTCCATGAAAGGCAGGCAGAAGCGTAGTTTCTCAGCAAGGGCCCAGTTCTCTTTAAGGCCACAGGGTCCCCAAGCCCCTGCCTGCCTCTAAGCTCTAAGCCCTGCCTGGGTTGGTGGACCCTAACTTTTTACCAGCTGAAGGTCTCCCTCCTTCCTTCCTTATGGACAGCAGTACAAATGTGTGTTCTTTCCACATCTTGTGGTTCTAAGCCTCTGTGCCATTTAGAAGAAAAAGAACCTTCTCTAAATTCCATGTTTGGAGTCCATTTTCCACATATGTCTTCTGATCTACACGACTATAAACTCCCTGAGGACAAGAACCATAACTTATTCATCTTTGTTCCTTCTCAGTGCCTATCACTGTCCGGCACAATATGCCTGTCAAAAGAATGAAATGTGCAAAAAAAAAAAAAAAAAGTATGACCCTGCAAGCAAAATACGCAACACTGCATTTTATTTATTAGATCTTAAGGATTGTTTTTTTTTCTCGCCAATTTATTTAAAGTAAGCTTCTGAGAAACTGAGTGAACGACATAATCTAAGCTACTCATACTTTCAAAACTTAAGATACTAGGTTCAAAGGAGGTGTTTTGTCCCGAGTATGTTATTAGCTGACATTGGTTACTGACTTTGTGATAAATACATACTTTGTATGGTGTTAAAAATGCTAAGTAAAATTTGAGACTATTTCTTTTCTTCCCTCTCTTTTCTATAACCCCTCAGACTGAACGATCTTGGCTCAGGCTAGCAAATTAGCCTCCTTGCAAATAATGAGATATCGTTTGCTTCCAAAAACGAGATTTGGTTTTACACATATCTGAACTTAAGTGATACGTGGCATTTACCCATTTTACATAGTGCTCCATATAATGGATAATAATGTCCCGGGTGGGAGCAGTCCTACCCTGGGGCTGTCGCTACCATGTTGGGGAAGTCACTTCTTTCCCCAGTGACTTAGTTTCCTTGCACCCTGAGGAAGTTCACTCAGAGTTCTGATTCCCCCCTTCCTTGCTGCCATTATAGGACTGTCGCTCGGATCTAATCTAGAATTAGAAATTATGAACTCCTGGTATGGATAAAAATAATGATGCTTTTTAAATTGCCTTGTTATTCATGGATTACAGGGAGAATGCTTCTACAGGGCTGACTTAGAAAATTACTATTTTCTAATTTTATGTGAGTCACATTGAACGGGCACCAGGAGCAGATTAACCCTCTGTAACTTCGGATGGACAAGCCTTGTTTGGTCAGTCTGTGGCCCGACCAGCCCAGGGTGAGGAGAGAGGTGACAGCACCCAGGCAAGCTGGGGGAGGGGCAGCCAGAATACCACCCAGCAAGACCTGATGCGACGCAGCTTTTTGTTTTTAATTAAAAACATAACTTTTAAAATGCCTCATTCATTTTTTGTTTTTATAGACTCAAAACACAGGAATTTTTCTTAAATGAAAAACAGAAACAGTTTAAACTTTTTTTTTAAGCAAGTTAAAAAAGGAAGCCCAGGAAATTGTCCTTTGTAATTCTGCCAGTTTCAATTTTGATTCTTTGTGCAACTAGTATCGGGATAATAATATTTGGTTGAAAAGAAAGAGCAGAAAAGTTCCAAGAAGCTGTTTTGATTGTTTGATAGGGTGATGTCAGGCCGGCTACTGTTACTGCAGTTGCTCTGACAGATGCATAAAGGCAAATCATACACAACAATTTCGACATCTGAAATACCCTCAGTAAAGCTCACACAGGAGCAAACCCTACACAATGTCCATGGCAACACTTCTAATTATTTTCGACACCTTCCATTAGTGTTACAGATCGAAAGGGGGCCAAAGGTCAAGTTTGGATAAAACAAAAGTTACATTAAATGAAATATAGATGAACAGAATTGAATTCATGCCCATTATTTGCTCGTCGGTTTCGTTGAAATAATTGGCATTGAATTCCAGCTACACCCTAGGATCTTGTGGAAAGAACTCAACTTTTTTATGGCTGCAAAGATTATGAAATATTCAGTTTTCCCCATGGGTATTTCCTGACATTTCTTTGGTAAACTGTAGCCCTCATAGAAGATATCAGGAGTTAGTGCAAGAAATAGTCTAAAAAGCTATTGTCACTGCAAAGATGAAAGCAACTTTGATGATCAAAAAGGAGTCAATAAAAAAAGACTGAAAATGGTTCCTGAATCCTTCCCTATTGTTCATTGGGGATTTCTTAATTTCCCTCCTCTCAGTATATTATGGAATTTTCTGTGTGAAGTTTTGCCATGAATTGGAGTGATGTCAACAAAGTTTTACCTTAAGTTGTATTTTATCACAAGTCGGAGAAGCCCAGGAGGGAGCGCCACTTCCGGCTTTTAAGCAGCTGGTCTAGTGACGAGCGTCCTGGCCGGAGGGGCAGCTCAGCTGCTCTTCAGGGACAAGCAGACCCATGCTGCCCGCCCCCCCCAACCACTACATGATACAAGTGTCATCTGAGGAGGCGTTTTCTTCTGCAGCCAAATCTGTTCTCCGCCGGTGGAGGGTCAAGGGCATTGGCTACAGTACCACGTGTTGGAACCATACGTGCAGCCTTTTTATGAATTAAAAAAGAGCACGGCTCAGAATTCTGATAAATCTGGGTTTGAATCTACCTCTACTATTCATGAGCTCTATGAGCTGGAACAAGTTATTCAACCTCTCTGGGTTTTAGTGTGCTGTCTGCGAAATGGTGACAAAAACACTGGTCTTATATGGCTATGATGTCAAATGAACTGAGCCGTGTAATGTTTCTTGGACAGTGTCTGTCATCTTATAGGCCTTTGATAAGGCATAGTCATTATTAAATTTTTCACCCTAGTATTGTTCTATATTACAATTCTGATATTGACTGTACAATAGACTCTCTGCAATTCATATATATCCATATATATTTATGCACATTGTATAACACATGATATATGCATCTCTATATGTATGGTATACAGGATATATGCTAGAGAGTAGGAAGGAATTACAGAAGGTCAAGTCAATTCACCAAGTATTAATATTCGGCATCTATTAGATGCTTACGTTTGCCATTTTGTGCAAACCACTACCTCGGATCCTGTTTGTAAATATCTGCAAAGATGAAAAAACTTCCCTATTAGCCTTTGGTGCTTCCTCTTCCCGTAAGGTCAAAATTCTCTAACCCAATGTCTCTATGAGACAACCAAAGTGTGAAGATCTGTCAATACCTAGGCCAGTTTCTGTGCTGGTGGCACTTAGAAGAAAGTTAGCAATCCTACCCCCGATGGCTGAGGACAGTGCATTATCAAAGGCTTTATTAAGACTTGCGATCTCTACTGAAACACTGCTGACTTTTAAAAATGTTTATTTATTTTTGTGGTGGTGTGGGGAGAGTGGCAGAGAGATAGAGAGAGAATCCCAAGCAGGCTCTGCATTATTAGCACAGAGCCCAATGCAGGGTTCCCTCCCATGAACCGTGAGGTCATGACCTGAGCCAAAATCAAGAGTTGGATGCTTGCTTAAACGACTTAGCCACCCAGGCGCCTCGGTACGCTGTTAACTTTTCAGTTTAAACTGCCAAAATTACCACAAAGAATAATTCATTCTAACCAGAAGAACTGGATGAAAATAATCCTGTCATTTGAACACAGAATAGGTCATTAGCTATTGTCACAGCCCGAATATTGTGGCTATATTAGATTTATTTCACTAACATACTGGAAAGAAGGCAAAAATTAAAGTTCAAAAGAAAACCTGATCTGTGTGAGTACGATAACGTCTGCATATGTTGGGACGGTGACATGGCGGGCACCGTTAGCTGCATACTCCTCCCTTCCTGGTTCAGGTTATCCTTCCTCTCCTCGTCCCTCACCAGCAGGTGATCCTGATGGGTCTAGGCCAGTTTGGGGTCCCTTCGTTCTCTTGCCAGGGATTGGACATGCCGACTGAGCACGTGACCGGTTCTGGCCAATGAGATGTGAAGGGAGGTATGTGTGTCGGAGGCTGGTTCTGGGATAGGTCTTCTTACTCTTCACAAGGGGTCCCTGGAAGCAGACAGTCCCCTTCTACCTCTGGAGACTGCTAGGCCTGCACAGATTGACGGCAGCTGCTGTCGCCATCTTGGATTGCTTTGGGGCTGAAGCCATCGCAGGAGGTAGAGTCATGAGAATGGCAGAGAGGCAGAGCCTGGCCCTACCTGCAGACTGCCGGTCTCGTGAGGTAATCAGTCCCTAAGCTGTTTATGCCAGCAAGGGGTGGAGTACTCAGTTACCTGCAGCCAAAGCATCCGAGTGGAAACAGGAAGTATATGAGCCCCTTGGCCTGGAGAGAGGAAGGCAACCAACCGGCCAAGCAGAAGCGGGGAGAGTACCTGCTCCTGCGATTCCAGTTCCTTGTGCTGCAGTTTTTTCTCTGCGCATCGTACTTGGTTAGAGCGGTTTTCTAGTTCCTCTTGCAAAGCCTGAAACAATGTAAGAAGAACACAGTAACGTTAAAAGTTAGCATCCTTGAAAAGAAGTTTTACCACCTGAACTGGCATGAAAAAGGCCTCGGCTCTGGTCCGTTACTGTTGTTGCAAAGAGTCCAGGCAAACAAAACCAGACTTTTAATATCACGCCCGTGTAGTTTTTGCTTTAGGAATTCCTAGTATAACAGATTCCAAACATAAAACAGACACACGAGCAGGTGTCAGTTCATTGAATTAAAAATGGCTCTTACATTTCCAGCATAAAACCAAAGCTCGCACTAAAGCTTAAAGCTATTGCTAATTAAGTGGCTCTATCGGTACACCCTCAAGGTACGCTGAGCTCTGAAAAGTCCTGCGGCAGCTAGGAATAGTAATGTTGGACAACATGACAGTTTTCAAAATGATACTAATAGTAACCTCAAAGGAATTTCTTTTTTTTTTAAGGTTTAATTTTTTACTTATTTTTTGAGAGAGACACACACAGTGTGAGCAGGGGAGGGAGGCAGAGAGGGAGGGAGACGCAGATTCCGAAGCAGGTTCCAGGCTCTGAGCTGTCAGTACAGAGCCCGATGTGGGGCTCGAACTCACAAATTGTGAGATCATGACCTGAGCCGAAGTCGGCCGCTTAGCCAACTGAGCCACCCAGGGGCCCCAGGGAATTTCTTTTCTTACGTCATTAGGCTGGTGTGGAATTTAGGGAACCTGTAGAAAGTATTCAGAGAGGAACCCTTTCAGTTGCCAAGTGGCTGATAGAAACAGGATTCAGGTTAACATGGGGCATTTAGAAACCATAAGATCAATAATCATCATGGCATTAGTTACCATTTTAAGTAAAGAGGTGAATTAGAAAAGAAACAGAATACATTCAAAGCATCTGACCAATTACGGATATAATATATAGAAAGTCACAGCGAGCAAAACGCATGGCCTAAGAATTACAAAGATGCCAAATAAGGTCTTAAAGTAAAATTCATTCAGTGAAGACAACTGACTTTCTGTTATGTGTCAAGAACTGTAATAGGTATTTTCGATAGAACAGTAAAAGAAAACAGACCCAAAAAAATCCTTCTCATGAAGCTTATGTTGTGGGTAGACAATAAGCAAACAATAAGTATATCAGTGAGAAGTGTAGATGAAAAACAAAGCAGGGTTGGACGATATTCTGGAGTGGGGTTGGGAAAGAGGCTGCAATTTCTCAAACTATTTATTTATTTTGAGAGAGTGAGCGAGAGAGAGCAGGGGAGGGTCAGAGAGAGGGGGAGAGAGAATCCTAAGCAGACTTTGCACCGTCAGAGAAGAGCCCAACGAACCGTGAGATCATGACCTGAGCCGAAATCAAGAGTCGGATGCTTAATTGACTGAGCCACCCAGGTGCCCTGAAGATGTTGGAATTTTAAACAGACGGCCCAAGAAGACTTGAGCAAAGACCTGAAGGAGGAGAGAGAGTAAGTCATATGATTATCTGCAGGGAGAAACTGCCCAGCAGGGGACACCACACGTGCAAAGGCCCTGATGGGGCATGTGTGAGAAAACTCCAGGACTAGCATGGAGAGTGAGCACAGTGGAGCCACAGTATCAGGGAGGTCATAGGTGCCCAGTTACATCAGGTGACACAGGGCCTCAGGGGGCAACCAAGAACTTTAGATTTTCTTCAGAGGTAGAAGGGGAAGCTACCGGAGGGTTGTGGGCAAGTGCTGCTTTGGTTGCTGTGACGAACAGATGATAGAAGGATAAGGGCAGAAGCAGGGAGGCAGGGGAGAGGCCACGGAAACCTACTGGGGAAGGATGATGGGGAACTGGACGAGGGTGGTGGGTGGTGGTATTTGGGGGTGAGGGAAGTGTCAGATCCCTCATAGGTTTGGAGACAGATTGGCAGCCCCCAGGGGTGTGTGCAGAGCATGAAAATAAAAAGACCTCCAGGATTTTGGGTTGAGCAGGTAAAAGAATGCAGTTGGGGAAGCTAAGAGAGGGATGTGGGAGCCTGGGATGCATGAAGTCTGGGAGGCCCGTTACACATCCAAGCAAAGACGCAGGGTTGCAGCTTGGTGTAAGAGTCTGTGAAGTTCAGGTAGAATGTCTAAGTCAGCGGGGATTAAGAAATCTTTCAATGCAGGGCGCTGGGTGGCTCAGTCGGTTAAGCATCCGACTTTGGCTCAGGTCATGATCTCATGGTACGTGGGTTTGAGCCCTGCATTGGGCTCTGTGCTGACAGCTCAGAGCCTGGAGCCTGCTTCAGATTCTGTGTCTCCCTCTCTCTCTCTGCCCCTCCCCTGCTCATGCTCTGTCTCTCTCCCAAGAATAAACATTAACATTAAATAAATAAATAAATAAATAAGAATTCTTTCAATGCAATGCCATTCTTGTCTACATACCGATATACACAGTGGTTCTTAACCTCTTCTGGGGTTCTAGATCCAGCCAGCCAGCATCTGACGAATGTTATGTGCTCTCTCTCCACATGGAAATAGTACGCTTATAATTTTGCCTTTGACTTCAGGGAGGCCACATACTTCCTGAAGCCAATCTATGGGCAAACCCCAGGCTAAGAACCTCTAATTTAAAAAGTAAAGGTGTTGGAAGGTGAGGTGAAAAGCTTTAGGGGCTCTTTGATGTTATACCTGATTATTAAAGTCACAGTTCAACCGAATCTGCCAATGAGCTTGAAGCTATTCTTGTTTATAATTTGGTGACTGTGTTCTGTGAATACAGTTGTTCCTATGCTTGTTGATCAAGTAGCATTTCTTTTTCCTTTGGTAGCTACCAATAAATAGGATCTTATCAGCTTCTCCTGTGGCATCACTGGGGAGAGTAATGATTGCTGTCTTCGGAAGAATGTTTGCACGTTTTTCTGTTCCCAGTCTCTCCTGCTCTCCCATCCACCCTCAGACTGCTGTCAGAGTGATCTTCTTAAACCGAGATCTAATTCTGTCAGTCCCCCGCTGAAACGCTTGCACGATGCTCCAGCATCCCTGAGAAACAGTCACACTCCTGAGCCGGGCATTCAGGGATCTCTGTCTTCTGGCTCCGGCCACGCCGAGCCCCCGCCACGCCTCAGTGTCGTGCTGATGCCATTGCCGCCATCAATAACAACAGGAACTATCACTGACTGCGTGGGTTTTATTTTTAGCCTTCACCGCAATCCTGGGTGGCAGGGTTCCTTCATGTACCTTACGGATCGCATAACTGAGGCTCCATGAGGTTAAACAGCCCGCTCTGCGGCCGGTACTAAGGAAGCCGGCCTGGCATGTTAAAACACGGACTAATTTCAAATCCTATACATTTGCTGCGGGTGCTGCCTCTCTCCCTCAGTGCCTGTTTTCTTTTTTCTTTGCCTTGAAGCTGTCTCACCTGCTCTGCTCGATGGTGTGGATCCTGAGAGCGAAGGCTGGATGCCTCTGGGCTCTCATCTGTCTCGTGTCTGGCATTTAAGAGAATCAGCATCTGGGTCTGTGCAAGACTGCGAGCAACTGATGCTCAGGGTCCCTCCTCTTCAGGTCTGCGAGCCTACTGCCAAGCCGACTCGACGCCTGGCACACACTTGACACTGAATTCACATTTGTGGAAGGAGCTAATAAATATTTGAACTCTATACCTGAGGAAATGTGCTACAATCATCGGGGCTTCCAAACATCCGTAATACAACACATTAAAGGTCATCATGTTTCTGGAAGTACAGAATATACAACTGTACCCTCCAAACATATATACTAGACACATATTATATATGGACATAGATGATATTACTGTTCCTTGTGATAATATATTGTCTGGTTTCTGCCACAATCAAAAATACAACTCGCCCTTGACTTTTTTCTTTAATTTTTCTCTTTATTTCACAGAAGAAAAAATAAAAGAGATGTGCACCTCCCTTGTCTGACACAAAATATTGTTCCCTGCCTCATCGCCCTCCTCCTCCACCAGCAGACCCTGGGCGTGGCCACATGCAGTGACCCCCACCCTGTTCTCCTCTCCACCCTCTTGATGTCACGTCATACCTGCCAGCCGCCCCCACCATGCTCCTCAGTCCGTTTCCATCACAGTCCCTAGTTACTGCCCAAATGCCAAAGCCAGAAGCCAATTTGCTTCCTCCGTTCTAAGGCCGCATTGGGCACTTTTTGCATTCTTTCACGAGGGTGTGAAAGAGGACAGTGGGCACAGAGATGGGGGTGGGGTGGGGTACGGGGTAGAATGAGGAATGGGGCATCCAGGGAAGGAGGGACTCAGAGATACCTCAAGGCTTTGACGCTGAATGACCACAGAATGCGACACCACGAGCTACCAAAGGGACCAGAAGTGAGACAGGGCAGTAGGGGCAGGATGGTTTTCGACAAGTTGAGTTTAAGGCGCTGGCAGGACTTCTGAGGGGATCAGTCATGCGGGGAGGGGGTTCTGAGCAGGGCAGAGGAGTCTCAGACCAGGTGAAAATGGGACACTTCCTTGGGGAAGAAAGTAGAAGAAGTTTCACAAACCTGCCTACTGGGTGCCAGCCGCAGAGGGAAAGGGGGCTGGGGGCCAGTAAGAATTTGGGAGTCAGGAGGCTACCGAGAAGTCAGCATCACAGCTATGCATCTGAAAGCATTTCTTTTTTTTTTTTTTTTAATGTTTTTAAATTTATTTCTGAGAGAGAGACAGCATGAGCAGGCGAGGGTCAGAGAGAGAGGGAGACACAGAATCTGAAACAGGCTCCAGGCTCGGAGCTAGCTGTCAGCATAAAGCCCGATGCGGGGCTCGAACCCACAAACCATGAGATCATGACCTGAGCCGAAGTCGAACGCTCAACCAACTGAGCCACCCAGGCACCCCAATGGCTGAAAGCATTTCTAACTGGCAGGTAAAAGAATTAGATCTGATGCTTTCTCCACACTTGATGCAGTGGGAAGCCTATGACAGCCATATTTTATCAATGTTATCACAATGGAAGTGAAATTCCATTTGCTTTTCAAAAAGGTACCACTTCTCACATGTGCTCCTAGTTTAAGGATGTAAGACGTGATCTTTTTAAGGTTAATCGGAGAAAGCAGTTATGTCCAGAAATTACTTTTATTATCTGCTGAAAAATCAGTTTCGAAAATTGAAAAGTCACCGAATAATATCCCACTTTCAGAAAAAGTTAAATGTACTAGATGAAAGGCAAACGGCCGTTTACATTGGCAGCTGTTTCTGGGCTCATATTCTAAAACATTATTAGGCCATTAGAGGTCCAACCTCAGAATCTGACATAGGGATTGTGTGAGAATGGCCGCAATTACTCAATAAGAACGAGCAAGAACATTCTTGCAAGTTGTGGCTTCTTTACTCAAAAGCCTTCAGATCTGACATTTGACACATACACACACAAATCAAACTTGGAGTTTATTCCTGAGAAAAGCCCGTGATCATGAAAGAACAGAATGTCCGACATCGGGTCACAAATATGAAACAAAGCAACCCAATTCGAACACTTAAACAGTTTATTCTGCAAAACTACTCCTCATCTCTCAACTCTGCTGTGTTCACTTACATCATTCCCGAAAAGGCAGTTCTCTTCTCCCAATTAAACCTGCCTTGAAATGCCATGTAAGGCAGCTTGCTCTAGGAAGCTACACTTGCCGACTTTCGGGGTGCTTTGTGGTCGCCGGGAACACAGAAGGACGCATTCCAGAAGAAAAATGCAAATGGCATAAGCTTTGCAAGAACAATGAGGGTACCCTGCACTTTAAAAGGGAGCACGCTATAAAGTAATTTGGGTTGTTAGTTTAAAATATGAAAATAATTAGAGCAAACTGAAGTCGGAAAGATTATACATGTCAATGGACTTTGCAGGGGAAGGGGATGCACTGGGAGCTTATGGGCCTTCTGAATGGCACCTGTGTTAGCCTTGAGCTTTTCCATTGGTTTGGGGGCGGGGGGAACAGAGTATTGTAGTCAATGCTATTTTCATAAAAATTATAAACATGATTCAAAGCAAACCACTCAACTTGTAAAATCATGCATTAAGGAATTATGTGCAGTCTTATTAAAAGCCAGTTTCTCCTGCAGTTCTGAAGCAATTAAGCAAGCATGAGATGATGAAACAAAGAGCTCATTTCAATTATAAAGTGGTTAAAAAGTTATTTAATGAAGGAAAAATCCATTGGAAGGGAGAGGTACTGCGCTATAGTGATAAAAGGCTATGGGAGCCCCTGGCGGGCTCAGTCAGTAGAGCATGTGACTCTCGATCTTGGGAGTCATGAGTTTGAGCCCCACAATGGGTACAGAGACTGGATAGATAGATGATAGATATATAGGTAGATAGGTAGATAGATAGATAATCAGAATGTTCCCAGCATACAAGGCATTGAATGCCTACATACAAGTCTTATGTAAGCCCAGCACACAAGTCTTATGAATGACCAGAAGTCTTCCCAGAGATCTGACCTTGCCTTTAGCTAACCTCTCAGCCAGCGCCAGAGGTGGGGGTGGTGGCAGGTATCCATCTGGGCCCACTATGAACTTACCATCCTTTCTCAGTAGGCCATCCGGCTAAGCGAATTTGTCCTCAGCTCATCACCCAGAATATTTGTGCTCTCTGGCCAGAGAATACAATCTCAAACTCTCTACTTCCCCATCTTTACCAAAACCTCAGTTGTGAAAAATTTGGAAAACTACTTTCCAGTCAAAACAGACTCAACAGGAAAAGGCCACCCTTCTCCTTAGTCACTTCTGGAAACACTGTCAGCAGAGTGGACTCTTACCATTTTGTAACTCACGCTACAGGACTATGCCTTCCTGCTTTTTAAGAGTTTTCAAACCCGTTCTCATGGACTTGAAATGTAATGCATTTTATGCTTGCATTCTGCCTCATTCTGTGTGCCAGGTCTTGGCAAAATGCTTACCTCCATTTCACAAATCATCACGAGGCCTATGGGCACATTTTTCTGAGCCTGCCATACATTGAGGGGCAAAGGGCACATGGACCCTTTCCTTGGTTCTGTCCCAGAAACCATGTAGAGCATGTGGGAATCTTGAGGAGCACAGAGTTCTTTTATTTAAAGAAACTGGTTTAAAGCACACATAAACCAAAAATAATGGATTAAGTTCTGCCCTATATGAATATAAAATTGGGGTCCTCAAAGTCATTGATTTTGAGGACTCTGGGTTATGTGTGTGGTCATGAAATGAGGAAGTGGGTGAGCCTCTTCTGGGTGAAATGCAGAAAGGACCTCGTTAGCAGTAAGCTCTGTCCCGCTGAGGAGTTTTAACAAGAAAAAAAAAGCAGAGTATTTGTACTATAGATGCTGGTTGGAAGAAGTTGGCCTGGCAAACTGCTGAAAACCAGCGAAGCCGGCTGATGGGTAGATGGGGGTTCAACATGCTATTTGCCCCCCACTTTTGTGTATGCTGGAAAGTTGCCATAAAAAAAGTTAAAAAACAATTTGAAGCTTTCCCTACTTAAAAAACACGAAGTCATCCTAACATTCCTTTCATGAGGCTTGAATTTACTATCTTACTTCAGAGAGGACACATGACTCAGTCATCATTCAGTGGGCAGGAGAGATGCAGAAACATTTCCCCATGTGTATTCTGAACATAAAGTTAAGGAAGCAAGGAGTGATGTTCATCTTTTGACCTAAGGAGAAGATACCTGGAAAGGGAAGGCTTATTTGTATTTTTAGTAAGATGTCTTTACATACAGTAAAATTCCAGGTTTATTTTTCAATGGAAATGGCCTCTTTTCCATTTAAAACATGTTAGATGATTTAAAAGGTTGTGCCATAAAATTTCTATTAGCATTATAAAATCTTGGTATCAACCATCACACACCGATTGGCTTCTCCCTCAAATGGAAATGACACCTGATCTGTGACTATAGGGAGGAGACACCAATTATGAAGGGGAAATAGGGATGACTCTCGTTTAAACCTTAGTTGCCTTTTTAATAATGCCCACATTTGCTTCCGCAGCATTTACTTCAACTCAGTTTACAAATGGTGCCGACAATGCATCTTCTCATGAGCAGGTTTTCTCTGACATGTCAACTGACGCAGAAGCTGCAAATGATTTTCTTTCTACTATTGCTAAGTGAAGGCTAAGGGAAAATGAAATACAAGCAATAAAATCTTACTATTTTAATGTCAGATTTATAGACTTTTTTTTTTTTAAAGCACATCTTAAACCACTGGCATATAGCAGGAAGAGGAAGCCATGTCTCCCAGATGAGGAGATATAAATCTGGGAAGAGGGATGATGACACAAAGGCAGTGACATTTTTACCGGGTGGTCCTACTGGCTATTTACCGAGGCTGCTATAGCTTCTGTCTGATTTTATTTTATCTTTCTTAATAGGCTAAATCTACTAACAAAAGTAACAAGTCTTCAACTGAAATGCCAGTCAAGATTTCTTTTGAAGTGATTTCTTCATTTAGATCCACCGAGGATGAAAAACAAACCATAAAAAAGTTTTATTAGTGATTCTACAGAATGGGGAATGGGTTCACACTATAGATCTAAAGAAAACCAGAACCACAGTCATGCAGAGGCCACTAATGTATTCAAAACCCAGCAGTAGAACTTTTTTTTTCTATACGGCTTGCATTCAGGTTTTTAATTTTTTTTTCACATTCCAAGCAAGCACTCTTTTTTTTCCCCCCCTCTTTTTTTAACCCTCGTTATTCAGCCTCTGGTGATACTGGTATGAAGGAAAGGAGATCTTTCAGGAGTGTTAACCCCATACACATGTTACTCTTCACATCAGGCAAAATTCCTTTCAGGTGGAAAGTTTTTCGTCCCTGTTGCCACAAACCACATGTATGAGAAATTGCACTTGGACAGGAGCCATTGCTAGAGTGCGGAGTAGGCTACTGATTCAACATGAAAGGCCAAGGTGTGGCAGCCTACATAAAAAACAAGAGGAGCATTTTCACCAAAGAATAAGAAAGTTATCACTTTTTCTCTCTTTCACCCATTTTCAGTCTTTTAAAATTCCTGACTAATTTCCTCTAAAAGTCCTAAAACTACACTTTAAAAAAGTTGGTGTTTCCTGGTCTTAACACCGTTTCCGGGAACAGAAATCACATTATCCTCAGACTCTGCTGATCTGAGGGAGCTGGCATCTCCTAGCCCACCTCACCAGCCTTTCCCTAGTCAGCTCCTGACCTGACTCACGTCTCCTCTTCAACTAGCCAGCAATTTTCTACTCGGGAAATCCAAAGCACATCTGGCCCCCTCTGCCACTCGGGACAGGCTAGCTTGTGAGCAAGCTCTTGTCGCAGGTGGTAGAAGTCGAGGATCAAGTTCAAGAACCACAGCTAGGACATCTCAGGACCATGGAGGAGTGGGGCAGAGAGAAAAGTGTCAGTCTCGCAGACCACCCCTCTTTTTCATGAGCCCAGGGAAGAGGGAGCACCCGTAAGTCATTCATTTCAATTTTGACTTTCCTACAATGGCTGATCCCTCACACCCGTGATCCCTTGAGCATGTAGCCTTCATTCCAATTTGCCTGCAATGAACCATGAATTTCTCCTCTATTAAAACTGAAGAAGAGATGTGCCACGTATGACAGAGAAGGCACTTTAAGAAATGGCTACGAGGCCCCCAGCAGGAGTGGCTGGGTGCTGTCATTAACTAAGGTAGGAGGAACAGAACAAAATTAAAATATACACAAAGGAAGGGGAAAAATAAGTTCTGTGCGACACAGATTCAATGATAATACATTGCTAACGACAGCCATGAGAGCACANTCGAACCCACGAACCGCGAGATCATGACCTAAGCGAAAGTTGGACGCCCAACCGACCAAGCCACTCAGGCGCCCCATTGGCCTCCATTTTTGTACACCACGATTCCACATTTTTCCGGTTGTGACCCCCTGGGTACCCCCTGGAAGATAAGTTTTTCTCAAAGACTATCTTTTTATGCTACTCTCCGTCTCCAAAATATAAATGCCTGACCATTTCCTACCATGTCAAGTTCACCTTACTTCCACATCCCTCCATAATCTTGCTTATCATGTTCAGCGTACTAACTTCAAGCTAACATGTTAGCTCCTACGTCAGGTGCTGTGCTAACACGTCAGATCCCATAGGTCAGGTGCTGTGCTAACGCGTTAGCTCCTACGTCAGGCACTGTAGTAACATGTTCGCTCCTACGTCAGGGGCTGTGCTAACATGTCAGATCCCACAGGTCAGGGGCTGTGCTGACGCGTTAGCTCCTCTGTCAGGCTTTGTGCTAACATTAGCTCCTACATCAGGCATTGTGCTAAGAGTCCTAAATACTCCATTCCTTTCACATAACTGTCTAAGAAAGCTCACTTTAGAGAGAGGCAGCTAAGGCTGCTACAGGTTGGCCAAGTTTTCCAGCTAGAAAGTCACAGAGAGAGGATATGGCCACACGTCAGCTGGACTTAGGAGGAGGAAATGGTGCTGCCTGAGCACCTTGCCTCTTATGCCTCTCGACCTCCACTTCCTGCTACCAAGAGGCCCCACTCTGCACTGTCCTGTGGGCCTCTGTCCCTTCCTTCAACTTTTTTTAAAAAAAGTTTATTCATTTATTTTGAGAAAGAGAGACAGTGGAGGAGGTACAGAGAGTGGGAGAGAAAGAGAGAATCCCAAGCAGGCTCCGCACTGTCAAGTGAAGCCCAACTTGGGACTCAAACTGACAAACCTTGAGATCATGACCTGAGCTGAAATCAAGAGTTAGACACTGAATTGACTGAGCCACCCAGGCGCCCCTGTTTCTTTCTTCATCTTATTTAGAATACCTAAACTGTCTATGCTAAATACTATCTTCCTTCAAAAGCCTCCAGTGACTCAAAATGATCTGGGTCTGGACTTAAGACATTTAGTCTTTAACTTAAAAAGCAGGAGGAAAAAGAAGTTTCTGTATCACAGATTCACAAGTAACATTGATGCCGATGGTTTGCCTTGTAGAGTATGGTGTCAAAAAAGAAGGGCATTGCACCATGTTCTGGGTTGAATTACATCCCCCCCAAAAAGATATGTTGAAGTCCTAACCCTCAGAACCTCAAAACATGGCCTTATTCAGAAATGGGGCCCTTGAAGATGTAATTGGTTACAAAGAAGTCATGCTGGATTAGAGGAGGCCCTTAATCCAGTACGACTGGTATTCTTATGAGAAGAGGAAAGTGTGAAGATGTTGGCCATGTGACACTCCAGAGAATGGAAAGTGGTGCCAAGGGCGCCAAAGCCTGCTGGGAAGCACTAGAAGGGAAAAGTAAGCAAGGGAGCATTCTTCCCGAGAGCCTTCGGAGGGAGCATAGCCCTGCTGGCTCTTTGATTTCAGACCTTTAGTCTCCAGAACTGTCAGATGATCACTTCCTGCTGTTTCAAGCCACCCGGGGTTTGGTACTTGGGTACGGCAGCCTAGGAAATTCACACACATGCCAAGGAACTTCCCTTGTTTTACGTGTCTTCTCTCTGAAGCACGATAACGCACGCGTACACACACACGCACACACATGCACGTTCCTTCCATACTACCTACTTGTAGACCTCATTCTGTCCACGTGAGGACCGATGGCATTCTCATTGTCAGCCAATCTGGAAAATTGGAGATTTCCCCAAAAATGGGCATCTGGAGAGCATTACTATTACATTTATTCACTTGCATCTCCATGATTTTGTGTCTGTGGTCATATCAGGTTATAAAAGGCCATTGATCATTCCAGTTTAATAGTGGCGTGTTCTAGGCTGATGAAAGGAAGGTGTCCAAGAGGTGGAAGCAGAGACCCTTAGGTGAGCCCGTTTCCAGCCCTCCCACATTCACAGAAGATGGAAAATATATATTCCAGATAGAGTATTTTCCTCTTTCTTTTTTTTTTTTAACCCTAAGATATTGTGATATCTGGAGCCAGTACTTATGAAGGAAGTAGTTTAAAACTTTCGTTTAAACCACTTAGAAGGAGAGGATTTACAAAGATCCTGTTTAATGTTCAGCTGACACATTGTCAAAAACATTTATCATTCAACCTTTTGAAGTTTCTCCTACTCCCTTCTACTTATGAAAGCTTGGATTGTGGTTCGTTATCAACAACAAAGGACACACGTGATAGTGTTTTTATAGTCAGCCTTTCAGTTTGATTGTTGGACTACTAAGCAAAATTGAATTCTCCTGATCAGTAAAATGATTAGGGACCTAGTTTTCATGCTGAATGCACAACACAAGTGATCTTTGAAATCACTTCTACGTGGACCCAGAGAGAATGGAGGGGACTTGGAAATCTCACCTGAGTGTTTTACAGTGCTCCAAATTGTAAGAACCTTCGTGTACAGGAACCTACCATGTTATATCAGGTGGCAATTTCTGCAGTGCCGATGAAACAGTGACCCGCATTGCTGAGATTTCTCTGGCGACATAATCCCAATATAAATTTCTTCCCATTGAGAATACGTCCAGTTCACATTTTTACGAGAGGAATCCAAACTCTTTCTAAATAATTCCACTGAATATTTTAAAAGCACGTTCAATGTATTAGACCTTATTTGGAAAAGCAGAAAGTTGGGGGAGACGTGGTCTCACCTTTTGAGGAGGTTACAGTATCACAGAAGGGATGCAATACGGACAAAAAGCAGGGGAGATCAAAGGTGTCTTAAGCACCCAACTGAGAAAACAAAAGGAAAGAGGGAGGACAGGGGAAGAAGTTCAATGACATCACACAGAAGGAAGTAGGTAAGTACAGAATGTGGGACACTCTACAGGACAACTCACTTGGTTTCTGTAAGAAGTCAAGAGCATGGAATAAAAAGTAAGAAAGGCTCTGCTTTTGACTGAAAAAAATAGAAGATAAATAACGACCAAAGGTAATCTTTGGATCTTGTTTGGATCCTGACTCAGACAAATGAACTGCAAAATTTTATATTCAATGGGCGATATGTAGGTATGAAGCAGATATTTGATGATACAGAAAGGTAACTGCTAATTTTCTTAGGTATGACAGTGGCACCATGGTTGTGTGAGATGATGTCCATGTTTTCTGAGAGGTGTTCTGGAATGTCCGGGGTTAAATGACATGATGTTTGGAATTTGCTTTGAAGTATTTTAGCAAAGAAAATAGGGACAAAAGATAAGGTACATATGGCTAAATCTAGATAACTATTAGTACATGGGGGTTCATAGTATTATACTCTCTACTTTGGGTATGTTGGCAAATATTCATAATAAAACTTAAACATATGTAAACATATGTATATAATAAAATGACATGGGGGTGGGGCACCTGGGTGGCTCAGTTGGTTGAATGTCCAACTCTTGATTTCAGCTCGAGTCATGATCTCATGGTTTGTGGCTTCGAGACCCTCACTGGGCTCTGTGCTGACAGTGTTGAGCCTGCTTGGGATTCTCTCTCTCCCTTCCTCTCTCTGCCCTTCCTCTGCTCATTCTCCCTCTTTCTCTCTCTCTCAAAATAAATAAACATTTTTAAAAAATGACATAGGAGGAGAAAGCACGAGGAGATAGGAAAGTCTACAGGTAGAAAGTGGCACTTGGGGAAAACCTTGTATAATAGTTGTGATTTGGACAGGCAGGTGGGGGAAGGGGAAGAACTGTCCGCCTATAAAACAGGATTTGCAATTTTTTTTTTTGCAATTTGCAAAAGATAAATAAGAAAAAAAATGAGGGCACACTTAGCAAAGAACCTGCAGCTCAAAGGAGCAGTCCCTGTGAAGAGGAAGCAGTCCTGAAAACGGAGTCAAGATCAGATCACAGAGGCCTTGAATGCCAGGCTGAGTTTACACTGAATATGGTGAAGAGGAGATGGGTTTTTGTGCAAAAAACCCCGAAGTACTTGCTTAAACTCAAGTATACATAATTACTTCCTAGATGCTAATGATGCATATCCCAGGTTTAACATGTATAAAACTGGACATATTTTCAGTTCTCCTACCTTCTTCCCCTAACCTCCTATCCATCCCACTCCTCTGCCTAAACCTAGGTAGCCTCATACATATTCATGTCTAGACTAATGAACCCATATTCCCCCAGCCATCCAAATCCAGAAGCTCAAGGACACACCTGAATTTTCCCTCCCCTTAAGCTCCTGTTGGATCAGCTACCTGCCTTTGCTTGCTCATTCTCACTGGGGCTATGAACACACTCACAGGTCTCTCCTTTCCAACACATGTTGTCAGAGTAACAGTCCCGATCAGCTTCTCCCCGTGTCTATGAACAGCACCAGCGTCACCCACACAATCCAGCAAGTTATCCAAGGCAAAAAAGTCAGGAGGTATCCTCGACAACCTGCCTTTATTCCATTATCCCCCTGCCCCAGAGTCCTGGTTTTCCTCATGAAGCCCTGTGGATTCAATCTCTTAAATACCTTTGATTCAGTCCACTTGGTGCTATCTCAGCTGACATCCTTGGACTGTGTTGTCAGAGCTTCGCATCTGGTCTCTGCTCACTCCTGGTGGCTCCTAGCAGTCTATTCTCCACAGAGCGGCCAGTTATCACTTCAAAAGGCTTATCTAGAAGTTACCACTGAGTCCTTTCTTCCCCTCGCCTCCCCTACCACATGTGACTTTGTCTTCAATGTGCACAACGCACCCTATTCTTTCCACGTCTGATTCCACTGGCCTTGTCTGAGCCATGGCCATCTTTCACCTGAAGACTCCCGAGGGGACCTCTGGTCTCCCTTCATCTCCCTGAACACGGTAGTCAGCTCCACCCACTGAAGTGTAAAGTATAAAGGCCTCTCACCTGCTCAAAACTCTCCAGAGGCTTAGTGTTACACTTGGAATAACATCCCAACTCCCCTGAGGCTCGTAAGGCCCTCACAGCCCGGCTGCCCCCTGTCCCTTAGGCCCCTTGTCCTAGCCTCTCTCTTGTCCTCCCCGGTCCAGCCACACATTGTCTTCCTTTTCTTCTTCTTCTTCTTCTTCTTCTTTTTTTTTTTTTAATGTTTTATTTATTTCTAGGAGAGAGAGAGAGAGAGAGAGAGACAGCGCGAGCAGGGGAGGGCCAGAGAGAGAGGGAGTCACAGACTGAAACAGGCTCCAGGCTCTGAGCTGGCTATCAGCACAGAGCCCGACGCGGGGCTCGAACCCATGAACCGCGAGATCATGACCTAAGCGAAAGTCGGACGCTTAACCGACTAAGCCACCCAGGCGCCCCTTTCCTTTTCTTCTTTGACCAAACCAACTTTGTTACTACCTTCTCTTCTTTCATGAATATTTTCTTCATGATCTTCACATGGTCAACTTCTTCCTGTAGCTATAGGCTCAGATCATACATCACTTCCTTAGGGATGCCTTTCCCGACCACGCAGCCTAAATCAGCCTCGTGGTCAAGCTCTCAGATATCCCACACCAGGTCTTCACAGAACGCTTATTACCATTTGATATTGTTTTTCTTTGGGTTCTATTTCTCTTTTACTTAGAAGACCCTGTGAAGGGCAGGAATGGATCCCAGTTACCACTGAATTTCAGGGATCGGATCTAGAACAGGGCTTGGCATATTAGAAGGTGCTTAGTAAATATTAGCTGTATAGGATCTGATCATGTCCTCTTCTCTTTAAAAGTCTTCAGGCAGTGCCTCCCTTTCTGCCTCCACCCTGCACTGCCCTCGCCCACCCCTCCTACTATAGCCACACTAGCTCTCAGTCTGTCAAGAGTGCCATCTTGCTCCTGCCACAGGTCTTTGCGTATTCCTTTCTATCTGGAGCATGACTGTGCCACTTAATGCTTAGTTATCTCTCTCCATACATCCTTTAGAGCCCAGCTTAAACATCACTCTTGAAGAGCAACCTCTCCAGCAGGGTCTGCTATGATGATCTCCTGTAGCAGCATATGCCTCACATCTGTAGCCCCATCAGGGTCATATTTTTACATTTATTTCTGTGATTGTTTTACTTGACTGGCATTGGTATCCTCTTTTGGCCATATTTCCCATGAGGAGAGGGGCTGTCCTTGGCAGGGATGGACTTTAAAGACCACTGTCATTCTCCCAAGAAATGAAACTTAATCACAGTGGGGGTAGAGAACATGTGAATTATTTCTAAATTCCAATCTGAAAGTACAATAGTGAACATAAACATTCATGCTCCTAAATACATAGCAAACATTACATTCATGATGAAATTACAAGGACTTTAATTTGATGATTTATGAGAGAGAGGGAGAGAGAGAATCCCAAGAAGGCTCCGAGCTTTCAGTTCAGACTCATGAACCATGAGATCATGACCTAAGTGAAACTTGAGAGTCACTTAACTGACTGAGCCACCCAGAAACCCTGCTGCTTTTTTAAGACGAAAGTTTCAGAAGGGCGCCTGCCTGACTCAGTTGGTAGAGCATGTGACTCTTAATCTTGGGGTGATGAGTTCTATCCCCACATTGGGCGTAGAGCTCTCTCTCTCACACATACACACACAGATGAAAGTTTCACAAGTTTCCAAATGGATTTTTTTTTTTAAGATTGTGGTTTCCCATGTGACTTACAAGAACAGAAAAGATTAAAACTTTTTAGTTTAACAGTTGCTATTGTCAGGAAGTGTTTTCCTTGAATCACTAGCAGTAGTACATGATAAATACAAAGAAAAGACCCAAATAATGTTCTAATGCCTTTCAAAGCAGCTTTGACAGGAGACAATGATGTGCAAGGTAAACCATGATGTCATGAACTGCACAAGAGCTAGCTTGAACATGGCACACTTAAAGTAGGGATGCAAATAGTTTTAAGCAAAAAATCAAGGCTGGTTCTTGGCAGGGCTTAGCCAAAACATACTTTTCAACCTTAACTTTTCATTAAAGGCTTTCCTTTACTAATGAATTATGTCTGTAACTAAACCTGGAAGGCTCGCAGGGTCCCTTTGAAATGAACTTCTACCAACCAAACACCTACAGGTGTTTCTCTTCAAAATGGACAAAACTCATTTTAGTGCATTACATGATTTGCGTCCTTGAAAAAGATGCAGTCTGGGATATCTAACTTTTAAAAATAATTTTTTAAAAATTCTGTTTCCTCATTGATTTGTTGCTAGCCTGGCTTGTTAGCACAACTTCTGAATAGCTAAGGCTCTCAACCTCTCACTAGTAGATCATACTTTGTCTGGGAACCAAATCCCAATTTAAAATATTGGTTTCACTCCTCCTCCCCCTGTGTTTATGTCTTACTCCTGATTGTAAAGTAATACATGCTAATTGAAGGAAAATCAAAAAAGCATAAAGAGGAAAATAAAATTTCCATACTCCTTGCAGTCAGACAGCCATGGCCAGCACCATGGCTTTTTCTCTACGCATATGAAACTAGCATGTTGAACTTTTGGACTCAACAGAGTGATCACGGAAGCCCCCTTTCTCTGTCTCCCACTGTTCCTGTAATCTTGCTTAGTGGAGACAGCTTCTCTCCCATCCCTCGTGAAAATGAAGAAGGGGCCTTGATTTTCAGGTCATTCAAGTCCTACAGTGACTTTAAATTTTTTTCTTTTTAAGGTTGATTTATTTTTGACAGAGAGAGAGAGAGAGAGAGAGAGAGAGAGAGCATGAGCAGGGGAGGGGCAGAGAGAGGAGGAGACACAGAATCTGAAGCAGGCTCCAGTCTCTGAGCTGTCAGCACAGAGCCTGAGGTGGGGCTTGAACTTACGAACCACGAGCCCATGACCTGAAGTCAGACGCTTAACTGACTGAGCCACCCAGGCACCCCATAAATTGCACATAGTCTTGTTCCATTTGGATCATTCTTAAGAAATTTAAATTGTTCCTACAAGCAATTTAATCTGAGGTAAAACCTATTTAAGGGGCTCCAGAGCATCATTGTTTGGCTTATTACGAACATACTTGTACTTTCTGTTTGTCTCTGACCCAGGGACCTGAAGCAGCTGGGTGGGCCTGGTGGAACCCTGCACCCCAACATCCCTGATGATAGCTGAGCTGGGACCGGAGATGTACTGTTATAGTTCACCTTCCCCTGGGGATATCCCTTAACATTTGTCTTCCCTCCGTCTCCCGAACATCTGCTCTGGGCTATAACTCTCTTTGTATGTTGATCTTGGCCTGCTGTATAGAGTGGTCCCTTTATTCCCCTCTCTCTTCTGCACGGAGAAGGCACATTGAGTGGGAGTCTATCACCCTGTGTCCATTTAATGAGTATGTATCAAAGGCCTACTGTGCTCAATGGAACAAATCCCAAGTTGCTACAAGTGAGGGAAATCAGGGCCTGAAATTAACGGTTCTTGCCCTCACAGGGTGACTCATGGATAAGACACATGGACGATGAATAGTAGAACAAAAAAATAAACACAACTTTTTATCCACTTTTTTTAGATCTCTGGAGAGACTAAAGTACTCAGTATTAATATGTCAGGTGGAAAGTAGCCTAGACAAAACGATGTCTAATATTGCTTATATCCCAGGCAGGAAGACTTCCAAAGACGTGCGAAATACGGCAATATTACAAGTGCTCACAAAAGTAACATGAACAGTAACATCCACACCACCACCCTCATGGTACAGTTACAGGCCTCTTCCCTCGGAGTGGCAAGGCCCAGACAAACATATAATTTGTGCTGTGCCGTGGGGCTTCAAAAGGGTTTTGAGGAACAAAAAAAGCCTCTGCTTTCTTACCAGCAAATGTAAATAGGGACCAAAATAGTACTAGAAAGTAAGCTAGGGTCGGAGATGTCTGGGCCTGCTCTAATTTTCACTTTTGATGAGAACGTGTGAGTGAGTCTGCGCTCTGTGTAGGTGGGTGCTGTGGGTGACATTCGAAAGCAAGGACAGGATGGGGCTCAGGGCTGTGCTGTCACCAGCAAGGAGCTACAACGGCGCTTGCGTTTATGCCAAAAATCACCTGTGCCCAGCTGAGTTAACTAATGCGGGGCCAGGAAGGAAGTAAACAGCAGGCATAAAAACCAGAGAAGGCACAAAAGAAATGGGAAAATACTAAGTCTTCAAAGCAGAGCACACGAACAACCCAGACCAGTCTATAATCTCCACACAGCAATCATACTCACTTTTCCTGTGTGCTTTTCTGGTTTCTGCACTTCATGGGAAGGTAGGGAGATGATATATGGCAAGTGGGTATTCTGGTAGCTTCACGGAAATGCATAATGTAAGATGTGAGGAGAATAAGGCTTTCTAGCAGATAGTAGTGGTCTAGGGTGTTACCAGGTATGCAGACAATTAGAACCTGCTGATATAATTAAAATTATTACATAGCCTCCTGAAATTGCTGTTTTTATTTTGGGGAACTACAAGCCCAAATCTGCAAAGGATACAAATTATATTAACTTTAGAAACAAAAACATAAGAAATTCTAAATACAGCCATTTAAGGAAAACCTGTACTACGTAAAGAACAATTTAGAAGTTATTTTAAGAGCTATACCAACTTACTGTGCTACCCATTGGTCCCTACAAAAACACACTCAGGTGATGAATAATTCAATTATTTCACGAATACAGTCTATTCGTATCCCTCAAATTCTTTAGTAGCTATTATTTCTTTCCTTTTTCCTTTAGTTCCTCTCCAAGGAGCTGAAGAACACCTGATCTACCTCTTCTCTCTAATTTTGGGTGCTTTTCATTTGTGCACGCCAGCTTCTTGGCCACCTCTCCACCGGGGCTCTGTTGGTTTTCTAAACCCTGAATATGCTCCTCATCTAAATTATGCAAGCATCTTAACCTTCTTGTCTTCAGAAAGAATTTGATGTTTCCCAAGAGAATATGTCCCTTTGAGCTCCAAACATAATGCTCCTCTTTCTCGCCCTCCTTCTCTCTCTCCCTCCTTTTCCCTCTCTTCCTCTGTCTCTCTCTCCCCATCCTTCTCTCTCTCTCTTTGCCCACAATATAAATGCGTAACATTTTAATTCTGTTTGTTACATCTAATTTACTTGGGGTTGTGATAACCCAACTGACCAAAACATTGATCAAAAAAGCCAACAAACCAGATATTTTACAAAATTCCCTTCTTTTCTCATCTATTTGATATAAAAAATTTTACCCCTGACTTGATAATTATCGGGCATTTATATAGCGATGAACACCACCTAACAGTACATGTGTCCATCAGGTCACTCTTGTCCCATTATTTGTGGATTTCAGAACATGACCCAGTCCTGGGCTTCCTCTTTCCCAGCTCCTAGAATCACATGACCTCAAGGTCCTCATTAATCAGCCACCACTGCCCCTAATCACCTCTTAATTCCTTCTTCTTCTTTCTTTAATGCTTACTTATTTTTGAGAGAGAGAAAGAGAATGAGTGGGGGAGGGTCAGAGAGAGGGAGAGAGAAGACCTGAGGTTGCCTCTACGCTGTCAGCAGAGAGCCAATGCAGGGCTCGAACTCACGATCCGTGAGATCATGACCTGAGCCGAAGTTGGACATTCAACCGACTGAGTCATCCAGGTGTCCCTACCTCTTAGTTCCTTTTTTCCCTCTCCTCCGAAAACCTTAACTTCACCTCCATTTTGGTGATGCACTCTACTGCCATATCATATATGTGTTCTCTTATTATTTAGAATTGGTGCATGTCTAAAATCTTAAATTAAGCAAGCCCATATGCTGATCTAGTAAAAGAAACAATATCATACAAAGTTTATACACAAAGAAACAGTGGGTGAAGTTAGGCAGTAAAAATTGTCTATTCTGGTTGATGCCTAGGGTACACGTGGAAACAGGAGATGAGGGGTAGGTAGATGGGCTAGTAGAGCTGTTCCTGTCTCACTGGATGGTGAGGAATATTTGAAAGCTCCTAAGTAGAGGAGTGATATGATTAGGTGTGTTTAAATCTACGGCTCAAAATCAGAGAACGCAAGATGCTGGCGAGGATGTGGAGAAACGGGCACCCTCCTACACTGTTGGTGGGAATGTAAACTGGTACAGCCCCTCTGGAAAACAGTGTGGAGGTTCCTCAAAAAATTAACAATAGAACTCCCCTATGACCCAGCAATAGCACTGCTAGGAATTTACCCAAGGGATACAGAAATGCTGAGGCATAGGAGCACATGTACCCCAATGTTCATAGCAGCACTCTCCACAATAGCTAAAACATGGAAAGAGCCTAAGTGTCCATCAACGGATGAATGGATCAAGAAGATGTGGTTTATCTATACCATGGAATACTACATGGCAATGAGAAAAAATGAAATCTGGCCATGTGTAGCAACATGGATGGACCTTGAGGGTGTTATGCTGAGCGAAATAAGTCAGGCAGAGAAGGACAAATATCATATGTTTGCACGTATAGGAGGATTAGGAGGAACTTGACGGAGGAACAAGGGGGAGAAGAAGGGCGGAAATGGTGGGGGAAAGGGAGAGAGGCAAACCATGAGAGACTCTTGAATGCTGACAAAAACTGAGGACTGATGGATGTGGGGGGGAGGGGGGATGGGCATGGAGGAGGACACTTGTGGGGATGAGCACTGAGTGTTATGTGGAAACTAATTTGACAATAAACTATTTGTAAAAAAAAAAAATAAATAAATCTACGGCTCATTCATCTGCTCTGCCAATACACAGAGTTGGACAGGAGAGAGCAAGGAGACTCAGGAAGAGTCCAGGAGAAGGGTCATTAAGCATAAATCAGACAGAAGGAATGCTAACAGAACAAACAGAAAGGGTTAATTTAAGGCCCCAAACGACTGGTAGTAAGGGAAGACGTCAGCTGAGGATCTCAGTATAATGTAAGTCATGAGCAGTAAGAGTGAGGAGGAAGTATGTTGAGTTCTAGATGCCAAGATCATCTGTAAAGAGGTGTCTATTCATTCAGTCTGGAACTTGAGGTGAACCCAGGATCAGCAGTTCTGCAGACTAATGAGAGCTGGAATTATAGGAGCGATTCCATTTGTGGAGGGAGAAAGAAGGAGGGGAAAAATCAGAGAGCACTGGTGCGGGATTTATACTGAGGGCTCCCAAAGCGAGAAGAAGAGCCAGTGAATATACCTATAGAAGACATTTTAAGTGTAGCATGGAATGGGATCTGGGAAGCCAAAAGGAAGGAGGGATTTCAAGGACGTGGTTATCAGAATGGATGCTGTTCAGGGCAGTCAGGGAAGAGTCACAACTGATGACACCCTCTCCGTCACCATCGGCATAATCACCACAACTACCAATGCTGATAGCAAAAACCAGTGAAGTTTATCATCTTTCTGAATGTGGTTTTATTAGTTGGTAGATGTAAATGCCAAATCCATTTCTTCATTCAACAAGGACTTATTGAGTCTTACTATTTGCCAATACTGAACCAGGCACTGGGTTGAAAGCAGAAAACAAGAAGTAATGCACGGTGAGAGAGCAGAGGGTAGGCATTGCTCTATTTCTGTGAGAATTTGGGGCTGTAACGGGTTGAGAGGGGAAAGTTGTTGAGGTGGCGGAATGAGTCAGGGTCAAATCACTTTGTCTTTTTGGGGGAAGAAATGAATCTGAACTAGACTATTTTACCTTGATGTGTCTATCCGAAATATTATATTGTGATAATTGTATTATGGAACCTTTTCACCATAGGAAAATGTGTTCAGAGTTTCCATGTGGGATGCAAGGAACACATCTTGGCCTACAATAGCCTTGATCGTGTGATCAATTCAAATTTCGGGGATGACGGTGGAGAAGAGAGATAGGATTATGAGGTCACGAGGGCAAAGTCAGAGAGCATGATACCGTAGAGGGCCATTGCAGGGGACGATGTGATTCAGGGGGATTTGCTGGCACCTTGATGGGAAAGGGTGGCCCAGGAAATGGGAGACTGGAGATCATGCTATGATCACAGGTCTGGACTCTAGAAATTAAGGTTGTCATAACCTTTAAAAACCGCATTTCATACCTACAGAAGCCAGGAGTCTCTAAGCCATGGTTGCAGAGAATTGACATTCTCAGCTGCCTTAAAATTTATATTTACATATTCCATTTTTTTTAATTCCCAGAAAAACGCTAACTGGGCTCTCATTAGGAAATGTAATTTGCTCAACCAAATACACAGGTATATTTTAGGACTTCTTACTGTGTCACACTTAAAAGTTTTTACTATGAACTTAAAAACTTAACTTGGCCCCAGAAATGGCCTTTGAAAGGGTGTCGTGTGCCTTAGGCAAGCGTCTGGAAAGACAGTATACAGCTGACATGCACTCCCTTTTAAGTATAATGATCTCACAGATGTGAAAACACGTTAGTCCCAGAAGAGAGAGAATTCCAAAGAGAAACTAGAAATGGAACAAAAATAAGGTTTTACACTTATCTGATGATTTCCATCAAATGGAACGAAAGGTCTTAATATGACCACTGTACTTAATTTTTATCCATTCTTTTGATTAGCGATTTTTCCTCTCTGCCTTTTGAATCCTGGCTCTTTCTCTTGGCTTCAGGGCTTAACCTGAAGGCCGATCTTTGAAAGTACATATTCTCATTCTGTGTCCCCTAGCATCGTAGAGATACTTTATAGATGCCATATAATAAATACAAAGCACTGCTTTGAAATTTTCTTTTTTCCCAAATCCTTTTTTTTTTAAAGACTCACTGGCTTTCAAGTTTTAATTTTCCTGAACATGATTTCTTGGAAGACTTGCAGCTAGAGAGTTTGTGCCCAGGTGAAGGCATGGGTGGCTGAAGGTGAAAATTACTTCAAAGGGTCCCTGACTTCTTGGACAGAAAGAAATGATACAGAAGCTGGGGACCTGACTACTACTGACTTGTCCACTGACAATCATTTAGTTGGCAGACTGGATATAAGCATTTGTAGAATCTGACCCTAGAAAACCAAAGGGAGCCACAGAAATGTTTTTTTTTTTTTCTGACAGTGTTTCTCTATTAATATAAAACTTGACTCATTGGTTAAGCCTCCAACTTCAGCTCAGGTCATGATCTCACGGTTTGTGAGTTTGAGCCCCACGTCAGGCTCTGTGCTGACAGCTCAGATTCAGATTCTGCTTCGGTTTCTGTACCTCCCTCTCTCTCTACCCCTCCCCTAGTCACGCTTTGTCCCTCTCTCTCTCTCTCAAAAATGAATAAACATTACAAAAAATAATAAAATAAAACTTGACTCATCTCTTCGACTCTTCCAAACTTGACTAAGTCAATGTGCTGGAATGTAAAGGTGGTATTTTTGCTAGATCTTAACTAGAGGTCGCATTTGCTATTTTCATTTCAAGAAAATATTTACTATTTTCCCATAGAATACAATCAGGGATTTCTTGCCAAGAGCCTCCTTCCACTCATCCTGAGAGGGAGACAGACTCTTTTCAATAAAATCAATAGAATTGAGGAGGATGTGGTTTAACTATTTTTTTTCTTCTTTCTTTTCTTTTTCAACATAGTTGCTTATGTTTACTGATAAAAATGAAAGGAATTTTTATGTCATGAACTAATCTAGCCTCAACAAGATGAAACAAAAACTTGGATAAACATCAGAAGGAGAAAGGAAAGGGAAATCCAACTTTGCAGAAGCTTCTAGATAGTTTAGGGATTGCGATTGAGAGAGGACCAGACCAGAAAATGTTCTCATCTTGGGGCGAAGCCTATAAGTATGATTGTTCTTTTAGCCCTAAAAATTTTGTCAAGTGTTTCCACGTGAAAATTTCAGTGAAATGCTCTTCATGATGTGCCTCAGCAAGGTCTAGAAAGAAAGGGGCAGAAAGGAGGAGTAGGGAGGTAAATCTCAGGCCTCACCCTAAAACACATCATGAAGACTATAAGAAGGTTTAGATGCTGAAGAAGTTAAATTGCTTGTTTTCTCTGCATATGTGTTGCCCTACCATTTTAAGAAGAAAAGTGCTTCCTAAAGCGACCCATATATATATATATATATATGGGTTTATTTATTTATTTTGAGAGAGAAAAAGAGAGAGAGAGAGAGAGCGCAATCAGGGAAGAAGCAAAGAGAAAGGGAGAGAGAGAATCCCAAGCAGTCTCTGTGTTACCAGCACAAAGCCAGTTGTGGGGTTTGAACTCATGAAACCGCAAGATCATGACATGAGCTGATACTGAGTTGGACACTTAAGAGACCGAGCCATCCAAGCGCCCCATGAACTATATTTTTATTACTTCCTACAGCCCGTGCAGTGGTGGCCACTAGGCCTGGGTGTCTTCGGCAGTGAACATCCGGTGGGTTGACAGATGAATGCTGAGTGACCACGTGTCTCAGGCACCGGACTTGGCTCAGGGGCTGGCAGCCAGTGGCCCTGTTCCCACGGGGCTCGGAGGCCAGGGGGAGGTGCAGAGAAGTATAGCGGTCCCATTTCATGTGTGTCTGTGCGACCCTGGGAGAACCAGAGGGCACAAGAGGAACAAGAGGGATGGAATGGATGCCAGTCTTTGGGAGGCTGGAACGGCCACGGAAGTCTTTCTTCCTTGGGACAGAGACATCTAAGATGAGACCCGCAGGATGCACAGGAGTTGGGCAGGCAAAGGGGGAAAAGCTGAGGATGAGAGAAGCTCAGTAGAGCTTAAGAGTTTGAAGGTGAAAAGTGGTGGGAGCATGGGGCGCAAGGAGGGGAGGAGAGAGGTGGCAGAGTCAGGCTGGGCCGTCATGGAGTCTCGTGAGGCTTGTTAGAGCATCTGGGGCTGCATCCACAGCCTCATGGGGACCTAGGGCAGCAAAAATCACTCTGCTTGTGGTGTGGAGGAGAGACTGGAGGGGAGAATGCAGCCTGCTGGGAATCAGGAGGGAGCTGGTGAGTCCTCGCACTAGGGGAAAGGGTCTTGTGGGTGCAGAGAACAGGGGAAGCCAAAGTGAAGATCAGAAGCAGGGGACTGGATGCCTGTGGGAAGGAGGGAGAGAGAGTCATTAACTGCACTTGGGAACACTGGAGCAGAATCAGGTATAAGGGGCTTCGGTAATCATCTTAGGTTTGAATATGGTTGAGTTTTCAGGTTTCTGTAGGACATGTCAAGACCTGTATAGATAACCAAGAAGCTTTCAGAAAGATCTGGAATGCAGTAAAATTTGAGAGAAGATATAGAAAGTTGCCAGTTTTCTTTTTTTTAAAATTAATTAATTTTGAAGGGGAGAGAGAGAGAGAACTCATGAACAAGAACGGGGGAGGGGCGGACAGACAGAGAGAGAGAGAGAGAGAGAGAGAGAGAGAGAATCCCAAGCAGGCTCCATGCTGTCTGCATAGAGGACAGTGTGGGGCTCAAACTCACAAACCATGAGATCATCACCTAAGCTGAAATCAAGAGTCAGACACTCAACCAACTGAGCCACCCAGGCACCCTGAAAGTTGCCTGTTTTCAAAATCTAGATGGTAGTGGACAAGACTGCCTACATGAGGTTATTGAGCCTGATTAGAAAGAGGAGCCCAGAACAATCCCTTTGAAGAACAATGGGACCGAGCAATGTGACTGCCTTCCACTGCAGGGGGTCAAGCAGATACAGACAGAGTCTGGCGGCTTTAGCAACAAGGAAGCCACCCAAACATCAGTTTCTGTGGAGGTGATGAGGACAGAAGTCGCACTGTAAAGTAACAAAACAAAAATAGGTAGGAATGAAGCAGAGATGATCCGTAGGAGGGGAAGGGGGTCAAGAGGGGTTTACTTAATATGGATTACATCCGAACAGACCTCAACTCTTACTGGATAGTGTCTTTTGAAAAAAATAATTTAATGAGCACATAGTAGGACTTTTTCACAGAAGGACACTATTCTAAATGCTTTTCAAGCATTACCTCATTTAATTCTCACAGTAAGTTTTATTATCACTTCCATTTTCTTTTTTTTGAAAGGAGGAAACTGAGGCACAGAGTGGTTAAGCAGCTTGTTTGAGGCCCCATGGTTTGGAAATGGTGGAGCCAAGATTTGAACCCGGGCAGTCCGGCTCCAGAACTCATGTTCCTTCTCTTTAACACAAAACGAGCAGGATTATTCAAGAGGATACTTGGAGCCTTAGAGAAATGAAAACAGTGGTAACGTTAAAAAGATCAGGTTTTGTGTAACACTTCACAGTTTGCCAAAGGGTGAAAAATCACTCCAAGTCATCTGGAGCCTGCCGTCTTCATCCCGCGGCGCTAGCGTCCTTCCAAAATTAAAAACTGCTGCTGTATTGACCCCTTTTATTTTTTCATTGATCATTTGACATCACAGACATAAAATCATTTGAACTCAATGGATTCCCAAGATAATTGGTTTCCTCTTGCAAAACAAAGTCCTCCGCCTCCTCACCAATCCATCTTGGTCTACGTATCTTTGCTGAACCCTATGCATCTATAAGGCCGAAGCGATTGGTGCTCATCAACAACATTTCCTTCCTTTGGAATGCTCTTTAAATTAGGTACAAGTGTTTAGAACATTATTTTTCCAATCATGACCTCTTTTCCAAATTGGCCTTGAACATCCTGTTTCCAAGGAATGCTAGAGATAATTTTTGAAAAATCACAGCAAGCACCAAAGCCAACTAGTGGAGGAAACGTTTCTTAAATGGTTCAAACGAGAAATGGCTTTGCTGAGCCGCACTCAAAAGGCCGAGGCGAGGTTCTGCTGGGGTTACAAGGAGCCACAGAAGAAAGAGTGTGAAGAAATGCCCATCCATTCTGGCAGCTCACTTATATTTTAAAGTGAAGACAGTACTTCCATTTCCATGTGTGTCTGAATACGTGGAGTAGGAAGGAAACACCACAGCCTCAAAAGGCTTGGGGTTCATCTTCCTCCTGCTGACAGTTGCGTGGCCAGGCTCTTCCCCTCACGTGGGCTCAAGATTTTTATTTGTGGAATGGGGGATGAGGATGGGGAGAATAAGAGGTCAGTGAGGTCAAGGGGACCAACTCTCTAAGGTTCTTTTCTGCTTTAAGACTCTAGTAATCAGGGGCACCTGGGTGGCCCAATAGGTTGAGTGTTCACCTCTTGGTTTTGGCTCAGGTCATGATCTCGTGGTTTTGTGAGTTCCAGCCCTGCGTCAGGTCTGTTCTGACAGCGTGGAGATTGCCTGGGATTCTCTCTCATTCCCTTTCTCTCCCTGCCCCTCTCCTGCTCATGCTGTCTCTGTCACTCTCAAAATAAATAAACTTAAAAAAAAAAAGACTCTAGTAATCAATGAAATAATATGGGACTATGATTTCAGTTGGTAGAGGAAACCATTTCATCCAAATCCACTATACTTAATACTCTGCTCATTAAACTCAGTTAAGAATACAGGAATGAGGATATGACATCTGAGAAGACGGAGATGGTGATCTTGAAAACCTGCCATCGAGAAGAAAAGAGAAATCAGAAGAAAAACTCAGCTAGAGTGGACGTGACACAGGATCTGATAGACAAGCCTGTTATTTGAATTGATCAGAGCTCAGGATCAGTTTTAATGAAAGCACGTTAGGTGAAGAAGTGAAATGGTAGACTTGTTAGCAAGGCGGAAAACGAGCAATGGTGAAGCCGATCCCACGGAGGAACAGCCATTGTGTAGGCTGGGAGGGATTTGGGGTTAAGTAAGCGTATATCTTTGGTATCTCCAAATAAGCATATCCACCTAGTATTGAAGGGTATACCACGTACAGTGTGTTCAGAGCATACATGCACAGTCCAATGGAGGTCACAAACCATCTTGTGATGTTAATAGTGAACTTGTTCTATATTCTAACAGGAGCCCAAACTGTTTCTGTACCCTTCCCATGGTAGGCTGAAACTTACAATGAGGGGTTATTAACTATACCAAAGGAAAAAACAGGCCGGATCCAGATCTTGTAGACTTTGCAGATACAACTTAAAAATAAAACAAAACCAGATAAGCCAGCTAGGAAAACAGAGAGGGAAGTAAAAAGATCTCTGAGGGACAAAAGTAAAATTTGCTAAAATCTGAAATAGTTAAAAAAATTTTTTTAAATGTTTGTTTAGTTTTGAGAGACAGAGAGGGAGAGACAGAGAGACAGAGAGACAGAGCACGAGTGGGGCAGAGAGAAAGGGAGACACAGAAACTGAAGCAGGCTCCAGGCTCTGAGCTGTCAGCACAGAGCCTGACGCGGGGCTCGAACTCACGAACTGTGAGATCATGACCTGAGCCGAAGTCAGATGCTTAGCCGACTGAGCAGCCCAGGCGTTCCTGAAATAGGTTTTAAAGCAACAATGAAATGACACTGACAAAAATGGTTTCCTGCACAAAACCTGGAAGGTCCGGCTGGGGTCCGGTCAGAGCCATAGAGGGAGACAACTTTACTGGGGAGAGGAATCCGGAGAAGTAGCCAGTCCTCTGGATAAGAAAAGGCAGGTCAGCATCACTTTTGCCTTTGGAATAAATCCGCCACCAGGAATAGCAAGAATATAAGATGGAAAAAGAGCCACTGGGATGAAAAGAAAAATAATGCTTGTTTCTAAGAATGCTGCTGCTTTGTTTTATGAACTCGTCTATTTGTTTTGGCTGCAACTAAACTCAAGAATGTTTTCTGCATATTTTACAGCATAGTTTATAGACATCAAAGGAACAATCTCTCCTTTCATCATTATTTACACATAAAAATAATGCAATTTGTGGTGCATGGAACATGTTACTTCTTAAAAAGCTCTCGAGTCTAATTTATTAATTGCTTGAGATTTAAAGTTAAACAAGGGTGAGATGCAAATCACATGTTACTCTGAAATATTGTACCACCAAATCTTGTTTTATTAATGAGGTGGTGAGCAACCCATATGAATATTTATTTAGGTGGTTAGAGGGCTTTATGAAGAATCCTGGAGCAAGTGACAGAGACATAAAAGCAAGAGCGCTCTGCTTCTCTTGAAGAAAATGGGGGCTGTTGCTTTGTTTTTAATTCCACTTTTTCCTCTGTGCTTCCAACATTAAAGCATTCCTGTAACCCACCAACCACCCCAGATCTCTTTCGCTCCAAATCTTTGGTTTCAGCTGCTACTTCTGTACTGTGGTAGCAACAGCCTCCTGGTGACAACCTGAAAGTGACATTCAGTCTTTCCTGACGGCTCGATGGCATAGCATTAGTTGTTTTTTTCCCCCAATTATATGCATTTGGAAAACACAATACACTTACAAAAACCAGATTTATTTTTGATTCTCTTACTGATTTTGATTTAGTTCCTTAAATATCTGTTAAAGCTATCAATTAACTCTCCACATCCTATGGTTCCTCACACAACAAATTCCCTAAACACACACACACACACACACACACACACACACACACACACACGGCAGAATGAGCCAGGCCTGTCTTAAATTTTGTTCCATGATTTATAAGGCACATTTATGCAGAATGAACTATCATGATACTACCATTTATTCACAGACACACTCTTTTCTCACTAAGAATATGTAATGATATTTACATGCTGGGAAATATACATGTATGTACACTCGTTCTATCTTCTATACACACCAACACACACACACAAATACATACACTCGCATACATATATATCCACTCCGTGTCCTTGTGTGAAAAGCCACCCAAATCTCAACCTATACCTGTCAACATGGGATTAAAAACAGACTCGGACAAACTTAGGAAGTCGGGTGTTACACTTCTGTAGCAACAAAGACGATGGTGCCCAAGGTCACACCAGGCACTGGGACCCAGGGGCTCTTCCTCCCACCTGCCTAGCCTCCTCCCTGGTCACTGCAGTCTCCCTCACAGCTGCCCACCCTGCCCCAGCTCTATGCCCCATGCCCCGAAATACTCTGTAGTTCTCTGACCCTCCTTCCTGCTCCAAATACCACTTCCTAGTCCTACAAATGAGATGATCTCATCTAACTGCTGGGAAGAAAGTCTGATTAAACAATCTCACATTAGAGCGTGAACAAATTCAAGGGCTTTTTTAGTATGTTAACACACCAAGGATGTCTGCATCTTTTTAAAAAAAGTTTTTTTTTTTTTTTTTTAACATTTATTTGTTTTTGAGAGGCAGAGCGTGAGCAGGCAAGGGGCGGAGAGAGAGCGAGACACAAAATCCTAAGCAGGCTCCAGGCTCTGAGCTGTCTGCACAGAGCCCAACACAGGGCTCGAACTCATGAACCAGGAGATCATGACTTGAGCTGAAGTCGACTGCTTAACTGACTGAGCCACCCAGGTGTCCCAAGGATATCTGCATCTTAAATGAGAAGTTTGCTGAGGCACCTGGGTGGCTCAGTTGGTTAAGTGGCTGACTTCAGCTCAGGTCATGATCTTGCAGTTGGTGAGTTAAAGCCCTACACTGGGCTCTGTGATGACAGCTCAGAGCCTGGAGCCTGCTTCAGATTCTCTGTCTCTCTTTCCCTGCCCTTCCCCACCTATGCTCTGTCTCTCAAAAATGAATAAGTGTTAAAAATTTTAACAAAAGAGGAGTTTGCCAACCCAAAGCTTTAGATATTTAACTATTTTGTTGTTGTTGTTGTTTTGTTTTGTTTGGCGTGTGTGTGTGTATCCCTACTTCTTTTAAATGCGAGGTTGGGGATGATATGTTTAAAACTGCCTTTAAAAAAAAAACCAATAGGTTCAAAATTTAGCATTTAAAAATGAGAGATCATATTCTTTCAATCAACTAGGTCTTATTTTGGGGGTGCCCACTAATGTGGGTACTATGCAGAATCCAGAAAGAATGAAAGAATCAGTAACTGTTGAGAGCTTCATGAAAGTAACAGGTCCCCAGGGAGGGGCAGTGAGAAAGGCTTCCTGGAGGAGGCAGGTGGGACCCTGAGATGGCCTTGCTAATATCTGACAACTCTGAGGAGTGGAGGAGAGGCCGCAGCAGTGAGGAAGCAGGTACACAGTGTGAATGAAGGCTCGACGGAGGCGCTGACATGGACTTGTGAGCAGGGAGACCAGTTGGCTAGAACAGAATGTACATGTTGAGAAATACTGACAAATCTGGATGGGCTTCGAAAGCCTGGCAGAAGATCTGGATCTTGCTTTAGAAGCAACCTTCTACATTTGGGCTAGTAACGTGATCTTCTAATAAATTAAAACATCATCCAAGTACAGAAAATGAAAAATTAAAAGTCCCATCCCCCCAAATGGCCACTTAGGCCATCTTGAGACCCACTGGAGCAAATTTAAATCTATGCAACAGTCTTTTCACACACTGCACATTAGCAATCTTGTCTCATATCCCACAGAGATCTTCTTCATTCTTTTAAAATGGCCTTGTAGTGTTCCTTGGTGTGGATGTGCGTACCATAGTTCATGGTTTTCCCTAGCTTTTCACTCAAGGAATGTTACAAAGATAGTGCCTATCTTCACAGGTAAGTCCAGGGGACGACTTCCTACCCGCGGAACTACTCAGCCAAAGGCGACGTGCTTGTAACATGGCTGCCTTCCAAGGAGGCGGCACCCATCTCTGCTCCCACAACTGCACATGATCGGGTATTTTTTCAAATTCAAAATTTATGCCTGTCAAGTGGCAGCCAAGCTCTTCAAAACTTAGTTTTGATTTACATTTCTTTAATTATGAATGAGAATTAGCATATTTTTCACAGGGTTGCTGGATATTGAATTCTGGGTCCACAGCCTTTGCTTTTTTTCAGTTCACTGGCGTGTTAGTCTTTTCCTATTGATTTTCGGGCACCCTTTGTAAAGCAGGGAAATTGGCGATTTAAGATTTCTCTGGCAGCGCTCTTCATACTGGACTGAGCTGAGAGACTTTTGGCAGGGACACCAGCTGAGAGGAGGCTGGTTTAAATCAAGTGCAAGTTGAGAAGGGCTCTGAGTCAGGGTCAGAGCAGAGGCATAAGAAATATATTCTAGGATTCTGGTGATAGACTTGAGATAAATTGGGATGAAGCAAAAGAAAGGACAAGGATGAGCCCAAGATTTCTAAAAGGAAACAGAGAGACTGGGGGAAACCCTGATAGACTAAAGAAGAGCCAGTGTGGAAGGGAAGGTGATAATTCAATGTTGTAGCTACTGAGTTTGAAATAGGAGTGTATTCTCTAAATGAAGCTGATTTACAGGCGGTGTGAGATACAGGACAACTGGAATGAGGCTGAGGCTTCTGGGAAGCATCCCTGTAGAAGTGACAGCTGCAGTCACACAGGAGATGAGCTCACGGTGGACGGGAGAAGCAGCAGCAGAGCCTGGGACACAGACTCGGGGACTACCCACAGGGAGGCAGAGAGACCAGCAGAGGAAACAAGTAGAGAAGTACTGTACAAACCAAGAGAAGAGTGAGTTTCCAGAGCAGCAGTTAGCCAACTATGGCCAACAGGCCAAATCTGTCACCCAGTCTGTTTTTGTAAATAAAGTTTTATTGGGACACAGCCATGCCCATTTGTTGATATTGTCTAAGGCTGCTTTCACACCATGAAAGCAAGAGCTGAAGAGCAGCAACAGAGATCTTATGGCCCGCAAAGCCTAAAATATTTACTATCTGGCCCTCTACAGAAAAAGTTTGCCAACCTCTCTGATCTGGAAGGAAAACTGTTGGTCAATATAGTCAAGGGCTACATGGAGTTAGTGGATGATTAGGAATGTGAAGACACCACTGAATTTAGAGAAGAGGTAATAGGTCACTTTGTAAACTTCCCGTATTATGTTGGGATTAGAAAAGGGACTCCGAGGGAACATTGGGAAGAGCTGAGTCATATAGCACATGTCCACAGAAGTGGAGCAGGTGGCTGGCTGGCAGCAAGGAAGAGCAGCAAGACCTTGTTTTAAGAAGGCTGAGCAGCCCCACGCGCATGGGGACTAAGAGCTGGAAGTTGGTTTCATCAAGAAAGTAGGGGAAAAGGAACTCTTGTAGCAGCAGTCTTCTAGTAAATATTTAATAACTGGCTCTCAAAAAGTCTTTGTAGCAGTGTGCATGGATTTCCAGGGCTTGCATATTCCAGCTGGCAGAATTCCTAACAGTGTAACAATCGGCTCGCTGCAGCCAATACAAGCCTGGGCCAGCGCACCCCAACTGGGTGTTGCCGTCACCCAGGCTGACGGTGGGCGAGAAAGTATAGGACGCCATGCGCAACAAGTTGAATTTTTTTAAATGGCGTATTTTTACATTTATTATTATTTTTTTATGTTTATTTCTTTTTGTGAGAGAGAGAGAGAGAGAGAGAGAGAGAGAACAAGCAGGGAAGGGGCAGAGAGAGAGGGAGACACAGAATCCAAAGCAGGCTCCAGGCTCTGAGTTGTCAGCACTGAGCCCAATAAGGGGGTCGAACCCACAAACCATGAGATCGTGACCTGAGCTGACGTTGGATGTTTAACCTACTGAGCCACCCAGGTGCCCCAATAAGCTGAATTCTTTAGGAACAAATCCTGAGAAGCACGAGATAGTATTATGATTTGTAAAGGGAAGAGGCACAAATTTCACTACTGATAAGTGGTAAAAGAGGGGTTTATCAAGAGTCACCTGAGAGTCAACAGAAACCCAGGTTCTTGGCTTGAGAAAGAGAGAGAGAGAAAGAGAGAGAGAGAGAGAGAGAAGGAGAGAGAGATAGGGCAAACAGCCAATTAAAGCAAGGCATCACAAAATTATTTAACATAACGAATATATGAAATCACGATCAAGTCTTCTAACAATTAAACTTCTTTCTAACCCAGTCCTTCTGAATATACCCATGTATGTGAATATATAAATAATTATGTGTATATACACATATGTATACACATAGTAATCATTCAGTAATTTTGATTGTGGAGGCTTACAGTTAATGTATTTCAGTGCTTATTATGTTCATCACACTGATTTTGGAATAGTTTCTGATATAGTTCAGAGTTATTAAGGATTAAAATAGTTCTAAATAGGGGTGCCTGGGTGGCTCAGTCAGTTAAGCATCTGACTTCGGCTCAGGTCATGATCTCAGGTCAGTGAGTTCAAGCCCTGCGTCTGCCTCTGTGCTAACAGCTCAGAGCCTGGAGCCTGCTTCGGATTCTGTGTCTCCTTCTCTTTGTGACCCTCCACTGCTCACGCTGCATCTCTCTCTCTCTCTCTCTCTCTCTTTCAGAAATAAATAAAACATTTAAAAAAATTAAAAAAAAAGTTTTTCAAACTATAAAGAAATGATGCAGATATACTCCGATATTTGATTCACCAAAGTAACTCATATTTTGGACCATGCAGTAATAAAATTCATGTAGTGACTTCCAGAGTTTACCCAGCCCATGGAAGAGGAATCTGTCTTCACCTGTGTTCTTGGCACTGCTCTCAGTCATTCACGTGGCCCCTCATCGAACCCTAATTGATCACTTAGTATATACAAGGCTGTGTCCCAGAGGCAGAAAGTATTTTTCATAATGCTTGAAGGTTTTGTCTACTGAACAAACAATCTTCAATCAGTCTTTAAATAAAATAAAATTTTGCCAGAGAATGGAGCTTAAGGAAAGGTATGGGATAAACTACTTTGGGGGTGGGGGAGAAGGTCCATTTCTTCTCTGCTCATTTATTGTTACTGCTTCTTCTTGCTCTAGGAAGCGAGGTCATAATTCACTACCACACCGTACCCAATTATCTTCCAGAGCGTTCTTCCTGGAAAATGGCACTTAGGGTTTCTGCTAGTATGACTGAATGGCTCTGTCTTCCTTTCTGAGTGTGCAGGCAAGCCTTCTTGGGTGGGATGGAAAATACATTTCTATTCTTAGCATTATTAATTCTAATTCAGGAGGGCACAAAGAAAATGCCACTTCCCCCCTGTGCCCTTAGGACATGCATGTAGGGGAGACAAGAATTAAATAATGAACAGGCTTCCAAACAAAGCCATTTGATGCTAGGCACTGAGATTTCTTTCTGTTTCTCAATGCTCCTAAAACCCCACAATGAGGTTTGTAATTTTATTCTTTGGGAAATGGATTCCTGTAAGCTTTTAGCACAGTGAGAATTGCCCAATCTTATGAAATATTCTCTTTTCCCCCCTCAAGCCCTTCTGGTAATACAGACCAGATTTCTAGATCTCCTACTGGCGGCCGACCTTTTCTCGTGAACTTCAGTCAGTGGCCAAGGGAGAGAAGCATCAGTGCTTTAAAATCTCTTTTCTATGCCTGCAAGCAAAAATTTTACAACATTTCTCCTTGATATGAAATCTCTGCTTGGACATCTGGCTTCACAGTGAGGAACTTTCAATACTCCAGCTTCAAAGAAAGGGCTTAGCCCTGGTGGGGCAGTGATGCCAGAAGAATGTTCCACAGTCTTTCTATAGAACTATTTCTAACAATTTCCCCCAATGAGCTTCTGTGAGTTCAGTGGATATTGCTAACTACCCTTTAGATAACTTTGTTTTGGGGGGAGCCTTTGGGAGCCTTGCCCTGGAGTATGCAAATTACCCTCTCAGAAAATATATGCAAGGTGCAGGGTGTTTTATTTGAATCTGCCTAATCAGGCAAAACATGTCACTGTTATCACAAGATCGAAGTTATTTATGCATATCTGCTCTACCACCCCCAAAATATTTACAAGCTTGCTGCCATCAATCAGACAACATGAGAACAAATTGGCATTATTCATGCTTAGAGCCTGGATGTATGAGGCGGTACCGTTCATTCATTCAGCATATTTCAGGCACTTCCCCTGGTCCAAATGGTGCAGCAAGTGCCCGTTCTCAGAAGCTCAGAGTCTAGTTGGTAAGAAAGAGAATGAATCAAAAGACAAGCTTTGCAACCTCTGAGCTGCAATCCTGAAATTCAAAAATCCTCCGGAAACCACAAATTATGTTTGAGAGGTCACGGCTAAACTTGTGAGACAAGAAAACCTGCCCTATGTTGTGAGGGTCCCTAGCCTCTATCTGCCCCATTTGTTATCCTGGCAAGTTTCACTGCGCACTTGCGTGTCTGGCTGCAGCAGGCCCGTCCCGACCCCACCGGGGATAAAAGACAAGCTTTGTATCACCTTCCTGGAGTCTGCAGACCCTGGTTGCAAAACCTACCCAACATCAAGGTTTCGGATAAAAGGCTGTGGACGAGTGTCACAGTGCAGCAGAAACCTCACTGGAGGTGTGGCCGATGCTGGCGTGAGCTTCCTACTCTGACCCTTCCCAGAAAAGATGACATTTAAATCTTAAAAGGAAAGGAACTCACACAGGGTTCCTGGGATCACAGAGAGCTCTTCACGAATGCTGAGGGATGTTTGATGCGGGGGACAAAGGGCAACATCTAGACAGGAAGCTCTCCAAGTTTTTGGTCTCTGGGCCCCTTTACGCCTTTCAAAATTCAGAATCCCAAAGAGGTTTTGTTTATGTGTGTTCTATCTGTTGATATTTACCATGTTAGAAATTAAAATTAAGGAACATTAAAATATGTGTGTACAAATTCATTTTAAAATAAGTCATAAATACATTATGTGTGACCATAAATATATCTAATAACATATGGCTATTTTCCAAGGCAAAAAAAAAAATAGTGAGGAGAGCAGCTATGCTTTCCTTTTTTCCAAATCTTTTTAATGTCTGGCTTAATGGAAGGTGGCTGGATTCTCATATCTGCTTCTGCATTCAATTTTTATTTTTAAAATTTTTTTTAGTTTTGTGTGTGAGAGAGAGAGAGAAAGAGAGGGAGGGAGGATCAGGGAGAGGGGGACAGAGGATTTGAAGCAGACTCCAGGCTCTGAGCTGTCAGCAGAGCCTGGTGCAAGGCTCGAACTCACAAACTGCAAGATCATGACCTGAGCCAAAGTCAGACACTCAACCAACTGAGCCACCCAGACGTGCCCTGCATTTAATCTCTTGCAGTGGGTTGCTCTGAAGTATAAGAAGACAAGCTAGTCTCCCACAAATAACCAATTAGAAAAGGAAGGATCATTGTTTTTGAGAGAGAGAGCATGACAGGAGAGGGGCAGAGAGAGAGAGAGAGAGAGAGAGAGAGAGAGAGAGAGAGAGAATCCCAAGCAAGCTTCATACTGCCAGCACGGAAATTAAGAGTCAGATGCTTAACTGACTGAGGCACCAGGTGTACCAAGAAGGAGTATTTTAGTAGCCTTTGCATATGACTGTGGATAGTCCTCCAGACGACATCAAAACTTGACAAGTGGCAGATTCTTTTATGTGTGTGTGTGTGTGTGTGTGTATAAGTTTATTTATTTATTTTGAGAGAGACAGAGATAGTGCAAGTGGGGGAGGGCCAGAGAAAGAGGGAGAGAGAAAATCCCAAGCAAGCTCTGCACTGTCAGCACGGAGCCCGACGTAGGGCTCGAGCTCACGAAATTGTGAGATCATGACCTGAGCCCGAAACCGAGAGTTGGGCGCTTAACCAACTGAGCCACCCAGGTGCCCTGACAAGTGGCAGACTCTTAAAAGTCAGTTGCACTATGCCATTTGAAACTCTTACTGTTGAACTCCGCACACCGCTACATTAACATCCTGTGTTCTCTTGTGCGCTCTGTGAGGATCTTGTACCCACATGCGATCTGGTGACACCAGGTACTGGTCATTTGGAAAACACTGGTTCAGTGCGTTACATACATCTTCCAAATGCTGATACGCTTCATTATATTTCTCCCCCTTTCTCCCCATTCACATCATTAGTAATGCCACTGACCTCATCAGAAAAGTCTTTACGTACCGGGAAGCTGTCAAACTTACAGTGCTGGTACCGGTTTTCCAAATTTCTGATTTTTGCTTGAAAGCTCAAATTTTATCATTAGTGACAATGTAGTCAGTGGCTGTCCTTGAAGTGCCAGGTTGACTTCCTTCCTTTTCAAGAACACCTCTGCCAGATAGTCAAATCTGAATAAGCACCGTTTGCCTGTCAATCGTTCCTTCCAAGCGCCTAGAGTTCAGCTCACACTCAGACAAATGCAGAACTGCTTTTCCCCGAGACGCCCGCCCTGCTTCAGTATGCAGCATACTTTGTGCGTACTTCCTATTAATATTAAAAAGATGTGTTCTCAAGGGCTGAGATTTAATAGGATTAATATACTTTATGGCTTCCTTTTTTTTTTTTTTTTTTGGAGCACATGTGTGTGGTGGTGAAGAAAATCATCATGACAGTTTAGTGACAATGTTGCGTTTTGTGCTAAGGCACCAGCAGTTTTATCCACTGCTGGTTGTAAACCATCAGTGCAAATGTGAACACAGTGAAAAAGGCAAATGATGTCTTAGGATTAGTATGAAAATGGTTTTGACCTCGTGGAGGTCCTAAAGAGGTAGCCGGGACCCAGGGGTCTGAGGACACCCTGAAAACCGCTGATTTGGATCATGAAGTGTTTTATATGCCATGCTGGTAAGTATAGACTTTATCCTGCAGGCAATGGAGAGCCAAGGATAGATTTTAAGTAGCAAACCGCATGCTCCTATTTGTGTTTTCAAAAGGTTACCTTATGGACAGGGTGGGGGGTGGGATGGATGTGAGAGGGCTGAATTACTGGCAGTGGTTCACACAGGAGGGACTGTGATTGGCAAGGAAAAGATGACGGTTGGATGAAGAAGGTAGGAACTAGTGTTTGCGGAATGAGGTAGGGCTGCAGACTTCCAGCAACTGACTTCAGAGAGGTGAGGGAGGGGAAGGGTTCCTTTAAGGGGACTTCCAGAATCTGATGTGAGTGACTGGGTGTTGGTACTTTAATTCAGATTATTGACACAAGAAGAAGAGGTTAGGGGCAACACAAGAGTTAGCCGAAGCTAAGTTCAGTTTACAGGATGTCTAGTTTGAGCAGCCTAATGGGTTGTCCAAGTGAAAACGTGCCAGGGTAGTTGGAAGTTTGGATTGAGAGGGGTACTGGGTAGCTCAGTTGGTTAAGCGTCGGACACTTGGGTTGGGATGAGGTCATGATCTCACGGTTTGTGAGTTTGAGCCCCATGTGGGGTTCTGCACTGACAGTGTGGAGCCTGCTTGGGATTCTCCCTCTCCCTCTCTCTCTTTACTCCTTTCTCTCCTTCCCTTGTTCTCTGCCCCTCCCCTGCTCATGCTCTCTCTCTTCAAATAAAGGAATAAACTTAAAAAAAAGAGTCTGGATTGAGAGCTCAGCAAAAAGTCTAGGTGGTGATGAAGATTCAAAATTCGTTTGCATGGAAACTACATAGATGGAAGGGTGTTACTGTCCAGGATACGTACAGAGGAAACAGAAGAGGTCTTGCCTAATGCCAATATGTGAGTGCTAAAAAGAGGAAGAGGAGATAAGGAATGGGAGTGGGAAAGAGGGTTTTGGAATGAGAGACGAACTAGGAATGGATTGCCAGGGAGCTGAGGGAGAGTTTAGAGACTGTTTACGTGGGAGATTAAATCACTGTTCATAGATGTTCATGGACTCTTTCTAGAGCGATTCTATAATTTCCCTGCCCCACTGATGTGGATGAAAATGAGGTTGTGGCCACAGGGATGTTTCTTCCTACTCATCATTTTGTACTCCTCATAATTCACCAGGAAGAGGATATCCTAGTTTAGGGGATTGTGCAGACATATAAAGCAGGCCTGAACTCATTCCAATGCCTGGAGTCAAATGCAGCCAATCAACAGCCTGAATCCAAGCCAGCACTGTTTGTTATGCAGCATTATTGTAGCAACAGCTGACTAACACAGGTTCCTTGTTAAATGTTATTATAAAGGAGTCAAACAGGCTTCTAAGATCAAATAGTAGATTTTACAACACAAAGGAAGTAAGCAAATAAATGCTTACTGAAAAAAATGCACTGAAGCACTGAAATAGGATAGTAAGGTAAACAATACACACAAAAAACAAAACTCTCAAACGCCTGTTAGAAACATGATTCTGGAGCATACAGGAGGATTGCATCATGTTACAACTTCCCTATCTGCCAATGTCCCCCAAATCATTATTCGTTATGAGTTAAGAAAATCCTGAGAAATCTCATTAATATCATCAAATCTGGAGGAAAAAAAAGATACCTAAATAGGAGAGGGCATCTGATGTCACTCTGGGGTTTGAATTATCCCAGTTTGGTGTGGATCCCTGAAGTCCTGACCCCTTCACTTTTCTGGGAGAGAGAGAGCCTTGATATTTACCCATTTTTCCCTCCGTCCATCTCCTTTTCTCACAGTCCAAACTGAGAGAATTCAAATCCCACAGGGACATCAAATGCCTTCTCCCATTTAGGTAGTATGAACCCCAACCAGACTACACACACATCTCCCTGCTCTTCTTTTCCCTTCACTCAGGTTAGAGAAAATGCAGACGCCACAAATAAATTTTACTTCCAGAGAGGGGAGAGCCACTAGGCTTCTGAAACATATATTGAATATTTAACAGGTAGAGGTATTCTGGTTAATAACTGAATTTATTCTAGTTAATCTATCAAACAACAAAAATGAAGAGAGACTTCTTCAGGAATCTCTCAAAAAAAGAAAATCATTTACATGAGGCAAAACCTGGTCTGCCCAGCCTTCTCCACAGCGACATTAAATGCTAGGTGAGCAATGGTCATTGTCTCCGTGGGAAAACATATGAACAAGAACATGGTGCCCATTTAACGTGTCATTCAAACATAAAGGTTAATCGGCAGACATTCTTAAACATGAACAATTCAGAGATGATAGTACCATGACTTGGTACTAATGACTTGGCAAAAATGACTTGGCCATGAATTCTAGCCACTTAAGAACCAAATCAAAGTTTCAAACTTGAGAAACGGAGTCATTGTGGTAAAAGGTCTAGTGGTTATGCACCACATCTATTTAAGGACAGCATGAGTATTAAACTAGAGACTATGGTTATGGACAAATTGTGAATATCACAAACTGGACAGTGTAAAAATAATACCAGCACCCTGAGAGAAGGCAGAAAGGAGGGGTTTTAGGAGGAAGTCTGAATGTACTAATGTACTCATTTTTCAACCCAATATCAAATTCTGTCCAGAAGTCCAACAATTCCTTCTTTTGACTCTAGTTCCTTTCATCTGTTGAACTGAAGTAAAATTAACTTAAGAGATCTTTCTAAACCAAACAGAAATACAGAATCTGTAGTATTATCTCATTTTGTGACTCTATTTGGCTTTCCTTTTCATTTTTTCCTTATATGTAGGATACCTGAAATCATGCTTACCTTAATGCTATGATGGTTATTTCTTTTTTTTAAAATTAATTAATTTATTTTGAGAGGCGAGGGGAGGAAAGGGCAGGGAGAGGGAGAGGGAGAGGGAGAATCCGAAGCAGGCTCTGTGCTGTCAGCACAGGGCCCGATGTTGGACTCAATCTCACCAACTGTGAGATCCTAACCTGAGCCAAGATCAAGAGTCAGATACTTAACTGATTGAACCACCCAGGCACCCCGTAAACCACATTTCCATTGAAAACTATCTTGTAAACATTTTCAATATCCCTAAATGTGCTTCTCCAACTCTGTTTTCAATATTGCATAGTTTTTAGTTCATGTCCTATGGCAAAAAAAATACTGAACAGAAATAGGAAATGCTAGTATTGTGGGTGCCTAGCATGTAACAGGACCTTGATAAATAGTTATTGGATAAATGAATGAATGAATACTAGAATGAACACCTTTTTGGATAGCTAAAGTTCACTGTGACCCTTTAACTTCCACTTTAGGGCAGTTTCTGGAAATGGGTCAAAAGTTGGGCATGTCTCTCAGGCAATTTAATAATGATGGGTATTGCCAAATTATTCTCCAGAAGTACTTAATCAGGTTATACTATACCACTCTGGTGGCCTTTATAAGTGGATTTTAGTAGACTACTTTATACCCTAACTTTTCTCCAAGGAATCACTTTAATAAAAGGTCTCTTGCTCCACAGAGACATTCTGGCCAGCTCTGGGAGGGTGAGAACCAGATTTTCTCTCCATCCTCATCCCTGCCCACCAGCTTGAGAGCTCAGCTCATTCCCAACCCGGAAAGTGGGCTGCAGTACATTTCATACTTAGGGTGCTCACTCCTTATACAGCACTCTCTGATTCTAATCTTTCAACAGTAATATTTAGTATCACAAAATATTAGGTGCACACTAGTTTGTTTTAATATACATGCAGACAAATACATTTGTTTTCAGAAAACCAAATACAAGCTTCATGGTGACTGTGCCTCTCTGTGAGTATTCGTATCTATCTGTGGATCTACAGGTATAAAAGACTCAACTAAAATTAGAGTGTCCGAATCAAACAACTGCTTCAGAAGTGCTAATACTATTCAGGCAGACAGAAAATTGAAGCTACCTGGGGTCATTGTGCACTTGGCTAATGACTGGCTTTCATGGACAGAATGTAGAGACTGGGGCATGTATAATCGTTCATGGCTAGGCCTTTCAAGTCAGGAAGACTGTGACTTGAACCTGGCTCTGACATCTGCCTAGTAGTATGAACTTGGGCTGGTTACATAACCTCAGAGCCTCAGTTTTTGCACTTGTAAGATGGGTATGTTAGAAATATCTTCCTTATAGGGGCGCCTGGGTGGCTTAGTTGGTTAAGCGTCTGACTTCACCTCAGGTCATGATCTCACGGTTTGTGAGTTCAAGCCCCGTGTTGGGCTCTGTGCTGACAGCTCAGAGCCTAGAGCCTGCTTCTGATTCTGTGTCTCCCCCTCTTTCTGTCCCTCCCCACTCACACTCTGTCTCTCTCTCAAATATAAATAAATTTCAAAAAATTAAAAAAGAGAGAAATACCTTCCTTATAAAGATTACTATAAGGCTTACGTGAGATAATGGTACTGGTGATGAATAAAAATGTCTGGCAGAATGCCTGGTACATAGTACATGTTAAGTAAGTATTAGCTATTATTCCTTTTATTTTTTTGTGACATAGTCTGGAAAAAAAAAAAGTAAGGCAAGGAGTGCTAATGAATTATTTATCTTAAGTAGGTTAGTAAAACAAACCCACAAATGTCATTCATTTTACACATAATCTAATTGAGTCAATCAAAAGTGAACTGTAGCTCATCTACATTATAATTTTAGTTATTTTCAGGTACCTGTGTTCTGGAGGTAATTAATATCACATGATATATAATTTAATATAATATGATGTGTGTACTTATATGCTACCATCTTTTGATTTCAGTCTTTAAGAACTGACACTTTTTTGGCAATTAGGATCACAATGTTTTTCCATTTTGACAGGTAAATGGATTAAAACTGCAAACATACTTAAAAATAGGCAGTTGTACTAATGATACTGCTTTCAAGATTTTTTTTTTAATCTTAAGAAACAGTACTAGAAACTATGCTGTTATGGAGTGAATTTATATTTTCCCTTTCTGTGTACATTTGGATTCAACTATTTATTTAAAATTTGGAACTTAGCCACCATATGGTATTTGGACATCAAGTTGAAAAGAAATTCACTTAAAATGAAATTTGTAGGGCAGTCTGGGTGGCTCAGTCAATTAAGCGTCTGACTCTTGATTTTGGCTAAGAGGTCATGATCTCACAGTTCCTGAGACTGAGCTCTGTGTCGGGCTCTGGGCTGATGGCACAGAGCCTGCTTGGGATTCTCTCTGTCTCCCCACCTCTCTCTCTGCCCCTCACCTGCTCATGTGTGCACATTCACTCTCTCTCCCTCCCAAAATACATAAATAAACTTAAAAAAATGAAATTTTTATACAACTAAAAGAGTTTACAAAGTATTCAATTTGAAAGTGAAACAGTCATACAGATCAATGAGTATTTCCTATGCATTTATAAATGAGAAGAGCTTCAAAGATTTTTTTCAATTACCAGAATATAAAAAAAGAAAACTTTTTTGTCTCCTGTCACATGGAGGGGAAAAAAGCTCACTGATGACAATATAGAGGGGAAATCTCATTAAGAACAAAATAAAATAAGTCTTCACCTCTAAAGTGAGGAGGCTGGATGTAATGGCCTCCAAGATTTTGTCCATATGTGAAGGGTTTGTTTTTTTAAAAATTCCATTCAGTGTTATCCAGGCTTACAGACTATATTTTAAAAAGCAACTTACATTAACACTAACTTTTCCATAATTTACCGATTGCCCACAATAGGCTATAGAAAAGAAACACAGAGGGGTTATGCAGAAAAGGGCAGCGATAAATCCCAAATGTTTCTTTTATTTTTCCTTGCTTTGTATGATTACTCAACATGCTTTAAGCATTGTTATAACAAAGTAAAATCACTGAAAAATAATCTTTTGCTGGAAATTCTTAGAAAAAAATTTTTTGTTCTCTTTTAAATCTTATTTATAAAGGTTTCCAGATGCTTATCCTCACAGATTAAGCACAGCATGATGTAGACACTTACAATAATATTCGCTGCTATGAAGCCAAGGGAAAAAAAAAACTACTTTGAGATCTAACTGCCTATCACCTAAAGAATCAGGGTCCAGGGAATTTTCTGTTGCTATTAAAGGCGTGATTCTCTGAAGCCATTTGGAAACAGCCTCGGTTCTCAGCAGCAACGCATCTACCCTGTACTATGTCGAAGCACATCAAATGGCTGGTGTTCCAGACCTCAAACAGGTTATTTCTCATTATGTGAATGCATAATGAAAGGATGTGGGCAAAGAATAGAATGTAAATTGGAAGCTGACTTCTGAATTTATTAGCCAGCAGTACTGGGCTAAAACCATCTTCCTAATATCAGGAGACAGTTCCAAAGTGGTTCTCAAGAGAAAGGACAGGGTATTTTTCAAATATTTGTTCAATGTGAATGGACGGGGCTTGCCAAAAATGACTTTTTATGCAGCCATGTGATCTCTTAGAGGGAAGTCGGCCTGAGTCACTGGATACATCAAAGGTAGAGTCCAGTGAATGGAATTACTGCAGGCTGTGTGAACGGGCCAGATACCTGCATTCATCTGCCCACTGCTGGGATTTCAGCCCTCCTTTTAATTACATTAAAGCAGCTGGTACCACTGGTTACTGAAGTCTTCAGATTACCTTGATTGCTTGGTCATTATCTCTAATCAGCTGCTTCTTCTCATCTTCAAACTTCTGTATAACGTCCTGGAGCCGTCTTTCCGCAGCAAGCTGCAGCCGGCTGTTCTCCTCTTTCAGAGAGGAAATGGTCGTCTGAAGTTCTGCTATGATCTAAAATGAAAACAGCATGCGAGAACTTCAAATTCTTCAGTGAGAGGCATCTATTTTATATGTATTTATGCTTAACAAAAGAGCAGATTTGGCAAAACTCTAATCCACAAACTAAATATTTTCAATTAACATATCGCACACTATAATGCATGAAATTCCACACAATAAAAGACTATAATAAAACTGTGAATGGTGAACAACTGCTGAACCAATTATATTTGGAAGACATTTCCACTATAACATTCCACAATATTTACTCATCAGAAGAAAGAACATCTGTGATCTCAAAAATATGAAAAGTGTCAGATTTTATTTCACTGAGAAACAGATTTATTAGAATGAAAAAAATAAAAAGCTATTTTGCCTTTCCTAATACTTGGAACTGTAATAACCAAAGAAAATAATGAACGGACCTCATTCTTTAGAGTTTCCCAGTTCTACACAACAGGTTTTGAGTGCTCACTAACGTTTGTGCATTGTGCTAAGTGCCTTAAATTCCTATGTCATTTACAAACATTATCGTCACCCATCCTTTATAAATGGAGAAACGGAGACACAGAAAATGGTTAAAATGTCACATTGCTGAAGATGACATCCAACCAAAAAGACAGGCAGGACTTGAACCACACAGTCAGATCAATTGCCGTACTAATTGGTTCTTCTAAGTAGCCTTTGTTTTTCTTTTTAACAAGGTTTTGGTATGAAAGATAACCTTATTATGACATAGTTTGAAGTGAGTTGCCTTTTCCCTAACCTATAGGTATCCATGAAACTTTATTCAGAAAGTTTAATCTCCTCATTGGATAACTGGTTCTCTCCACAAATGGGTCCCCTCCAAGTTCTCCCAAATAATCATCTGATGAGGGACCTTTTTCGATGAGCTAACTGTGAATATCACTAGTGCTTCCTTGGGTTTGGATGTATCTATTTCCTACCAAATTCAATAGTGATGACTTTTTAGAAGCAGGAAATAGTTGTTTCTTCTCATTTAAAAAAAGGGAAAAGTTGAGTCCCAGCTTAGAATAGAAGGCTATTGGTTCTATGCGAGCAAGAATGGTTGGTGAGATACATTGGACAGATTAGTCACCTTCTTTGAGATTCAGTTTTTCCACCTAATACTTGATGACAAAAGTAGGGCACAGCATTATAAGGCAATAGATAGAAACTGTCTGGAGTCTCCCAGAAGCCAAGTCCTAGAGAAATGTCAGTTGTTATTATAGACATAAATAATAGCATATTTACAATAAAATATGGAGTATCTTCTGTTTTAGAGTGAGCAAACTCACTGTAACAAAGTTTAACATTTAGAATTTGTCAATAACCAAATGTAAAGACCATTGGGAAATACATGGCAAGATACATCATAGCAGTATGTTAATATTTTTAAATACAAACTTGAACCTTCTGCTATGAGTGCAGGAATTCATTTGCTGAGAATAAAGATGTTTTTCATCTGTTTTCTGAATTTTGATTAAATGTTGTTCTCACGCTGGCATCAATTCAATTAAGTCTCATAGCGCTTCTATGAAACAGGGAAGGTTAAATTCTTATAGTGAATGTCAAAAACTGAGGCACAGAATAATCAACTCACTTGCAGTCACAGAACAAGAGGAGCCAGAGATAAGAAAGAGCCAAATTTCCTTGGCCCAACATGAAACTTAAGATTGATATTTTATAAGAGCATGGAGCCAAATAGTAAAAATAACTCACTCTTTCAATGACTATTGGAGTGTTTCAAGTTCAGTAAACTACAACTTGGTAGAAGTAGTAAGCCTAATTCTATCATGTGTTCACTGTGTGTGTTCAGTGTATGTGTGTGTATGTGTGTAAGGTGCGTGTACGTATCTGTGTGTGCAAGTGTATACGTTTGATGTTATGCAGCCCTATCACATGTGTAGATTCATATATCCACTACCACAATCATGTAATATGTTTCTAAAGTGCAAAATAACTTTGTTTCTTTAAAAAACAGTACGATTAGATTAGCTTTTAATTGACCGAGACTAAAGACAAAAATATTTAAGAGGTCTTCAAATGACCGCAAGGGCATGAAACAAGGGTCTCTCATTTTCAGAAGCTTAATGACAGGAGCATATAAAAAAGAAATAAGTGCAGACTTTGGAAGACTATGAGCAAAGTCCAGGATGTTCTGAGGAGAGTGCGCTTGCTTTTGTGTGGAAAAGGAAACCTTGCATTCTTTGGGGGAATATTGAGATTCCTTGGAGGGAAGTAATGAGATTATCTTGGGAAAGTTATTTTAAAACCTTATGAAGATGATCTAGGGAGAATGTCAAAACCCTTCAGGTGAAACATGTTAGGTAGATGAGTAGATAAGTCGGTTGACAGACGTAACAGACAAGATAGATATGGGGAGGTGGTCAAAATGTGGACAATTTTTAAAACCAGAATTAAGATTTAAGATTGAGAAATAATACTAACTAGATTAATATCCTTCAGGTAAAGAACAAAACTCACTTGGTAGTAGACATACAGTAAAAGGCAATAGACTACATTCACCTTAGCTCAGTGCACATAACCAGCACTTAATATTTAAGTGGTGGAACTATAATCACAGTAAAAAAAATAATAATAATTACCTGGTAAATTATATTGAGATAATCTCACTTTTTCATTGAATAATAATGTAAGAAGTTTCTGAGAAAAATCAGAACTAATCTATGCAATCATGAACCCCACTAGTTTTGATTGAATCATAATTAAAAACCATAAAATGCAATGTCGCCACTCAACGGAATGTTTACCCTGTATTAGCTTCAGAGAAAGACAAGGATTCGAACATTTCCATGTGATATTAAAAGTTAATATTTTGGGAAGCAAAAGGAGAGCCATTTCAGGCTGCTGCTGTAAGCAACCTAACTCAAAAAAGCTGAAATAGTTAAATTACTGCTAAGTAGTTAACACGTGGCAAAAACGTTAGTGGTGTTCTTTAAGTATTAAAAATAGGATTCTGAATAGAGGTTAAGATTTCATCTTTAACTCACTCTGATGTTTTTCAGATTGTAGTATAGTTTGAGATTTTTATAAAATTCTTCTTCAAAATACAACAGACAGGGCCTCCTTGGGAAGATGTGGTGAACACTGAAGAGCTTCATAAACCAAGTGAAAGAAGGGCTCCTCGGCACCTTTGGCATTCTGGGTTGCTTTTCTGGGGCATGACATGAAGGCTGGGGGCACGTGGGACATGTGGACTATGACGAGGCATAATCCATGTCAGGTACATGTGAGCAGGTGAGAGCACTGGGGAGAGCCAGGCCCTTTGCAATGGGCAGGCTCCACTGGTATTCCAGCTCTAGACTCGTCTAAAACTCCCTTCCTTCTTGCAAAATGGCGCGCGCACACTCTCTCTCTTAGAAAAATGGCCACCAGGCGAGTCACTTGAGTGGGGACAACTGTGCTAATATTGAAAAGGCAAGGCTAATATGTAATATTAAGGCAAAAAGAACAAGTATGTGATTCTGATGGAGATTCCATTTGGGAGTGTGCCCAGAGATGAGGCAAACATTGCCATCATGGTGAACATTGGGAATCCCAGAAGGGGCACATTCCTGGGTATGTCAAGGGTTTAGGGTCCATGGTCCATTAGATCCTAAGAACTTGATAAACTCTCACAGACTAAGTAGCTTCTTGTACAGGGGGAAAATATTTACTTTCCAAATGTGACCTGATGATCTCCCGGGTATCAATGCATTTGTTATGAATGTATTCATCATATCACTTAAAAAAAGTTTGTTTTTTTCAGAAAGGGAGTTTTTAAAAATCTGATGAACAGTTAAGCAAACTTTGCTTCTGGAATTCTCATCTTATTTAAAACATTTTTTTTAATGTTTTTTATTTATTTTTGAGAGAGAGACAGCATGAGCAGGGGAGGGTCAGAGAGAGAGAGAGATACAGAATCCGAAGACAGGCTCCAGGCTCTGAGCTAGCTGTCAGCACAGAGCTGATGCTGGGCTCGAACCCATGACCTGAGCCGAAGTCGGACGCTTAACGACTGAGCCACCCAGGTGGCCCTGCAATTCTCATCTTAGATACGAGTTAGAGAGGCCAGAAAACTAACACCGGAAAACAGAAAAAGTCAATCTCTGGTTTTGTTTGCAATGTTCATTTTCAAATAATCTGTTTCCTTAAACTGACTGGATTATAGACCAATGTTTCTCAAATGCCGGTACAGAGATACAAATATACACATACATTTATAAACATATAAATATTTATGTGTATTTAGAGGTGGGCCAACAAAACATTATCAATGTAAGGTTGTCATCCTACCTTTTATGAGGAGGATGGACTGTCTTTTATTATGTTATTACACTCTTTCAAAGATTTTTTTCTTTTTTGGTGTTGCACTGCTCTTTGATGTATGAAATAATGGCTATGGGACAGGATAGCTTTATTAGTTGGGTTTTTAGCCTCCTCCTCCCCCTGCTGCTTCTTTGTACCTTTACTTGGGGAAATATGTAGCAACTCCCTCCCTCTCCAAATTTTGCAGGGAGATTTTGTCAATTCTTGAACACCCAAAAGTAAATTAAAAATGTCTTCTTGCTTCCCTATCCTTTTTATTCTTTGTTTCCTCCTTTCTTTTCTCTATTCCAATCTTAATACTGCTGCCATAGGAGTTAACAGTTATTCAATGCTTTACTGTGTACTAAGCACTCTGTACTAAGCACTTTTTTTGCATTACATTACTTAATACTTATAACTATCCTATGAGGTAAGTACTACTCCCTCATTTTACAAATGAGGAAACTGAATTCCAGAGAGTGCAGGTAACTCACTCAAGGTCCTGTATAGTAGGGCTGGTATTCAAATTTGGTTCTGACGGATTCCAAAGCTTAGGTTTTCTTCCACACTAACTTATGTTTAATTTGCTTTAATATGAACTAATCAGGCTTCCTCATACATTCCTTGAGATAAATACTCCCATTTACACTCTCATTATTTAAGCATTTTTAGTAGCTATCTTACATCTCACTTTCGGTCTGCCTCCCCCATTTAACGTAAAGCAAAATTAACAGGAATTGAGGGCATGGCACTTGAGGATTTTTCATGTTTTAGTCCAAACTTTAACTATTGTAGTAATAATGTTTCTCTGATTAGAAGAATCTTTGTCAGTGGGGTGCCTGGGTGGCTCAGTTGGTTAAGCATCCAACTTTGGTTCATATCATGATCTCATAGTTCGTGAATTCAAGCCCCGCGTTGGGCTGTCTGCTGTCAGAACAGAGCCCACTTAGGATCCTCAGTCTCCCTCTCTCGCGCCCCTCCCCCCAAAAAATATTTAAAGAAAAAAAAAAGAATCTTTCTCAGTGATTACAAAATGATATTTCCTCATGTTNTGTCCATCAACAGATGAATGGATCAAGAAGATGTGGTTTATCTATACCATGGAATACTACATGGCAATGAGAAACAATACTCCTCATCTTTTAAATAAACACATATAAGTCTTCACTTAGACAAAGACATTCTGCTTTCCAAATGGGATGTATATTACATGACATATGCACCTTTTAGAAATAACTGTATAATCTAAGAAATTTCATGATAGCTATCACCAGGGTTCTGCTATATTTAAAAATGGGAGGGACTGGGCCAGGCTGATGGCGTCAGGCTCTGAGCTTCTCCTCCCAAGTCAGATGCGGGCGGGGTCCTGGCTTAGTCACTTGCTGAGTCCTGTGACCTCACATCTCTGAGTCCGAGTCTCCTCAACTGGGAAAATGGAGCCAGTAATGGTTCCTAACCCCAGAGTTATCGTGGATGAACATGAATGAACACTGTGTCAAAATGGTCAGTGCCCTGTGTAAAATTTCTGATTTTATTACCAGTTTTTGTCATTGTGTTGCTCTTACCACCACTGTGTGGTAACTTATAAAATGGTACATAAATTTCAGTTCATGGCCACACATCACTGCGTAGATGCAAACATACTATGAAAATCTGATTTTGAAAATCATTAGATACGATGCCCACAAAAGTGAATGGCTTAACCTATCCGCCAATGCAATGAAAATCAGCACTTTTTATTCTAGAATTACTCATAAAACTAAGGAATGCTCGGGATTCCCTAAATGATATTATAGGATATTATTGTAACAACTGATGCAGAAAAATGATTTTAAGCGTCATAGGTCGAGTTGAGACAAGCATTCAGTTATTGGCCTTGTCTGAAAACGACCGTAGCAACAGCATGAAGCAAGATAGGAATGTAGGGACTTGTGATTCTTCTTTTCCCCCAAAGGAGTCAACGGTCGAGCAGCTAATTTAACCCAGAGCATTTCTCATCTTGAATTTTGTTGTTAAGCAGTCTTTAGGTGCAACTGAATGGAATATTGCAAAAAAAGTACAGATGGTATCAAAGTGCTTACATCACAAATGTAGGTGTGTATTTCCCGCCCTTGTGAAATATGTTGCAGCCTGGGCTTGTTCAAGCGCACAGGCTGGTTTTACAACATCTGACTCTCTGTGTGTGTGTGTGTGTGTGTGTGTGTGTGTGTGTTAGTTCAAATGGTTTGATATGCCTGACTTAAAAAGTCTTTTAATAAGACCCAAATATGAAGAGCATGTGTTATTGATCCATACACGCATCAAAAATAGGATATGAACCCATAAAAACACGGAAGGGGATGAAGTGCAACTCTAAGGTACAAATGCTCTTATGTGTAGGTTTCTTTTTTTGTTTGTTTCAGTTTTTTGTTTTTTTTTTCCTTTCAGCATTCTTACCTGTGAAGATTTGGCGAGCTTCTGAGTATATTCCTTCTCAATCTGCTTCAGCCTGCTGTTGGCCTGAAAGACACACGTACATGAACACACACANNNTCCTAAAAAAAAAAAAAAAAAAAACAAAAAAAAAAAAAAAAAAAAAATCCCTCCTGCCAATTATTAGACAAACACAGACTTCTGTGGAGAGAAAGAGAAAGGCAGAAGAGACAGAAATAGACCTAGCGAGGGTGTGAAGGCTCAGAGGGTGAAGTACGGAAAGGAGGAAGAATCAAAGGGAGAAGGGAAGGGAAACAAGGGGAGGGAAGAGGAGGGGGAGAAAGAGGAAAAGGTAAATTTCATCCTCTTTCCCACTCTTGGGGGATGAAAGAACGAGATGCTCCCGGACAGAGGCAGAGAGGAGATTTTGAGACTCACTCGCGAGAGACGGGAGCCCCCACTCTGCCTAACACACCAGAACTACTTTTTCAAAGTGACAAATATATCTAAGTCAAACAACGTCCACGTCCTGGAAGCAGGGTGGCCTTCCCTGAATAAGTCCCCTTTCCTGAGAACTCAGCTATCTCTTTGCCACCCAGGTTCCCATCCTTCGCAGGTGACCCGCTCGCCCGCCTCCAGAGGCCTCCTGCATCCTGCGCGCTGCACCTGCACAGTGACGCATGCGCGCCGGGCCTCTCTTCTCGTCCACTGTGCCAGCCAAGTAGGCCCTTCCCATCTGAGCTGCGTCCTTCGCTTCTAGAAAAGCCTTGGTCATTACTCTCAGAATTTCTGCTCTGTTCCCAGGTCCCTCTCTCCCTCTCTTTCCCTTCTCTCCCTCCCTTCCTCTCTCTCCCTCTCTTTCCCTCTCTCTCCCTCTCTTTCCCTCTCTCTCCCTCTCCCCCTCTCCCCCTCTTTTTCCTTCTCTCCCCCCTCCCTCTCTCTGACTCTCTCTCCCTCCCTCTCTCTCCCTCTCTTTCCCTCTCTCTCCCTCTCCCCCTCTTTTTCCTTCTCTCCCCCTCTCCCTCTCTCTGACTCTCTCTCCCTCCCTCTCTCTCCTTCTCTCTCTCCCCCTCTTTTTCCCTCTCTCCCCCTCTCCCTCTCTCTCTCTCCCTCCCTCTCTCTCTCTCCCTCTCTTTCCCTCTCTATCTCCCTCTCTCTCTCTCTCCCTGTCTTTCCCTCTCTCTCCCTCTCCACCCCCCCATCTGTCTCTACAGCTCTGACTGTTGGACTGCTCAGGATTATCGTCTCTTTCTTCTCATTATTTCTATTTTCCATTTCTTTGTCTTTTTGATCTTTCGCAGAGAGTGTTCAACTTTTCACTTTAAACTTTCTATTGGATTTAAAAGAAAAATTCTGCCATACTATTCACAGTTTCCAAGAGGATTGCTTTTGTTCTCTGAGTAGCAACATGAATCCTCTTTTTAAGATGAGGTAATGGAGGCACAGGGAGGTTAAGTAACTTGCCCAGCATCACACAGCTAGGAAGTGATGGAGCCACTTTAATCCCACACAGTAGAGCACATGGCATACCTCTCTCTGCTGAGGTTAGCAGATTCATAGATACTGCAGACATAGCTATATGCCTATACACACACAAAACATCTTTTTGCTCTGAGTGCCCGTGTTTTTTCCCGAGTTCCTTTTACCCATTTGCTTTGCCAACCAGTTTTGTCTATTTCTCCCTTTAGAAACTTTCTTCAGCTGTCTGCTGATCTTTCTTATTTAAAGTGAGGCCTCCATGGGCAGCTGGGTGGCTCAGTCTGTTAAGGCTTTGACTTTGGCTCAGGTCATGATCTCATGGTTGGTGAATTCAAGCCCTGAGTTGGGCTCTGTGCTGACAGCCCAGAGCCTAGAGCCTGTTTCAGATTCTGTGTCTGTCTCTCTCTCTGCCCCACCCCTACTCACGTTCTTTCTCTCTTTCAAAAATAAATAAACATCAAAAAAAGTAATAAAGTGAGGCCTCTAAAACAGGCGGACAAGGGATGCAGGGACACCAGGTCACGGGGTGGCTCAGGAGGGCCCGGGCTCTTCCACGCCCCTCTCTGACTGGACATTCATCTTGAACCATTTTGCCCACAGCTGCATCCTCCAGTGTCCCCCCTGACGTCCGAGATCCGGCTCCTAATGTCTGCAGAGGGGCGCCTACGTGTTCAGGATTTCGACTCTTGCCCAAACCTAAGTTCATGTCGCCCTCGGCAGCACCTGTGTCCGCTCTCTCACTCCATCTCTCCGGAGAGCAAACCAGGAGGGGGCTGGGGGGCAGAGGCAGACACGGAATATACTCATATGCTGCCCCCCTAATCCCCGTGTGACAGTATTTGCGGTGAGGCCTTTGGGAGTAATTAGGTTATGGGGTGGATTCCCCTTGTGGATGGGATTAATGCCCTTATAAGAAGCCAGAGAGCTTGCTTTCTCCTGCCCTGTGAGGGGGTGACAAGAAGATGGGGTGTGCAGCCCGGAAGAAGGCTCTCACCAGAACCCGATAATTCGCAGGCACCTGGATCTCAGGCTCCCAGCTTCCAAAATGATCGGGGGTGAATTTCTGTTCCTGGTAAGTCCCCCAGGGTACGGAGTTTTGTAATAGAACCTGAGCTAACACAACAGCCATGTGTTTTATGGACTTAAGGTCAAAAGCAATTCTTTAGAGTTTATTCCATCAATCTCTCTGCATCTACAGTCCCGCTCAGTACACTGGGTAGTAGTTTGGGTTTTTTCAGAATAGAGGGCATTTGACGATTACTCTTTTTTTCTCTTAAAGCCATGAAACTCTATTCTACTTCTGTAATTAACAAAGCCACTCTCCGTTACAGAACTAAGGCCACTCTGAATCTCGTGACGTTTATCTGCCTTGCCTCGCATTCCACCAATGTTTTTTTAAGTCACAAAATGCTTGATAAAGTATTTTTTGCTTATTTAACAGAGAGCTCTTAGCACGTGGCAGGCAGTGTGGCAAGTGCTCGACAAATACTCACTAGAAAATATAAAAATTACAGTGTCATAAAGATTAAGTGATTTTCCCTAAAAAAGCTGGAGTCAGAGGTGCTGGTTTGTGCAAGGCAGCCTGTGTCAGAACCCACGCACTCACATCAGTTCCTCTGCAACCTTCTAATTCATTCATCCATTCCGGGAAACTGGGATGAGGGCAGGGAGGAACACAGAAAACATCCCTCCCGACCTTTATGGAGAGTCTCTCCTGGCAAGTAAACAAAACAGCTTACAGACGTGATGGTATTTCAGGGGGTGGAAGCGTCGTGGGGAGGATGAAGCAGGAAAGAGAGGAGAGGTGATGGGGGCAGGGGGAGTTTACAGTTTAACAGTGTGCGAGGCGGGGGCACCTACGTGGCTCAGTCAGTTAAGCATCCGACTCCTGGTTTCAGCTCAGGTCATGATCTCACAGTTCATGAGTTCAAGCCCCACAATGGGCTCTGTGCTGGCAGCATGGAGCCTGCTTGAGATTCTCTCTCTCCCTCTCTCTCCACCCCTCCCCCGCTAGTGCTCTCTCTCGCTGTTTCAAACTAAATAAATGAACTTTTTAAAAAACATGTGCAAGTCAGGGGCACCTGGGTGGCTCAGTTGGTTAAGTGGCCGACTTTGGCTCAGGTCGATATGGTTTGTGAGTTTAAGCCCCGTGTCGGGCTCTGTGCTGACAGCTCAGAGCCTGGAGCCTGCTTCGGATTCTGTGCCTCCCTCTCTCTCTGCCCCTCCGCAGCTCACACACTGTCTCTCTCTGTCTCTCTCAAAATAAATAACATAATAAAAAAATTTTTTTTTTAAATGTGCAAGTTAGGAAGAGCCTCACTAAAAGGATACGATAGAGGAGTGCAGCCCTGCAGGAGATGAAGGAGCCCCGGGGACCCACGGGGAGAGAGCACTTCAGGCAGAGGGGCCTCGCAGAGGGCCGGCTGCAACGGCCCGGAGGCAGAGGCACGCCTGGCATAGCGAGGCGGCCAGCGTGGTTGGGCCAGGGAGCAACGTCTCTCTTGGATAAAGTCTGAGATGGAACGAGGAGCCAGATCCTTCTTGGTGTTGCAGGCTACTGTACAGAACGTGGCTTTTACTATGAGTGAGACGGAGTCCCTGAAGAGGCTTCAGTACAGGAGTGACATGATTCAACTGAGTCTGGCTCCTGTTGGGAGCAAGAACCCAGCAGAGAAGTCAGTTGAGAGGCTGTTGCAAATAATCCAGGATGGCAACAGAGGACATGGTGAGAAGAGGTCAGATTCCTTGAAAGAGTTTAAAGCAGAGCCACCAGCCAACTGGATGTGCTGTATGGTAAAGAAAGAGACGAACGAAGAATGACTTCAAGAATTTTCTCTCAAGCAACTAGAAGGGCCGAGTTGTCATTACCTCACATCAAAAAAATTATGGGTGGAACAGGTTTTTGGGAAGAGATGAAGAGATCGGCATTGGACACATTAAGCGTGGAGATGCTTATCGGCCATCTGGTGTTGAAGTGAATATTGGGATATTTAGGTCTGGAGTTCAGAGGAAAGGTCTAGGTTAGAAGTATAAATTCCCCACCAGTACAGGAGTGGCATGTAGAATATGCTCCTGGATGAGATCTCAAGGCACTGAGTGAAAAGTGAGAAGTCTAGGTAGACTGAGCCCTGAGCCTGCCAATGTCAGGAGGCTGGAGTTGAGCAGGGAAGCAAACGGAAGGAAGGGCCAAAGAGATGCAAAATCAGGATAATCGGGCATCCTGAAGCCAAGTGAGGAAGGTGTTTCAAGGATCATGTCAGATGCTACAGAGGGGTCATGAGAAGTGAGGACGGAAAATTAAGCACATGGTTTATGCATGTGGAGGATGCTGGTGGTCTGAACACAAGCACGGGTGGTGTGGTGCTGGGAATGAAAGTGGGATTTGAGGAAGCTCACGAGGAGGAGAGGAAGTAGAGCAGGGACAGACAATTTTTTCAGAGTTCTGTCACAAGGGGAAGGAGAGGGACAGGCTGGAGGCTGCAGGGGAAAGGGGTAAGGAAAGGTCTGGCTTGTTTGGTTTGGTTTTCTGTACAGCGAGAGAACTATCAGCATGTGTGCAGGCTGCCGGGAAATATCTGGCAGGAGAGAGGAAAAACCAGGTGCTGCCAGAGATTCAGAGGACACGTGTCCTTGAGAAAGGAGAGGGGATGGGATCTAGAGCACAGAGGGGACAGGATCGGGGCAGGTGGGGGAGGGTCCTGGCTACAGGTGCAGGTAAATCACCCGCCAGCAGGAGTGAGGCAAGTTTTGTTTGCTTCCGCCTTCCCCAGGAAGTAGGAAGGAAGATTCACAGCAAAGAATGTGATGGCAGAAGAGACTGGTGGGAGATTCGAGGTGTGAGGAAAGGGTGTGGATAGTCATGGAGGAAAGTGGGAAAGGGAAGGAGAGGGGAATGCAGTAGGAGTCTCAGGACTCCGGGAAGCATCAGGGTCCACCTGAAATCACCACTGCTGAACTGAAAGTGAGGCCAGCTGGTAATATAATAACACCTCTAGAACGTGCCAGTAGCTAAACAGAACAGAATTGATACTTTGGAGAATAATAAGAATAACTGAGGAAATACAATTAATCTATCAACCTTCAAGGTTGTTTCTATGTATTTGAAACTAAGTCACTACTGCCTGAATTTCTGAGCTCCTCAAAAAAATCTAAAAAGCTCTGGTTTAGCATGGTTGAAGATGTACAGCTAATTTCTCATGCAAAACTATCCTTAAAACATGTTTTGAATAATTTTATTCTCAGAATGGTAGTGACTGTACATTTCCATACAAAAAATTCAGTTACAGTTATTTTAATCCAAGTCTTATTTTTATAGCTATCATTACTATATAGAAATACAATTTTCAAACATCTGCAGCATAGCCTGAACAGATGCAGAGTAACAGATGAGAGGAAAATCATAATTTTGAAGAGAGCAGAGCTGTTTTGTTTGGTGGTTCCTATTGTTTTAATCTCTAGCTCTTTCTAACTGCTCCCATTATGGGTGGTCATACCTTCCACCCTCCACTGAGTTGGTTTGCTTTTCTAGGGCTTCTGTCTCAGGTCGGTCTTCCTTGTTTAAAAATCCCAGTATGTTGGTCCTCATTCTCTATGCAATTCCTATCAAAATCTTGGGCTTAACTATAGTGGAAAGAAATAAATCAATTTTCAGAAAGGTGTCAAGGGTTGGTTAGACATCTTAATATGCTACTCTTTTCTTGTAGGGTACTTCGCATCATGTCTTCATTCAAAAAGTCCTTCATTAGAAGTCAAACTCTCACTTTTCGCAGACAACATGATACTTTACATGGAAAACCTGGAAGACTCCACCAAAAAACTGCTAGAGCAGATACAGGGATTCAGCAAAGTCACAGGATATAAAATCAATGTACAGAAATCGGTTGCATTTCTATACACCAATAATGAAGCAACAGAAAGAGTTATCAAGGAATTGATCCCATTGACAGCTGCACCAAGAACATAAAATACCTAGGAACAAACCTAACTAAAGAAGTAAAAGATCTGTACACTGAAAACTATAGAAAGCTTATGAAGGAAATTGAAGAAGACACAAAGAAATGGAAAAAGATCCCATGCTCATGGGTTGGAAGAAGAAATATTGTTAAAATGTTGATACCACCCAAAGCAATCTGCACATTCAATGCAATCCCAATGAAAATAGCACTAGCATTCTTTATAGAGCTAGAGGAAACACTTCTAAAATTTGTATGGAACCACAAAAGATCCCAAATAGCCAAAGTAATGTTGAAAAGGAAAACCAAAGCTGGAGGCATCACAATCCAGGACTTTAGCCTCTATTACAAAGCTGTAATCATGAAGACAATATGGTATTGGCACAAAAATAGACACATAGGCAATGGAATAGAATAGAGAGCCCAGAAATGGACCCAAAATTAATTATATGGCCAACTACTCTTCAACAAAGCAGGAAAGAGTATCCGATGGAAAAAAGACAGTCTCTTTAGCAAATGGTGGTGGGAGAACTGGATAGCAATAGGCACAAGAATGAATCTGGACCACTTTCTTATACCATACACAAAAATAAACTCAATGTGGATGAAAGACCTAAGTGTTAGACAGGAAACCATCAAAACCCTACAGGAGAAAACAGGTAGCAACCTCTTTGACCTTGGTCGCAGAAGCTTCTGACTTGACATGTCTCCAAAGGCAAGGGAAACAAAAGCAAAAATGATCTACTGGGACCTCATCAAGATAAAAAGCCTATGCACAGCAAAGGAAACAATCAACAAAACTAAAAGACAACTGATAAATGGGAGAAGATATGTGCAAATGACATATCAAATAAAGGGTTAGTATCCAAAATCTATAAAGAACTTACCAAAAGCCAGTGAAGAAATGGGCAAGGGACATGAATAGACACTTTCCCAAAAGTAAACACCCAGATAGCAAACAGACAAATGAAAAGATGCTCAACATTGCTCATCATCAGGGAAATACAAATTAAAACCACATTGAGATACCACCTCACACCAGTCAGAGTGGCTAAAATTAACACTTCAGGCAACAACAAATGTTGGCAAGGATGTGGAGAAAGGGAAACCCTCTTGCACTATTGGTGAGAATGTAAACTGGTGCAGCCACTCTAAAAAACATTGTGGAGGCTCCTCAAAAAATTGAAAAGAATTACCGTATGACCCAGCAATACTAGGAATTTACCCAAAGGATACAGGAGTGCTGATTTGTAGGGACACGTGTACCCCAATGTTTATAGCAGCACTATCAACAATAGCCAAAGGATGGAAAGACTCCAAATGTCCTTCAACTAATGCGTGGATAAAGAAGATTTGGTATATACAATGGAATACTACTTAGTGATGACAAAGGATGAAATCTTGCCACTTGCAACAACGTGGATGGAATAGGAGGGTATTATGCTAAGTGAAATAAGTCAGTCAGAGAAAGGCAGATATCATGTGTTTTCACTCATACATGGAATTTGAGAAACTTAACAGAAGACCATAGAGGAAGGGAAAGAAAAATAAGTTACAAACAGAGAGGGGGGCAAACCATAAGAGACTCTTAAATACAGAGAACTGAGGGTTGATGGGGGTGGGGAGTTGGAGGGGTGGGGCAAATGGGTGATGGGCACTGAGGAGGGCACTTGCTGGGATGAGCACTGGGTGGTGTATGTATAGCATAAAGCTCAGATTATTATGCAGTATTTTCTATGCAGAAGCTTTGAAGATATCCATTTGAAGCTACTTGAAACATGGTGAATAAATACAGTTATGGCCATTTGGTGACAGATGTTAATAAATAACTATGTAGTCCACTAAAAGTGAAAATATTTAGAGAATTCATGGAACACATTTATTTATTTAACTTAAAATATTTACAGAGGGGCGCCTAGGTGGCTCAGTTGGTTAAACACCTGACTTCAGCTCAGGTCATGATCTCACGGTTCGTGAGATTGAGCCCCACATTGGGCTCTGTGCTGACAATTCAGAGCCTGGAGCCTGCTTTGGATTCTGTGTCTCCCTCTCTCTCTGCCCCTCCCCTGCGCATGTTCTCTCTCTCTCAAAAATAAATAAAAGATATAAAAAAATTTTAAAAAATTTTACAGAACTTTCAAACTTGAAATTCTATGTTCCATCAAAAGAAAGGTACAAATTTATGAAGGATAACTAAAATCTATCATTGTGCTTGGGCCATGATGGAGTAGCTGGGACCATACCTAATCTGCCATCGTCAACAGTGAGAAAGCTGGACAAGATACGACACACCGTTTCAGGATGCTGAGAAACAAGAAGCAGAGGATTGTGACCCTGTGAAGAAAAGGGAAACAAGGGAAGTGTACTCTATAATCACCCCTGCCTTCTTTCTGGAGGCATTTCTGGGCCTGAACATAGGGAAGGGAATCAAAGTACAGCATAGCAGGATTGCAAATTGAGGAGACAAAGACTAGAGTTTGGGAAAGCTGAGGCAGTTGAAATCTGGGGGGAAGAGTACTAAGCAGAGGGAGCTATGCACAGAGGGAGCTCCATACACTTACATGGGTTCCTTCTGAGTCTGTTGCTGATACTTAGCTGTGCACGTGTAGGATTAGGTTCTATAGGGGCAAGTAAAAACTGACTGTTGAGATTTAAGAACAACAATTTCCCAAGCCTACACAAAGCTGAGAGAGATTTGAGTTCTGACAAGCCAGAATGAATGGTTCTCATAGAACATCCAGAAAGGTCACACTTACATCATGGGATTAAATTAGCCTTAGAGTGAAGTCAACTTTAAGTCTGTTCTGGCAAAATTTAAAAATAAGCATGGATCAAACTGGTCATTGACAAGTAACCTAACTGCTTCCTAAATAAGGTCCAATATTTTTTAAAAGAAGTCAAGAAAATCTAGCATTTAACAACATAAATTTTATAATGTCCAGCATTCAATGAAAGATGGCCTGGGAAGAAGCAGGAGAAAAATTAGTGAATCGAGTTAGGCCCAAAAATGACAGATGGTGGAATCAGTAGATAAAGACTTTAAAATAGCTACCAAAAACATACCTAAATATTTAAATAAAAACATGAACAGAATGAGGAGAGAAATAGAAGGTATGCAAAAAGAACTAAATAGCCTAGGGCACAGAAGTATATTTTCTGAAAGGAAAACTTCACTGGATGGGGTTAACAATAGATACGGCACAACAGAAGAAAAGATCAGTGAAGATGAAGAAAAAGCATTTTAAGTATCCAAATGAATGCCCCCAAGACAAAAGACTGAATTTGATGACTAATCAGAGTAATGTATGAGACTATATCCCATCATCTAACATATTTATAATTGTAGATGAGAAGGACAAAGTGTGGGGAAAATATTTGAAGACACATCGCTACAAATTTTGCAATATGAAGGAAACTATAAACCCACCAGTGGGAAAAGACCAATGAATAAAAGAGATAAACACAAAGAAAACCACATCCAGATACATCACAACCAAACTGCGAGAACGTAACTAAAGATAAAATCTTAAAAGCAGCCAGACAAAGCAGATGCATTAAAAAGATCAGAATGATTGAGAATTTCTCATCTGAAATGATGTCAGAAGATAACATAGTGAATCTTTATAAAGCATTGAAAGAAAAAAAAGTCTGTCAATCTGGAATTGTATATTTAGTAGAAATATCCTTCAAAACTGAAGGTGAACGACAGACATCTTCAAACAAAAATCTGTCACCAGCAGACATGAGCTACAGGAAAGGTTATTTGGAAGTCATATAAAGGAAGTCATTTGGGTAGATGGAAAATGATACGAAATGCAAATGTGGAAACCTGGATCAAAAGGATAAAGAGCACTGGACACAGAAAATAAGCGTGTAAATGTAAATGATCTTTTTTCTTCTTTGAAAATTTCTCTGTAAGAAAATGTACTTTGAAAAGCTGAAAAAATGCAACTATATTATAATATACGTAGAAACAGGATAGGAATAGGAATTAGAGCTACATTGTTATTAAGGCACTTCCATTTTATGGTAAACTTGTATAAGAGTACTTGAAGGCAGAGTGTAGTAAACAGCCAAATCACAAAAAAGAAAAGTAAAGAAAAAGGTATATCTACTAAGCCAATAGCAGAAATAAAATGGAATATTACTTAATTACTCAGCAAATGCAATAAAAGCTATGGTAAGAGGAAAAGGGAGCAAAACGAGATGGGACAAATAGAAAACAAAGAACAAAATGGTAAAATAACTCCCAACAATATCAATAATTACATTAAACATAAATAGTTAAGAATTTCACCTAAATTACAAAGACTGTCATGACCTAAAAGAAGGTATAACTACGTAGTATTTTCAAAATAAACTTTATATGTTTAAACACCCTAAAAGTAAAAGGAGGAAGAAAGATGTACCATGCAAACCATAATCATAAGAAAAGTGGGGTGGCTATGCTAATATCCAATATTCTTTCTTTGAGAACAAAGAAACTAGGCAGAAAAAAGAATATTTCATGATGATAAATATTTAATTCATAAAAATGATAGAGCAATCCTAATGTTATGTACAATTTCAAGAGCTTTGAAATACATGAGGCAAAGACTGACAGCACTGAAAGGAGATATAGGCAAATTCAAAAATTATAAATGAGGAGATTTCAACTCTCCTCTCTCAGGAATTAATATAAAAACAAAAAAAANTCTAAAAAAAATAAAAAATAAAAAAATATATATATATATAAGGATAAAAATCACATTCTCTGATCACAGTAAAATTAAATTAGAAATCCATAATAGATATGTATCTGATATTCCCAAAATATTCAGAAAATTAAAAATACACCTAATTTCAAAAAAAATACACCTAATTTCTACGGGTCAAAGAAGAATTTACAAGGGCAACCAGAAAATATTTTAAAACGAATAATAATGGAAGCATAGTGTTTATGGAATGCAGCTAAATCAGTGCTTTGGGGACGTTTTAGCCTTGAATTATTTTATTCGCAAAGAAGGAAAATCTAAAATAAGTGATAGAAGCTTCTCCTGAAGAAACTTGAAAAAGAATAGCAAATTAAATACAAAATAAGCAAAAGAAAGAAAATAATAAATGTAAGAGTAGAAATAATGAAATAGAAAAAAATAGAGAAAATCAGTGAAATCAGTGAAACCAAAATCTGGTTCTTTGAGATCAATAAAATTGATAAACCTCTAGGTAGACTGATCAGAAATAATGGAGAGGAGATAGAAATTAACCAATATCAGGAGTGAGAGAAAGGGGACACCACTATCAGATCCTACGGACATTAAGAGGGCAATAAGGAAGTATTATGAATAACATATTGCCAACATTTTTTATAATTCAGGCAAAATACAGAAGACTCTTAAATAATACAAATTACCAAAAGTAAAGCAAGAATAGAAAACTCAAAGAATCATATATCTCTATAAGTATTAAACATGCACATATAAACACACACACACACACACACACATACACACTACATTCAGGACCAAGTGGCTTCACCAGTGAATTCTATCAAACATCTAAGACAGAAATAATATCAAGCCCACATAAACTTCCAGAAAATAGAATATGCAGAGATTACGTCATGAGAACTTAAGGGAGCACTGTTTCTCCACCAAAACATGGATTCTACCTCTTTCCACCACAGAAGTCTAACACTCCTGTCTCCTTTTCTTCTACATTGACTCATCTCCATGTGATTGTAAAAGGCTAATTTTACACACACACACACACACACACACACACACACACACACACACAGCGCCNCTGTCTCCTTTTCTTCTACATTGACTCATCTCCATGTGATTGTAAAAGGCTAATTTTACACACACACACACACACACACACACACACACACACACACACACAGAGCCCTCTCTGAAATCCTGATAGATTCCTGTGATGGTTTTACAAATATTTACCTTGAGTACCTCCTCTGTGTCGGGCACTCTATGTTTACAGAGGTAGGTGATTTAATGCAATTGGGGAGGAGACAAACAAATGAATAAATAAAATAATGCATAAGTGTCATGGAAGAGCTATGCACAGAGTGTTATTATGGAAAAACTATGAGCTGCCTCACGCTGGAGAAGGCTTTTGTAAGGACATGAATATAAAAGGATAATGATGCTGATGGTGTTGCTGATGCTGATGGTGATGATTGTGATGATGACGACGATGATGATCGCAACAACAAAACAACTAATATTTATTTTGTTCTTACTCTACTGACACATAATGCTTAAATGCTTTACATATATTAAAGATCTAATCCTCCCCAAACTGTGAGGTAGACACGATTATTACCCTCATTTACAGACAGTGAAACTGAGAGACAGGTGACGAAACTTGCTCAAGGTTATCAGCTTGGAATGAACAGGAATCAACTAATTGGAAAAGAAAGAGAAGAGAATCCCAAATGGAAAGAGTAACAGATGCAAAATCTGCAGGATTGGAGGAAATTGGAGGCACCAGGCTTGCTTTTCTTCCTTCACCTGCA